>NW_027397065.1:82954366-83303773 GCF_003265705.2 Callorhinus ursinus | reverse complement strand
TTTTTTTTAAACATATAATGTATTATTTGTTTCAGAGGTACAGGTCTGTGATTCAACAGTCTTACACAATTCACAGCGCTCACCATACCACATACCCTCCCCAATGGCTATCACCCAGCCACCCCATCCCTCCCACCCCCCACCACTCCAGCAACCCTCAGTTTGTTTCCTGAGGCTAAGAATTCCTCATATCAGTAAGATCATATGATACATGTCTTTCTCTGATTGACTTATTTCGCTCAGCATAACACCCTCCAGTTCCAACCACATTGTTGTAAATGGCAAGATCTCATTCCTTTTGATGGCTGTATAATATTCCATTGTGTATAAATACCACTTCTTCTTTATCCATTCAACTGTTGGTGGACATCTTGGCTCTTTCCATACTTTGGCTATTGTGGACATTGCTGCTATCAACATCGGGATGCACGTACCCTTTGGATCACTACATTTGTATCTTTGGAGTAAATACCCAGTAGTGCAATTGCTGGTTATATGGTAGTTCTATTTTCAACTTTTTGAGGGACCTCCATACTGGTTTCCAGAGTGGCTGCACCAACTTGCATTCCCATCAACATCGTAGGAGGGTTCCCCTTTTCTCCACATCCTCGCCAACATCTGTCATTTCCTGACTTGTTAATTTTAGCCATTCTGACTGGTGTGAGGTGGTATCTCATTGAGGTTTTGATTTAGATTTCCTTGATGCCGAGTGATGTTGAGCACTTTTTCATGTGTCTGTTGGCCATTTGGATGTCTTCTTTGGAAAAATATCCGTTCATGTCTTCTGCCCATTTCTTGATTGGATCATTTGTTCGTTGGGTGTTAAGTTTAAGAAATTCTTCATAGATTTTGGATACTAGCCCTTTATCTGATATGTCATTTGCAAATATCTTCTCCCATTCTGTCTGTTGTCTTGGTTTTGTGGACTGTTTCTTTTGCTGTGCAAAAGCTTTTTATCTTGATGAAGTCCCAATGGTTCATTTTTGCCCTTGCTTCCCTGGCCTTTGGCAATGTTTCTAGGAAGAAGTTGCTGCGGCTGAGGTCGAAGAGGTTGCTGCCTGTGTTCTCCTTTAGGATTTTGATGGACTCCTGTCTCACGTTTAGGTCTTTCAACCATTTGGAGTCTATTTTTGTGTGTGGTGTAAGGAAATGGTCCAGTTTCATTCTTCTGCACGTGGCTGTCCAATTTTCCCAACACCATTTGTTGAAGGGACTGTCTTTTTGCCATTGGACATTCTTTCCTGCTTTGTCGAAGATGAGTTGACCATAGAGTTGAGGGTCCATTTCTGGGCTCTCGATTCTGTTCCATTGATCTATGTGTCTGTTTTTGTGCCAGTACCATACCGTCTTGATGATGACAGCTTTGTAATAGAGCTGGAAGTCCAGAATTGTGATGCCACCAACTTTTCTTTTCTTTTCTTTTTCAACATTCCTCTGGCTATTCGGGGTCTTTTCTGGTTCCAACAAATTTAGGATTATTTGTTCCATTTCTTTGAAAAAAGCAGATGGTATTTTATAGTTTTCTGAGTACAGATCCTTTGCCTCTTTGGTTAGATTTATTCTTAGGTATCTTATGGTTTTGGGTGCAGTTGTAAATGGGATTGACTCCTTAATTTCTCTTTCCTCTGTCTTGTTGTTGGTATATAGGAATGCCACTGAATCTGTGCATTGATTTTATATCTTGCCACTTTACTGAATTCCTGTATGAGTTCTAGCAGTTTTGGGGTGGAGTCTTTTGGGTTTTCCACATAAAGTATCATATCATCTGCAAAGAGTGAGAGTTTGACTTCTTCTTTGCCGATTTGAATGCCTTTTATTTCTTCTTGTTGTCTGATTGCTGAGGCTAGGACTTCTAGTACTCTGTTGAATACCAGTGGTGATAGTGGACATCCCTGCTGTGTTCCTGACCTTAGGGGGAAAACTCTCAGTTTTTCCCCATTGAGAATGATACTCGCTGTGGGTTTTTCATAGATGGTTTTTATGATATTGAGGTATGTGGCCTCTATCACTATACTCTGAAGAGTTTTGATCAAGAAAGGATGGTGTACTTTGTCAAATGCTTTTTCTGCATCTATTGAGAGGATCATATGGTTCTTATTCTTTCTTTTATTAATGTATTGTATCACACTGATTGATCTGTGCATGTTGAACCAACCTTGGAGCCCAGGGATAAATCCCACTTTGTTGTGGTGAATAATCCTTTTAATGTACTGTGGGATCCTATTGGCTAGTATTTTGGTGAGAATTTTTGCATCCATGTTCATCAAGGATATTGGTCTGTAATTCTCCTTTTTGATGGGGTCTTTGTCTGGTTTTGGGATCAAGGTAATGGTGGCCTCATAAAATCAGTTTGAAAGTTTTCCTTCCATTTCTATTTTTTGGAACAGTTTCAGGAGAATAAGTATTAATTCTTCTTGAAATGTTTGGTAGAATTCCCCTGGGAAGCCATCTGGCCCTGGGCCTTTGTTTGTTGGGAGATTTTTGATGACTGCTTCAATTTCCTTAGTGGTTGTAGGTCTGTTCAGGTTTTCTCTTTCTTCCTGGTTCAATTTTGGTAGTTGAGACATCTCTAGGAATGCATCCATTTCTTCCAGATTATCTAATTTGTTGGCATAGAGGTGCTCATAATATGTTCTTATAATTGTTTGTATTTCTTTGGTGTTGGTTGTGATGTCTCCTCTTTCATTCATAATTTTATTTATTTGGGTCCTTTCTCTTTTCTTTTTGATAAGTCTGGCCAGGGGTTTATCAATCTTGTTAATTCTTTCAAAGAACCAGCTCCTAGTTTCGTTAATCTGTTCTACTGTTCTTTTGGTTTCTATTTCATTGATTTCTGCTCTGATTTTTATTATTTCTCTTCTCCTGCTGGGTTTAGGCTTTATTTGCTGTTCTTTCTCCAGCTCCTTTAGGTGTAGGGTTAGGTTGTGTAGTTGAGACCTTTCTTGTTTCTTGAGAAAGGCTTGTATTGCTCTATACCTTCCTCTTAAGGCTGCCTTTGCTGCATCCCAAAGATTTTGAACAGTTGTGTTTTCATTTTCATTGGTTTCCATGAATACTTTTAACTCTTCTTTATTTTCCTGGTTGAACCATTCATTCTTTAGTAGAACGCTCTTTAGCCTCGATGTATTTGAGTTCTTTCCGACTTTCCTCTTGTGATTGAGTTCTAGTTTCAAAGCATTGTGGTCTGAAAATATGCAGGGAATGATCCCAATCTTTTGGTAGTGGTTGAGACCTGATTTGTGACCTAGGATGTGATCTCTTCTGGAGAATATTCCATGGGCATTAGAGAAGAATGTGTATTCTGTTGTTTGGGATGGAATGTTCTGAATATATCTATGAAGTCCATTTGGTCCAGTGTGTCATTTAAAGTCTTTATTTCTTTGTTGATCTTTTGCTTAGATGATCTGTCCATTTCAGTCAGGGGGTGTTAAAGTCCCCTACGATTATTGTATTGTTGTTAATGTGTTTCTTTGCTTTTGTTATTAACTGCTTTATATAATTGGCTGCCCCCATGTTAGGGGCATAGATACTTACAATTGTTAGATCTTCTTGGTGGATAGACCCTTTAAGTATGGTATAGAGTCCTTCCTCATCTCTTATTACAGTCTTTGATTTAAAATCTAATTTGTCTGATATAAGGATTGCCACCCCAGCTTTCTTTTGTTGTCCATTAGCATGTTAAATATTTTTCCACCACCTCACTTTCAATCTGGGGGTGTCTTTGGGTCTAAAATGAGTCTCTTACAGACAGCATATCAATGGGTCTTGTTTTTTTATCCAATCTGATACCCTGTGTCTTTTGATTGGGGCATTTAACCCATTTACATTCAGGGTAACTATTGAAAGATATGAATTTAGTGCATTGTATTGCCTGCAAGGTGACTGTTACTGTATATTGTCTGCGTTCCTTTCTGGTCTATGTTACTTTAGCCTCTCTCTTTGCTCAGAGGACCCCTTTCAATATTTCTTGTAGGGCTGGTTTCGTGTTTGCAAATTGCTTTAGTTTTTGTTTGTCCTGGAAGCTTTTTATCTCTCTTTCTATTTTCAATGACAGCCTAGCTGGATACAGTATTCTTGGCTGCATATTTTTCTCATTTAGTGCTCTGGATATATCATGGAAGTCCTTTCTGGCCTGCCAGGTCTCTGTGGATAGTTCTGTTGCCAATCTAATGTTTCTACCATTGTAGGTTACAGATCTCTTATCCCGAGCTGCTTTTGGGATTTTCTCTTTGTTTCTGAGACTCGTAAGTTTTACTATTAAATGTCGGGGTGTTGGCCTATTTTTATTGATTTTGAGGGGTGTTCCTGTGCCTCCTGGATTTTGATGCCTGTTTCCTTCCCCAAATTAGGGAAGTTTTCTGCTATAAATTGCTCCAATATACTGACATCTTACTAATATCCATATTGATTAGGTCCCTGGCACTCGGAACTTTCTCTTGTTCTTTTTTTTGAGGTGATTTTTTTCCATCTTGTCATTTTGTCCAGAGGAGAATAGATGAATGAGAGAACAAAATGCTAATAGGGTAACAACGACCCCAGAAAAATATACACTAAACAAATCAGAAGAGACCTGAAACCGGGGGAAAAGAAAGAGAAAAAAAGAAAAAAGAAAAAAAGAAAAAGAAAAAGATAAGAAAAAACAAACAAACAAAAACCAGAATGTGATCAAATATGATCAGGCTGATGCATCGATTAGTGCCACACACTAGATTTTGGACATATTTTGGTCTGTTAGAAGAAAGTACCTCCCAAAATTTTAAAGAAAGAAAAACTTATATATGACCAAATAAGGGTAAATAGGATGAAGGGATGGAAGATGACTGTAAAGATGAAAAATATAAAAGATTTTATAAAAGGAATTGATAAGATAAGTTGGTTGTAAAAAGAAAGAAGAGGATTTAAGAAAAAAAAAGGGAGAGAATGTGATCAGGCAGGAGACTAGAACAAAGCCATACACTAGAGATTTAGGGTATGTTTTGGTCTCTTAGAAGAAACTCTATCCCAAAATTTTAAAGAGAGAAAACTTATATATATACATACCAAAAATAAGGTTAACTACTATGAAGGGATAGAATATAACTCTAAAAATGAAAAATAAAAAAGATTTTTTTAAAAAGGGATTGATAAGATGTTGGTTGAAAAAGGGAAAAAGAAAAATTAAAAAAGAAAAAAAGAAAATTAAAAAAATTCACTTTGAAAGACTGAAGAATCATAAGAAAAAAGCCATGAATTCTATGTGCAGTATTCCCCTAGTGCTGGAGTTCTGCCGTTCTCATTGATCGGTAAACTTGGTCTTGGCTGGCTGTTCTTGCTGCTCTTCTGGGGGAGGGGCCTGTCGCAGTGGTTCACAAATGTCTTTGCCGGAGGCGGAATTGCCCTGCCTTTGCCAGGGGCGGGCTAAATAATCTGCTTGGGTTTGCTCTAGGGAGCTTTTGTTCCCTGCAAGCTTTCTGTACAGTTTTGGAGGACGAGATTGAAAATCCTGGCCTCCCAATCTCCGTGCACTCCTCAGTGCGCCCCCAGGGAAAAGCAGTCAATCACTCCCGTGTCCCCGGTCTCTGGCCACACTCTGTGCTCTCCCGGACTGTGACCAAGCATTTCTATCTCTGGCACATGATCCCATGTGGAGTCTCCAAACCCAGGAGATCCCTGCGGTGCGCTCCCACGCTGCTCCTCCCCAGGGAGGAAGGGGAGTCTCCCCGGATCTGCCACTTGTTGGGTCCCTGCTTCCAGAAAGTGGTCGCTTTTCTGTTAGAGAGTCGCTGCTATTATCTTCGATCTCCTGTTGAGTTCATAGGTGTTCAGAATGATTTGATCCCTATTCAGCTGAATTCCTGGGACCAGACGAAATTTAGGTCTCCTACTCCTCTGCCATCTTGCTCCTCCCCCGCTGCTTTCTATTCTGGGAAAAATTAGGTGAAATCCTGATGAAATAATCCTCAGAAAGTGTTACCTTACACTTAGATATAACAAGGGATTCCTAACATGTACATATAAATTAGAAAATTTTGTAGTCTCAAATGTGCTCTAAATGAGTTTACACTTAGCAAGTGTCATTTGGGATTCTTTTTCTTACATTTGAAGGACATTTTACCAAAGTAGCTAAACAATCAAATCTTAGATTCTGCACTGGAGTCTATATTTGAAACTGAAGAGCTGCCACTTAGAAGCTCTGTGACCCAAAGCAAGTTATTTGTATACCTGTGTGTGCCTCAGTATCCTTAACTGTAAAATGGAGACAGTAATCCTCCCTACTACCCTGGGTTGTTGTAAGCATTAAGTTAATAAATGTAGAGCACTGAAAGCAATATCTGTCAATGCAGTAAGTACTATACAATTATTTGCTATTTTTTCTTCGTTACAAATCTTTGTTCACCCATTCAGAATTTTGTATTAAATAAGTAATAAGTGTTATGTGTTCTGTTAGATGCCAGATCGATTGTGATGTGAAATTTATACTAGTCTCTCTACATGGAGATAAACTAGTAATGAAGGCACTTTGACCAGCAAACATTAAAAAAATAGGCATTTCTTTCTTATGAATGGGGTGGGTGAATTAATTTAGTTTGAGAAGTGAGGTGAAGCTTCCTTGAAGAAATAATATTTTAGGTTGCATCTAAAGAATGAAATAGAAGAAGCAACTGGGCAAGATATTTCCAATCACAGTGAAGTGAATGGCCAGAGATCCTGACGTCAGGGAGAGGCAAAAATGGGAAAGATGAAGTTTGGGAGAACAACTCTTTTAGGAATAAAGAGAGTAAGTTGCCCTTTACCTGGCATTCTTTGCATTATTTAGTAAGTTCTTAAAACCTGGGAAGGGGTACCAGGATAGTTTAGTGAGTTTGGCTCAGGTCATGATCCCAGGGTCCTGGGATTGAGTCCCACTTCCAGCTCCCTGCTCAGAGGGAAGTCTGCTTCTCCCTCTCCCTCTGCCCCCCCCACTCGTGCTCTCTCTCTCTCTCTCAAATAAATAAATAAAATCTTAAAAACATAAAACCTGGGAAGAGAAGAAGAGTATTATTTAGTGGTCCTTAGAATTTTCCCAAACAACTTCAGCATATCTTGGTCAATATCCATCAACTGAAAACCTGAAAATAACATATGCACCATCTAATGATTTCAAAAATGTAATCAAAAATTTCTGGTAGTGATTAGGAGAAGGACAGAAAGTAAAAGGTATAGGAGATAGAGTTAGCTGACTCAAATATAAATAATTATATAATACTGATTATGAGAACAAACTGATGGGAAAATTTTTTATTGTGGAAAAAGTTACCTATAAGATTCTTTGAAAAATTTGCTCTATGAAAAAGAAGACATTTTATGGTACAAGGTTTTGAGGCATTAAAGATATTAAACAAAATATGAACAACATGAAATAAAATTACCTTTAGAATAAGTTGAAGACACACTGGTAGAATAAAAAAAAAGAAAGCAAGGAGACCACAATAAAATTAAGGTATTTGATATATTTAGAGGAAAAAAAAATTAAATCCTGCAAAATGGATTCTTCAGATAAAGCAGCAACTGGAGAAACAATGGAGACAAATGTGAGACTATCCCAGAGCAGTGACAGAAAGCAATAAATAAATATGAATTTCAAGAAGATTATTCTTTTGGATACGTACACTATACATACACTATAGATACAAAATGCACATAATTGATGTATTTGAAAATTGATGTGTAGGCCAGGAAAATGATACAGAAACTATTCAGAATAAATATAAGAACATTTCCTAAAAGAAAGAAAAAGAATAAGCAGTTCAAAACTGTATTTCAGTGACTCGAGAAACATTAACAAAGATCAAAAAGACAGAGATTTTTCTGGTAAATTCATTGATCTTCAAGTTTAAAGAAGAAAACCTGCAACTATTCAGGGAAAAGAAGCAGATCACTTTACAAGGAAAATAAGATGATGATTTTAGATTTCTTAGCCACTTTAAGTTGACCACAATAGAGAAATCTCTACAATGTATGCAAAAAAAAAAAATGAATGTAACTCAACAATTCCGTGACCTGGTGGAATGTCATCCACTGTACAACACAAAGATGAGTTTGACAAACCCAAGGCTTCAGGGAGTAAAGCATTTACCTACTCACTTTTTTTTTTTAAGATTTTATTTATTTATTTGACAGACAGAGACATAGTGAGAGCAGGAACACAAGCAGGGGGAGCGGGAGAGGGAGAAGCAGGCTTCCCACTGAGCAGGGAGCCCGATGTGGGGCTCGATCCCAGGACCCTGGGATCATGACCTGAGCCGAAGGCAGACGATTAACAACTGAGCCACCCAGGCGCCCCTACCTACTCACTTTTAAATATTATACTGGTGAGTAATGTCCATTTCAGCAGAATTATATCTAGAGAATCATGGAAAATACAAATATAAAATGGAATGCAAAAACTATAATTTTTAAAGATGCTTTAAATATGCTTAGTATGAATCATAATTTAACACTAACACACTGATTCAAAATGTATCTACCAGTCTGTTTAGATAAGAGAATGACTAAATAATTGTGAACATATATTCATTCAAACATTCTTAAATTAAAAATATATATATATATATAGACTGTCTGCATGTCAGGTACTTCTCTAGATGCTGAGAATATTGTAGAGAATTAAAACCAAGAATTTCTTCCTAACAGAACTAACTTTCTATAGGGATGAATATAAATTTTTTTTTGAAATTAGGTAAATACATAATATGTTAGTCAACAATCAATTCTGCATAGAAAAAAAAGTAAAGAAGAGGCATAGGGAGCAATGAATGAAATTGAGGTTGCAATTAAAATTTTTTTTAAAGATTTTATTTGAGAGAGAAAGAGAGAAAAATAAAGAGAGAACAAGGTGGGGGAGAGGCAGAGGGAAAGGGAAAGGGAGAGGGAGGGGCTTGATCCCAGGACCCTGAGATCATGACCTAAGCCAGAGTTAGACGCTTAATCAACTGAGCCACCCAAGCAAACTGAGGTTGCAATTTTAAACTGGGCTGTCAATGGTGACCTAAATAAAGCAGTATTTGGACAGATAGGTGTGTATGACCTTCAGAATCCCTTGGGGTCAAGACACCATCATTGTTTAAATTGCTGAAGTTGGGGTGTTGAGGGAACGGGGGGATCAGGGGGAATGAAGGGAGAGAGCAGTTCCATGGAGGAAGCAAGTTTTTGCATTTACTTTCAGTTTTGAATGGCTGCCCATTGGTGCCACTCTTTGTTAACTCTGGACAAATTCAAACAGCATAATGCAAAGAGTATGCCACCTCATCCTCATGCCACACACACTTCATCTCCTGCAGTGATACTTTGCTGTTGACCCTGAGCAGAAGAGGAGAAGCTAGCAGACTGACTGTTTTCTCTGCAATGATGAATTCTGGGTGTATTAATGTATTAAGCAAAACCTTGATTAATAAGAGATAAGAACCGGTGAATACATTTTTCTTCCTTCCACCACCCAACAGGCTATGCTGAGGATCATGTATATGACTTCTTAGAAGAGGGTCTTGCAAGATTAAGCAATCAATAGCGCTTGATACTAAGTGATAACCACTTGCATTGGTTTTCTATTTTTCTTTGTCTCATTCCCTCCTTTTCTGTCTTTTTCATCCTGGGGTTGCACTCCCTAAAATATAGTAGAATATAAGCATATGCCACAGGATGTGCTTTTGGAGAAACCCAGGGAAAAACATCCTTGATAACTTTACAAATTGTAACAAATATAAATTCAAGAGTCACAACTAGTTTATTGAACACACTTTTTCATATTGGCATCATAACTCTCTAAGAAGTCAAAACGGACCCTATTGTTTTTCTGGGAGACTAAATGTATACAGATCTATTAGACAATGGTTTACCTCATAAAGAAATGTCCTAGAGATAATGGTGTTAGGATCTTAGCAGATGTTCTGAGACATTCACCTGCATCTCACAAAACCAGATGTTTTATGAGTGAGACTGTTCCCTGTTTGTACCCTCGACGAAGAAGCAGCTTATTTCCTCTCTTAAGGATTAAGGTGTCTCCCTTTGCTTCTTTTTGGTTCATATGGTTCTGCTTCCTTTTCTTAATCTAGAGAAAAAGAAAAAAAAAAACAACAAAAACCAACCCAAATTGTCATGTGTTTATTTAGAATGTTTTTTTGTATCTATAGACTTTCTTTTCTAGTATGGGTATCTCATGTATTGGGTAGAGGGGAAGGTAGCGTAGACTTAGGAAAATTTAATTGACACTGGTATATGAAACAGAGTCATAAATGTGTGTGTGCGTGTATGTATGTGCATGTGTATACATATGTGTGTGTGTGTGTGTGTGTGTGTATGTGTAGTTACAAATATCACTGTTTTGGGTAAGGCAGTGGTGATGCAGGTGAGACCGTGCTGTATATCCTATCTTTTCAGATGTCAGCAACTACTGTAGGGGGCAATTCTGTGCAAGATCAGCCTGTGCTGATGGCATCCTGTCTCATGCCTCCACTATGAGTCTTGTGACTTTCTACTCCAGAGCCTTTCCAAGTTCTTCTCTAATACCTACAAATGTGACCCTGGAATGTAAGAGAGCTTATTTTTAGGGTCAACCTTTAGCCACATGGATAAATGGTCCAGCCACTCTGTATTTCAGGAGGAAGCTTCTGAAAGGCAGTTTATACACTGCCTGGGGAGGTGTCAGCAGAATCAAGTGCAGTTGCCTACAGTTATGATCTGTGCCAAGCACTCACCTCATTGGCTTTTCCACCTTCTGTGTCTCTCCATCTTTCCTGTGGTCATCTTCCCGGTCAAATACCTCCACCTACATCATGGCTTCAAGCTCTGCTTGGGGGAGAAGTTCTAATGAAATAGGATTTTTATTTCATAGGGAGAGCACCATTATGCAGGAAAAGGGAAGATCTGATGGCAAGTAAGAAGCGATTCAAAGAAATAAAGTGTTTTGCAAGGGAAGGGGATAGCAAGTAAACCACTAAAGATAAGCCTCAGCTTCTACATTGTTTTACGTAAGGATGACCCAATTTATAAGATTAAGGATTCTCATAGGTATTTCAAATTCTTTTTCTAATTGCACAGTAGTGTTCGTGGCATAGATGATCAAAATTTCTTTTTATAGTATTTCTTTCTAAACAAAATTCACCATTTGGAGACAAATGTATAGATGCTTTAGACAATGTGATATAAGTAGGTAACTAAAGGTAAAAGCCCCTCATCCTCCACCTTGCAACCACTACCACCACCATGGACTGGAAATAAAGAAAGTAAAAGTTTATACCAAGTGCCCCAGAATGTTGAAAATTAGTGGCAACACATTTTTTTTCCACAAAATTATTTTATAATCTAATGACACCCAAGGGAGCAGGATTTTAATATAGTCAGAGTGAAGGCATTGCACACAAAGAAAGAGCAATCCACTGAAGTTCACTCAGTAAGAAAACTTAGAGAAAGAATCCCAGAAACAAATCCCAGGAGGAGAAAACCAAGTCTCAGATATAGTTTTAATCATATTGTTAAAATGGATACATCAGATCATTTTCTAACTCTTTTTATTTTGATTCCATGCTCAAAACACAGCTACAGTTTTGGGACTTAAGTGTGAGAGAAAACAGAAAAGAAGCAATTTTCCCCACAAATTAGCAGACAGGAAATATTATGTTATGATATGGAAATATGATGGGAAAATGTCCATAAAATCAACAATATAAATTTGTAAGACATAGATGGTAGTGGGCGCCTGGGTGGCTCAGATGGTTAAGCGTCTGCCTTCGGCTCAGGTCATGATCCCAGGGTCCTGGGATCGAGTCCCGCATCGGGCTCCCTCCTTCTTGGGAGCCTGCTTCTCCCTCTGCTTCTCTCTCTCTCTCTCCCTCTCTCTCTCTCCTCTGTCTCTCATGAATAAATAAATAAAATCTTTAAAAAAAAAAAGACATAGATGGTAGTTTCATTTACTCTGAAGCAATTTTTATCCATTTAGATATCAATGTGAGATATTTCATACCAAAGGGCAGCAATTGTAGGCTAAAAAATTTCCTTGGGTTTAAGGGAATCGTAATTTACAAAGATTATAGATCTAGGGACCACTTTTTCCTTTAATTTTTAATTTCAAGCTAAAAATCAATTAATTTTATATAAAGTCAATAATTTTACAGAGTCTTTGCTTAATGTTCACATGTATACATTTCTCTTAAATAAGTTAGTTCTACTTTTACACTTGATTCATGATCTTCCTTTAAACATTTTTGTATTTATTAATTTACAAGACTTGATTTTATTTTAAACAATGAGTTCCTTCCTGATTGAACAAATCTGTGAATTTATAAAGAAAATTCTTGCCTACTTAAACAACATATGTACATCTAGTAAATTAAAGCTATAAATACAGTAAAAATTGTGCTAAATCATTCAAACACTCTTTATGTATTAAATAAAAATGTCTTATCTTTCAAATTAAAGTCATAAATCTAAGATCAATTTCATATTCTCAGATTGAGATCATAGGTCTGACCTACTGTTTTTTTATTTATTTTTTGTTTTTTTTAATAAGCTAAAATCTTTCAAAGATAACAAGTACTTCAAATAATAACCAGATTATTCCTAATTTAACAAAAATTGTTAGTGTGATATACTTAATCTAGTTACTCACCTCTCTATTTCCCTTTATAAACAAACTTGGATACTCAGGTATCCCCCTGGGTAATCAGATTTTCCACATCCAATAGTTGGGAGTTATCAGGTCAACTACTTAGGACCATAGGATAGCTAAGATTTGTGAATATAGGTTGCAGCAAGGCCCGGATGGCTGCATTTCTTAGGCTGAATCATTTCCTACTACACATGAACATACGGAGGGATTTTTGTCATTTGATGATACAAGGCATCTCTGTTGCTAAAACTTCCATCATGACGTTGAGATTGATTTCAAACATTCATTTTCTAGTTCAAATTACTTCCATATGTAATGTGTTCATCTGATTAGCATAGATATAAATTTGTACACACACTGTTGCAGATAACTAATTTTACAACTTACTCAGATTCTTTATTACGTGAGAGTTTAATATATTTTTCAATGTTTAAAAAAATTTAATGATATTCTCTTGAATTCTAAATACTCCAGTAACTTTATCTGACTGTCTGTTCACAATTTGAATGTCAGGCAAGTGAAATCAAAAATAGAAATAGACTTGGAAAATCAGATTACCTCTCTGGGTCCAATAAAGCTCTACCAAGCCGTCTCTCAATCATTTTAGATATGCTATATCTATGCTCCCTGAGCAGAATTAGAATAATAATTTTTATTCTCATGTAGCCTCCAGAAGGAAAATAATAGTGGTATTATCATTGTCATAAAGTAATTTAAAATGCCAATTTACTGTATATACTTCAACTTATTGTGTCTTGTGCAGAATCTCCAAAGATTTTATTTTTATTTTATTTTTATTTTTTATTTAGATTCAAGTTAGTTAACATATGGTGTAGTATTGGTTTCAGGAGTAGAATTTAGTGATTCGTCACTTACATATAACACCTAGTGATCATCCCAACAAGTATCCACCTTAATGCCCATCACCCATTTAGCCCATCCTTCCACCCATCTCCCCTCTAGCAACTCTCAGTTTGTTCTCTATATTTAAAAGTCCCTTATGGTTTGCCTCCCTCTCTGTTTTTACCTTGTTTTATTTATAAAATAAAATCCAAAGATTTTATTTTTTAAAGATTCATTTATTTATTTGAGAGAGAGAGAGAGAGAGAGAGAGAGAATGATTGGGGGGGCAGAGGGAGAGAATCTTCAAACAGACTTCCCACTGAGCCCAACATGGGGCTCCATCTCACCACCTGGAGATCATGACCTGAACGGAAACCAAGAGTCTGATGCTTAACCAACTGAGCCACCCAGGCACCCCAGGATCCAAAGATTTTAAACAAGTGAATTATATGGTCATAATTGCATACCCGAAACAAAATCCTTGAAGCTCTTTGGAGATAAATGGAAGGTGTATTGGCCCTAGAAGCAGTAAAATTCCTTAGGAGGCCTCTGCAGAGAAGTAGGCATGAATAATATAACCTAAATGGTTTTGGAAAGAATGAAACACAATTGGCAGATATTTAGGGGACACAATTTTTGGGAAATGTGTGAAAAATGAGTGGTTGTCTAGCACAGCTGTGAGATTTTGGCTTGAGTTGTGGGGATATTGTCAAAGAGAGTCATGTTAATTTTGCGTTTCTTGTGACAAATGCAGTTTCTCCCTCTCAAAAGTGTTTGGTGAAGGGAAAAGGAAGGAAGGAAGGAAGGAAGGAAGGAGGGAAGGAAGGAGGGAAGGAAGCTGGATGGAAGGAGGAAGCAAAGAGAGAAGGAAATGGAGAGAGGGAGAGAGGGAAGGAAGGAAACTAAGGCGAGTCAAACTCTAGATAGAGGGAGTTGGACATTATTCTGTAAACCACCAGGAAGAACTATTGAAGAAGCTCTGTGAACTGTGACTTTGGAGTTCAGAACCCAGTTCTCAACTAAAGAGGATATTTTAGGAATCTCCAGCTATGGGTACAAATGTAATTTCCAGAGATAGCTCATAGATTGTAAAGAGAATACAGAAAATAGGGGAGGGGAAAATAACCACCACAAGTGATTTAGTAGTGGCAGAGAGAGGAACACTTAATACCACACCAATCCTGTTGCACTAGTAAACTTCCTTTCCTGTTCCATAAGAAAACTTCGAATAGATACCTTCTTTCAAAATGCCCGTAGCCTGCCTATCGACATCACACATTAATGCTGCTGCTGTATCATATTTCACAAATAAAGGCAATGTATACCTATTCCTCTCATCAGCAAATCTGCAAATCATCTGTATCTGCTCTCTTTTCTCTTTGTCTCCTTTTGTAACGAAGGAACCACTGTTCATGTACTTTGCCTTCTATGTTTCCCAACCCCTTATTGTCCAAGAATTTGAAACTTCTGTAACTTTATCTGTTTTGGGCCATCATTTGGGCCCTTCCTGCCAGTTGAATATATGTCCCAAAATGCCCCCAAAACAAATAATCCAATTACAAAATGGGCAGAAGATATGAACAGACATTTCTCCAAAGAAGACATACAGATGGCCAACAGACATATGAAAAGGTACTCACCATCATCAGGTAAATGCCAATCAAAACTACAATGAGGTATCACTTCACACTTCTCAGAATGGTTAAAATCAACAATACAAGCAACAACAAGTGTTGGCAAGGATGTGGAGAAAAAGGAACCCACTTACACTGTTGGTGGGAATGCAAACTGGTGCAGCCACTGTGGAAAACAGTATGGAGTTTCCTCAGAAAGTTAAAAATAGAACTACCCTATGATCCAGCAATTGCACTATTAGGTATTTACCCAAAGGATACAAAAGCACACATTTGAAGGGGCACATGCCCCCCAATGCTTATAGCAGAATTTTCAATAATAACCAAATTATTGAAAGAGACCAAATGTGCATCAACCGATGAATGGATACAGAAGATGTGGTATGCATATATATATATATGTATATACATATAAATATGTGTAAATATATAGGTGTGTGTATATATATATAAATACTTAAATATATATGATAGAATATTAGTTATCAAAAAGAATGAAATCTTGCCATTTGCAGTGACTTGGTTGGAGATAGAGAGTATTATGCTGAGTGAAATAAGTCAGGCAGAGAGAGTCCACATGATTTCATGTATATGTGGAATTTTAGAAATGAGATAGATGAACATGGGGAAAAGCAAGAAACAGACTTAACTCTAGAGAACAAACTGATGGTTTCCAGAGCAGAGGTAGGTAGGGAGGATGGGTGAAACAGGTGATGGAGATTAAAGACTACACTTATCATGATGAAAAAAAAATTAACGCTAATCTTAATAGGACTTTAGGTGCCAAAAAAATTTAGACTTAGAGTGGTTTAGAAAACATTGTATTTTCTTAAAAATCAAGTGGTCTGGAGATGGACTACAGCTGCCGTGGTCCCATGGTTACACAATGTCTGGCCCAGTGTCTCTGAGATTCTTTTGGATACTCCTTAATTCTTGTATCCCTGTGATTACAAGATGCATCACACAGTACAGAAATCATTTTTATGTATAAGGCAGGAAGAAGGGTAAAGGTTGGATCCAAGAAACTACCTTCTTTATTGGAGCTCTTATGAGGATTTGATGTATACAATTTGTAAAGCTGTTGGAACAGTGTTTGGCTTACTGTGAATACCACAGAGAATAGTAATGAATGAAAACAATCAAACAAACGTAGAAGTAGCAGTCTCTATTCCACTCAGCTTTTAAAATTATTTCTATGTCTCATTTTCTGATCTCTTTCATGGACTAACTTCAAAAACAGAATAATCTCTGCATTTCATCACCTCCCTTTTCTCCATTCATCTCATTCCATTCGACCTTATGTCCTAATCACTCGAAATTGTCTTTCTCAAGGGTTCTGATTGACATGTTTTCATTATTTCCCTCATCATTTTTCTCAATCCCTCCTTACTAGCATTTGACTGAGGTGACCAAGTGCTTGCTTCTTGGCTTCCTTGATACCACACTTTCCTTCTGCCTCTCCTCCTCAATCTCCTGCACCTCTATATTTGACCTCTAATTATAGATGCTCTTTGGACTTGGTCCTATGCTGATTCAGTTCTTTTTTACCTATATATTTCCAATATCTCAAATCTAAGTAATTCTCTATTTCCCCACTCAATTATGTCCACTAATATTGATGAGAATTTGAACTTGTCCTCTTTATTGACTTACCTTGTTGTAGACACAGTGGTTTCCTTTATGTTCTCTGAACATGATTAAGTCCTTATCAGTTAGGGCCACTTCTCTTTGCAGGACAGCCTCTTCTTAATACTTGACCTGAACTTAAATGTGCTTTATAAAGCATCCACCTTTCATTCATTTTTGGATTAGCATCCGAATTGTTTCCTCCATAGTCTATGTCACCATTTTTTTACTTATGTATTTGTACTCTGTAGACTATAGATTCCCTGAGCTTATTATTGCTTAAATTCTAAAGTGATCTTAGACATTAAGTTCAGAAGGTATTTGCCTGGACTTATAATACTAGTTAGTGGAAACTAAAGACTAAGTGAAGCATCCTTAACACTTAGTTTGTCATTCTCTCTACTCCTTCTTCTCTATCCACAGGTACTTAAGAATTAATGTAAATTCTTTTGGAGAAGATCCAGTTAGTTCTTTCAGTGATGCAATGACTATCAAATCCTACTCTGATAATACATTCGATATGTAGAGAGAACATACATAAGACAAAGGGGTGCGTGTCTAACAAAGCTGTTTCCATCTGACCACTAAAGTATTTAAAACAGAGGGTCGTATAAACTTTAGGTGTTTGTCAAATCATTCCAGCTACAAATATTGAGAGAAATTATCAAGTAAGTAGTTGATGTGCACTATCATACATTTGCAAGATCTACGTGTCACTCTTTAGACTGGTAAAGAAAAATACATACAGATGCTAATTTTATTTTTTTGGCTTTGTTTTGTCATAATACAGAAGAGAGACTTCTCAAATATTAATGATAGTTTTTCCTCCAAACCTATTTTGACATGATCTTGAGAGACAGTAATGCTTTAACATTCTTTTAAACAGTAGATAATATTTCAATTATTCATATATATCTTATATTGTAGATGAATGTAAAGGACACAATAACAATTTAATAGTGCCACCTAGAAATATGCTTCTTGTAATGGAAGAGTCAGATAAAAATATTTAACAGGTAGCTGATACTTTTATGATATTTAAGTACATAATTTCTATTTAAACTTCTGCTTTCTAGAGTATAATTGAATGTCTTTGTTTCATTATGAATTTAAAGTAGATTGTTGAAATTTCTTAGAAGTCTACCCAGACACTTGTGTCTTGGTTAATATGTAAAATGAAACCTCAATACAAAAGAGTTTTATTTCAAATGAATATTCATTTTGAGGATACTGTTTGCAAATCTCAAGGACCTTGGGGTATTTCAGCAATGCATTAGATAACACAATAGAGAATTATCTCAACCAAGAATCCTCCTTCTGAATATTGCTGAAATTTTCAACAGATTTCTAGCCATTGAGATGTGGATTGTTGGATGATATAAGAAAAATAAGGAGGACAGGTATATCTGCCCTGATGTAAGGTCTTCTAATTTGGAAGATTAGGTGAACTATGTGTGTTTTCATTTGATAACTATGATTAAATTTTATTGTCCCATGAGGCATGGATGATAGTTCTTCTTCAGGGGCAGCCTGGTACGCACTGGCTGCCAAATCCAGACAGCTTTATGGAGGTTGCTGCTGTTCTGTCTGGTGTCAGTTCCTGCCTCTGCCGCTGACTGAGCTTCTGAGACATGAACAAGTTACTACAACCATTTTCTCTTCTCTAAATGGTGACCACTGCTTATATTACAGGATAATAATATATGTTAATATATGAGCTAATATATATCAATAACATTATTTTCATTACATAAAATGCATAATACGATTTCTCCTTTATTTTCATAGTCAAAGATTTGCATTGTATTTTTCAATTTAATTTTTTTTAAAGATTTTATTTATTTGAGAGAGAGAATGAGATAGAGCACGAGGGGGGGAGGGTCAGAGGGAGAAGCAGACTCCCCGCTGAGCAGGGAGCCCGATGCGGGACTCGATCCCGGGACTCCAGGATCATGACCCGAGCCAAAGGCAGTCGCTTAACCACCTGAGCCACCCAGGCACCCTCAATTTAATTTTATTTATATTATTTTCTTCTCTGTTTAGCTTACTGTTGATTCATCTGCTTTGTTGTCAAAACAGCAACTCCTTCCTTATTATGGCGCTAAGTTTCTCTTAAGTTATTTTAAATTAAACCAAATGGGAGTGGGTCAGGACATACATAGAATTCCATGAATGTTGTTTCAGTTTTACTCCGGTTAAGAGATTGGAAGTCTTTATATTGCCACATATGTCATGCCTGATTGCCTAGTTACCTAAATATGCTATATAAAAAAGTAATAACTTCCATCCTTTTGAGTTCAGAAATCTGTGCTCCTATAAACCTGTTAACTCGGAGGTGATCATGGTGATGATGACTGAGGGTGTGGTTTGCAGGCAAGAAAACTCCATCCTCTTTTATTATTTGTAACTACAAATGCAAATTAATCTACCTTATTTTATTAGATTTAATAAAACAGTTATTATTGCTTACCTATTTACACTTCAACCCAATCTATTAAATTTAAACAAGTGTTTCTACATATCTGGGTTTCTAGAGTCATCTGTAGAAGGTTAAAATTCTCTAACGTTATTTTTGAAGCTAGTTCACAAACCCTGATTTCCTAGTTAAATTCTTACAAATCAATATTCATGAATCCTATAAATTTATTTATTTATTTTACTATTTTATTTATTTGAGAGAGAGAGAGCATGAACTGTGGGAGGGACAGGAGGAGAGAGAGAAGCAGACTCGCCGCGGAGCACAGAGCCCAATGCAAGCCTGGAGCCCAATGTGGGGCTCAATGAGGAGCTCGACCCCGGGACCCTGGGATCATGACCTGAGCCGAAGTCAGACCCTTAACCGACTGAGCCACCCAGGCGCCCCTAAGTTTATTTTTAACAAAGGCTAATATCAAGTTAATAAACTGTACCTATCAGAAACATTCTATGAAACAATTTTATGATCAGATGGCCCCTCAATTTTTAGTTCTGAAAGAAATCTCAAACCACCAACACCAAATCTCTGTATACTTTTAATACTTAGCTATTCTAATCTTATAAAGGTATTATGTGTGTTTGTGTGTTTGTATGTGTGTGTGTGCATTAGACAAATAGTAATTATCTAAAACTTTCAGTACCCTTTGGCTTCCAAATATTAGATACTTATTTTATGGAAATCACTAGAGTAATTTTAAATATTATAACAATTTCTCAAAAGTTTCATATTGACTTATAACATCTAAGTTTTAGAGGTTTTTTCATGCCTATTGTAAGTTATGTAACTTGTTATCATGTTATTAATATTATTTTGCATAACAAAAACAGTTATTACTATCACTTTTCTGAGAAGATTAAGGCACTGAAAAATATCAAATGAAGTAAACAGAGTTAAATGCTATCCCATATTGGACATTGGGTGATTGGTTTTGTGAATTCATATATTTTTTAAGCTTATCACTCAAAGGCCTAGATTAATTGCTGTTCAATTATATTTATTGGTACACTAAGAGACTGTAAAAAAACCAGTGTGTACATGTCGGTTCATATTCATAAACCACAGGACTTCCCATATGATCATTATATTAACTGGTCTAATGAAATTTGTTACCCTTAGAATGTTCTTTCAATCTTCCATTCTCAATCTGTCACAAATTCTTAGAGTGGGTACCCACACTGCAGCTGAATCATGTCAGAATTTTCATCAGACAATTAAGAGACACATTCAGCATCTGGAATTTGGTTTCTTTGACCTACCCTGAACATTCCACTCTCCATTCTATCTTAACTATTCTCTCCAGAGTCAGATCCAAAACTTCTCCTTTATTGCCAAGTACTCCAGTCTAAAATCTTTAAACATCTTATTTTCTGATGATATTACAAACATATCCAACCGACTTTCTCAACTATATATCATTTGGTCATCCAATCAATTTCTTTTTGCCCTCTCCTATCTCTGCTTACTTCTCTATCCAACTTAAAATTCATGGTCTATTATTTCAGTATTTTTATTGCCATTTCCAGAAAGAATCTTAGTCCTTTTGACAAAACTATAATTCTGGAAGAAGCCATGTTACCTAAATCTCTATACAAACAGCCAAGAATTGGAGATGAGAATCATATACGGGCTGTCTGCTACTACAATTAATTCATAGCTACTAATAGCAACAAAATCTTTATAGTTGCATGTGTTTCTGTATTAACCATTTACAACTGATATCTTTGAAAGGCAGGCTGCCTACATTACTTGTTAGGACCAGTACAAAATGAAAATGCAAGTCCAGAGCTTTCTTCTCAAAAAGCCAGACAAAGTGCTTAAAGGCATTAAAATATATAGCTTTCTTCTTCAAAAATATCTTATAAATTATAACATGTAATGGGATAACAGTGATATGTGAAAAACAACAAAAATATAAATTGCAAAAATATAAAATTCTATATAATGAAATAAATGTAATACTTATTAATAATATATAGTGATTGATTAAGTATTTTTATGGCTATTTTCTGAACACTAGGTTATTGAAATTTATATTTTAGTAATTGCATTTCAACCCATATAATTAAAAAATAATGTTACTCTTTGAAAATGCGTGATTGTAAATAATTTTGAGAATGTTTAATTTTGAGTAGGATCATTCTGCTGATGCTCTAGTTACTGGAACTGGTAGATTATTTTATATATTGTGACAGTATTTAGATAAATTTCTAATAAATTCTTTTTTTTAAAGATTTTATTTATTTATTTGACACAGAGAGACACAGTGAGAGAGGGAACGCAAGCAGGGGGAGTGGGAGAGGGAGAAGCAGGCTCCCCGCTGAGCAGAGAGCCGGATGCGGGGCTAGATCCCAGGACTCTGGGATCATGACCTGAGCCAAAAGCAGTCACTTAACGACTGAGCCACCCAGGCGCCCCATCTAATAAGTTCTTTTGAAATATAAATTCTAGTATTTCTGGAACTGATTATTCTTACAGAATAATTGTTTTCAAGATATTTAACTTCATACAAACCAGTTTTGTGTATGAATTTAGTTTTAAATATAAATTTATTCAATAACATTTTAATGTTCCCTCTGACATTTTATGTGTGATAGTGATGAAAGAACCCAAAAGGCACTTGATGAATTGTCTCTAACTCAAAATAAACTGCCTGTTTATGCTTTCCATTGGTATATTTTCAATTTAAATTAAAAGATAACTTTATTATTTGTTGCAGAAGTACAGCAACATATGTTAAGAAAAAAGAAAAAGAAGAAGATAGCAGGAGGGGAAGAATGAAGGGGAGTAAGTCAGAGGGGGAGACGAACCATGAGAGACGATGGACTCTGAAAAACAAACTGAGGGTTCTAGAGGGGAGGAGGGTAGGGGGATGGGTTAGCCTGGTGATGGGTATTCAAGAGGGCACGTTCTGCATGGAGCACTGGGTGTTATGCACAAACAATGAATGATGGAACACTACATCAAAAACTAATGATGCAATATATAGTGATTAACATAACAATAAAAGATAACTTTAAACATGGCTTTTTCATTGGTAATTATTCACCTCACTTACGAAACACAAGTTGGAAGATAAAATTGCCAAGAATTTCAAGTCAGTGACAGCAGGGTGAATGGGATCTGTGTAAATAAGACACAGGTTCCATGATTTGCTGACTGAAAGTATAAATCTGTAATGATAAACTAATATTTCTGCAATGTTACATAATATTATAATACAGTTTTTAAGTTGTTGACAGTTCCAGGTCAGAAAAAGCAGAGAAATGTAAACTCTAGAACGCATTTTTAATTAAGACAGTGAAAATAGTGGCTCTGTTTATGAGCAGGAGAAATCCATAGGGTTTTATGTTTTGTCATACTCAAAGAAGATTAATTCATTCTCTTTCTCCTGAGGATATTTCTAGGATCGAAATGAGTATATCATGACCCAGGATAAGAATTCAAAAAATTGAATTCTATCAATGAATTAAATTTTGGGGAATCAGCGGTGGATGATAAGTGGGAAGAAGTGATTAGAGCATTAGATAGAGTGCTGGCCTAGGAAGGGACTCCTTGGTCCTTCCCCACATTATGGTCCAGGGCTCTAACCTCCAAACCTTTCCAAACCAGAGGAAAGCAGACTGACATCAATACCCAAATCTCACAGATGAACTGCTAATTCTGTATCTATTTTTTCCTTTAAAAAAAAAATTTGTTCTCTATTTCTAAAGCAAAAACAAAAAAATAAAAACAAAAGAACAAAAACTATTAATTAAGCCACATATAGCCTTGATGTAGCCAGCAAAATGACGAGGGTGAAATGTCTACATTGTCTGCATTTGTAGCCCTACTAGCCCCACGGTAGTATTACTTAAGCCCTTCCTTCCAGCCAAGATGGATCCATACTCTTCAGATTTCAAAGCTGACAGAGAATGCTTTTGGGGGGTTATTACCTATTTGTGCTAATGAAATCATCTGATTTTCTATGCCAGGCTTTGCTCTGCTCCCATGGAGACTGACTCTGTAACTGTATAACCCTGACCACTTTCTCCTTGAGTTTGCAGTTGGCTTTGGAAAATGACAGGAGTTACAGCATGTCAGAGACAGAGGGAGGAGAGAATGTTTGCGGTATTTAAGCCACACTGACCTCTTGTTAAACTCAGTTTTGACAATGGCTCTGTGCATTTCTTAAGTGTACAGATCCAGTGATTGTATTCCTCCTGAGATATAACTCTTGCTGGATTCAGAGTCCTACTTTCTATACCCACCACTGCAAAGCTAAATTGTTGGAGCTTTCTCATTGTTGCTAGACCCTGAGTGTTTCACCAACTTTTGTCTGTTGTCTTTCCTGGGATCTCATCTCTGCAACTGGTCTTCCATATCAAGTCCTCTTAAATTACTTCTCTAAGGATACAACTGTTTAATGCCATAACCTTGAACACAAAATATCCTTATGATTTTTTTACCACTTTGGTTGTCTGAGCAAGAATGAAGGAAAGGCATATTATATTTAAAGCTATGCATTCCCCTTCCAAAGATATAAAAATGCTGAAATCTTTTGCAGATAATGTTTATATGTGCATGAATATTTCCAGGACTTTAAAAATAAATCTTTCTCTTTTAATAACAATGGGGTAAAAATTATATGCTCCCAATAATTCAGTGTTTTTTTAGAGAATTTGGAGTTCTGTTATTAATGTGCTTCACTGAATCAGAGCTTTCCAATGCAATGCCTGAAGCCTCTCACTAGGTCTATGTACAACCCAATCTTGATAATGATAGCTTTATTGAGATATAATTTATATGCTATATAATTCACTCAGTTAACAGGAACAATTCAATATTTTTTAGTATAATCACATCTATGTGCAACCATCATAACAGTTGATATGAGTATAGTTTTATTACCTCACAAAGAAACCCTATACCTTTTAGTTATCACCTTAGATCCCTGGGCGCCCAACCCTAATCAATCACTGATCCAATTTATGTTGCCATAAATTCTTTTATTCTGAACATTTAATAAAAAATGGGACATGTAATATGTGGTCTTTTGTAACTAGTTATTTTATGTAGCATAAAATTGTCAGGGTTCATCCATATTGTATATATCAGTATCCCATTCCTTTCTAAGGCCAAATAATTTTGCATTGTATGTATATATCACATTTTATTTATCCATTCATCAATTGATAGACATTAGACTCTTTCTACCTTTTGACTATTATGCATAATTTTGCCATAAACAAAAACATATAAATACTGTACAAGTTTTTGCATGGATTTAAGTTTTCATTTCTATTGGATTTCCAATAGAATGAAATAGAATTGGAATATTGTTAAAAATAGAATTTCCAATAGAATACACCTAGGTCATATGGTAACTCTATATTTAACCATATGAGAAACTGAGGAACTGCCAGACTGTAGTAGCTGTAGCTACATCATTTTATATCCCCACCAGCAGAGTAGGAGGGTTCAGCTTTTTCCACATCCTAGCCAATACTTGTTATCTCATTTTTTATAATTATAATTGTATAATTTCATAATTATAACCATCCTATGAAACCATCCTATTCACACACACATGCGCACACACACACACAGAATAGGTATGAAATGGTATGTTATCATGGCTTTGATTTATGACACCCCGATGAGTAATGGTTTGGATCACTGTCATATGCTCATTGGCTACTTGTGTATCTAACTAGATAGTTTGTTCATTTTAAAAAATTGGTTTAGGGGTGCCTGGGAAGCTCGGTTGGTTGGGCAGCTGCCTTCAGTTCAGGTCATGGTCCCGGGGTCCTGGGATCGAGCCCTGTGTCTGGTTCCTTGCTCAGTGGGGAGCCTGCTTCTCCCTCTCCCTCTGCCTGCCTCTCTGCCTACTTGGGCTCTCTCTCTCTATCTATCTCTCTGTCAAATAAATAAATGAAATCTTACAAAAAATATGTTTAATTTTATTTTCATTATGAGTTGTAGCTTATATATTCTAGATGCAAATTTCTTATAAGATACATGATTTGCAAATATTTTCTTCCGTCACTTGATAGTGTTTCTTGATAGTGTTCTGTATAGTTCCATATAAATGTTAGGATCAGCTGCAATTTCTACAAAGGAACAAATTGAGACTCTGATGGGGATTGTGTTGAATCTGTAGATTAATTTAGGGAACATTGCCGTTTTAACAATATTCCATCTTCTGATCCACAAACATGAGATTTTTTCAATTTATTTAGATTTTCTTTAATTTCTTTCAACAATGTTTTGTAGTTCTCAGAGTATAAATTTTGCATTTCTTTTGTTGAGTTTTTTCCTAAATATATTACTATTTTTTATACTACTTCAAGTGGACATTTAATTTCATTTTTGTATTGATCATTGCAATGTACAGAAATTCAACTGATTATTTTATATTAATCTTTTACCTTGCAATCTCACTGAACTTGTTTATTAGTGCTAATAGCTTTTTAATGGATTCTGCAGGATATTTTTGTATACAAGATCACATCATAGGTGAATAAGATTGTTTTACTTCTTCATTTCCAATATGCATATTTTTAATTTTTTTTTCTTGCTTAATTGCCCTAGCCAGAAGATCTAGTACAATGTTGAGTAGAAGTGGCAAGAGTGAGTATCCTTGTTTTGTTCCTGATTTCCGAGGGAAAGCATCCAGGCTTTCACCAATAGGTGTTATGTTAGCTGTGGGTTCTTCATGGCTGCCATTTATGATGATTACTCCTTTTATTAAAGCATTCTTCTATAATTTCATATAACATGAAGCACATGAAATTGCCTGGTTTGAAAGGTCAGTTTTTCTATTCCATTTTCTCTGAGGCTGTTATTGAGTAAATAAGTCACATCAAGATTTGCTCAGGAGAACAGTTCATTTTGTCTGGAGAAAGGAAAGGCAAAAATCATATCAAATACTCACAGACCTAGGCTACATTTTCCATTGCAACACTTATCAGAACTCTAAAAGTGGGTGGAGGAGAAGGGCTCATGTATTTTCCCAACCATGACTTAAATAGTAAATTGATCCCCTTTGAATATCAGTTTTATGGGAATGGTTTTTCAGTCAGCAACCTCAGGTGGCCAAAATATGAATAGTAAGATTTATCATAATAACGACAAAAATGAACAAATGAAGAGCAAAAACAAAATTTAAAAATGTCATACCAAACATTACACAGCAAATATTTTTAGTATTTTTTGTGTTTAAGAAACTACAGAATTTGAATGTGCTTCAGATTTCATCTGCATTCATCCAAAAAGCCAGATGATTTCTGAATTTCACATGTTTACATTATATCAGTGTAATTGGATGTGCACATATTTTGTCCCACAATGAAAGGAATTATATACCAAGCAGAGTCATGATTTCCATTTTATTTATGAACAATCTTTGATTCTCTCAAAATTTTATCAAGGTTTTACAATTTACAAAACTTACATTTGAGTAGTTTCAAGAAAAAAGTTTGTGATTTTTTTTCTTTTTAAAAAAATGATGCAAGTGGAAAATCAAACACATAAGACAGATTCAATTTACTGTTTGAGGAGAGAACGTTTTTTTTACTCTGTCACTTTCTACAGAGTCGAAGAGGAGACTCACTATGATAGGAGGAAGTGAAAGTCTTCTTAGAAATTTTATCTGAAATATTTGAAGGAGGGCATGATGTCTGAATAAATATTCTATCGTATTTCTCATTAAGGCACACTTGTATTCATTGGATTATTCCAATTAAATTTTTGTTTCCGTTTGGGTAGATGCAGTGCTATGATCAATAACGTGTGCAGTCCCTAGAGATAGAAAAAGAAAAGATACTGATTCACTGCTGTTAGGTGAATCAGCGCAGTGTGGCAAACAGATTGCTGGTGTGAAAGGCACATTTCCTTAGGAGAAATGATGTATTTTTCATAGCAATAAAATTTTCTTTCCCTTTCCTACACCCATTTTATTCTCAGGTTCCCAGATGTAACTGTAATTTTTATGTTGTATTTTCAACCTGATAAGAAAAAAAAATATTTCAAAAGAAATTCTTATTTTTTAACCTATATATGTTTAGAATATAATATGACTCCTCTTCTATTATTTATACCTCAAATAATAATTCAGAATGATTTGGAGCATTACAATTTATTTTGAAAAATTTGTCTCCCATTTTAGCTCAGTTTTCACTGTTCCATTGTCATTGTTGAATTGCTGTATCACTAGGCTTAACCAATTGTTCTTTTTTTTTTAAATTTTAGATATTCTAGAGTCTATCCTTTTTCTTTTTTTTCTCTTTTTTAAATTGAAATTCAATCAATTAACATATAGTGTATTATTAGTTTCAGAGGTAGAGTTCAGTGATTCATCAGTCTTATATAACAGCCAGTGCTCATTACATCGCATGCCCTCCTTAATGTCCATCACCCAGTAACCCCGCCCCACTACCCCCTGCCCTCCAGCAACCCTCAGTTTGTTTCCTATGACTAAGAGTCTCTTATGATTTGTCTCCCTCTCTGATTTCATCTTGTTTTATTTTTCCCTCCCTTTCCCTATAATCCTCTGTTTTGTTTCTTAAATTCCTCATGGGAGTTAGATCATATGATAATTATCTTTCTCTGATTTACATATTTTGCTTAACATAATACCCTCTAGTTCCATCCATGTCATTGCAAATGGCAAGATTTCATTTTTTGGGGGGTGTCTGAGTAGTATTCCATTGTGTATATATACCACATCTTTATCCATTCATCGGTCAAAGGACATCTGGGCTCTTTCCATAACTTGGCTAGTCTGGACATTGCTGCTGTAAACACTGGGGTGCAGTTCCCCTTTCAGATCACAACATTTGTATCTTCGGGGTAGATACCTAGTAGTGCAATTGCTGGGTCGTAGGGTAGCTTTATTTTCAACTTTTTGAGGAAACTCCATACTGTTTTCCAGAGTGGCTGCAGCAGCTTGCATTCCCATCAACTGTGTAAGAGGGTTCCCCTTTCTCCACATCCTCACCAACATCTGTCCTTTCCTGACTATTTCTCCAAAGAAGACATACAAATGACCAAAATCACATGAAAAAATGCTCAACATCACTCGGCATCAGGGAAATACAAATCAAAACCACAATGAGATACCACCTCACACCAGAATAGCTAAAACCAATTGTTCTTTAACATGTTAATTGGAGGCCATGTACACACTACCATCCCAACATTTATTGAATTGAATTGAAATTATTGGCATTATCCACTAGATTGAAAATTTGGGGGTAGGTAAAAATCATGTGTGATTAATTATCAATCTTATCAAATTGCACTGTTTTGACACAGGGCAAGTATTCAACAACAGTTCATTAAAATTCACTGAATAGGACTATACCAAAAGTTTATTTCATATTTTTTGCATGAATCTTAATTCTTACAATTTTGCCCAAGGGAAATTAGTAAAGGAATGGTAAAACAAAAACAAAAACAAAAAAAACCCTTAAGCAATACAAACAAAAGTTAAATATAAAATAACTACTAATATTTTTCTCTTTAATTTATCTGTCTCAGTTTCTCCAAAGCCAAGGTGGTGATATAAACTGAGCACCGGTTATAAGTAAGTAAATAAGTAATTGGTGATATAAACTGAGCACTGGACATTAGTTACAAGTTGTAGGGGATACAGCTTGGATGAAGGAAAAGTTACTGTAGGCATCTTTAAACCTATTTATTTTTGTTTTTCTTTTTGTTTTTTAAAGGAAGAAATGTTTACCATATAGATTTTCTTCTTAAGGTGACATCAGAGATATGCGTGTTTGGCTTTGAATTTTACCTCAATGGAACCATAGACATTCTTTTGTGACTTTTCCCCCATAATTAATATGTTTGTTAAATGTATCTATGTTCTTGCATAAATATATCTGTCAATTTTCATCACTATATGATGAAAATTCATATACTATTACATTATATGAATATCTTGCATGATATTTTTTCATTCTAAAGTAGATCAGCATTTATGTTGTTATCAGTTTTAGGATATAATAAATATGTCTGTACTTTCCTCTGGTATGGTAACCATGAAGACACTCCATTTAGAACTCTCTTCAAGGAAGAGCTTGTCAGGTTTCAGGGAGTCCATGGAGAGCCTCCAGCCATCAGCTTCTTTAGGGGCAGCTTCAGGCTCAGAGAGCCAGCTTGCTCAAGGCTATGTTAGCTTGGAGAATTTGGTGTGATGTGGGGCAAAGATGAAGGGCAGTTTTACTCCAGTGTCCTTTGGGTTGACAGAGGCTTTCTTGGTTCTGCTCTGCAATCTACCCAACTTTACTTGATTCTCATTCCCTTTGCTGATGCTGAGATTTTCTTCTTCTTCTTTTTTTTAAGATTTTATTTATTTATCCGAGAGAGAGAGAGAGAGAAGGGCAGAAGGAGAGAGTAGCAGGCTCCCCACTGAGTCCGATGTGGGGTCGATCCCAGGACCCTGGGACCATGAACAGACCCAAAGGCAGACGCTTAACCGACTGAGCCACACAGGCGCCCCTGATGTTGAGATTTTTTTTTTAAAAATATCTTACACTCTGACTCACTGTCTTCCACCAAAAAACCATTTGTTTTGGAGGACAGTTTGGTTTCTCACAGGGGACAATAACCCATTGAACATGTAAACCCCTGGCCCTTCTTCTATCCATAGGAGAATTAGAAGATGATTTCCCTGGGGAATACCTTATGAATGAAAGGAACACCTCTTAATTCTTGTGTTTTGTCTTCAAGTAATTGAAATGCCTCTAACAATTGACTGATACCACAATTTTCTTTTTCCATTCTTGGTTCTATTGATTAGTAAATGAATCCAGAGTCAAACTTTGTGCCTTTTTGCTTAGAAATTCTCAATATAATCTTTGCCCATTCATAAAAATAATGCCAAGGCTTAGAAGAATTCATAAGTGATTCACTTGTCTTTTAATTTCTACTTCACAAAACACTCCTGGCTCTAGGCATTAATTAATTTGGATCATCAGGTAAGTTATGTACTAGATGAAACTGTTAAATTCTGTTTTTTTTTAAATTATTATTTAGAAAGTAGTCTGTAGTTAAATCTCTGATTCAAAAGACTTCCTCTTTGTTATCTCAGTGTAGATAACATTAGAACTTCTGTTCAATTTTCCTGTCTGTAACTAATAATGCAGATTCTAGTGATGAACTGTACTATTTTATTAACTGAGATTAAATGGACCCATATGGAGACTCCATCTTTGAACCTAATGAAGTTTGTGATGCTTTGAATATTTTTGTAAAACCAAGTGCATGTGTATATATGCATTTTGCTGGTCCATAGGATCTCTGAACCTCAAAATGCAAAGAATCCTATTAATACAAGATATAATTTGAGAACACAAAAGCAAAACCTTGGTACCAAATTTCAGGTTGAGCATTCCAAAATGTTAGTCTCTGTCAGGATCAGATGAGAAGAAATATCTCAAGACAGTTGGAAGCTTATATCTTGGAGGTAGAAAACCATCATCCTACACATGTGTGTGCGCATACACACACACATACACACACATAAACACACACACACACACACCATGACAATCATATTCTGGTTTCTGGAGTTATATTTGTGGGAAGGATTTGAGTCACACAACTCCAGGGTATGTGCACTTGGCATGAATACAAACTCTTAATCTATTTCCAAAACGGCCATGGTCCCAAAATGGGAAACCTGCTACCAATTAGTTAAATGTGGTAATTACTGTTTTGCAAAATTGGTATATGTGGAAAATGTGGCTATCCAAATGGAAGTGATAGCACAAAGGCTGAAATATCAAAAAGAATCAGAGAAGAAATAAGATGTATGATTTCCTATGTCCTTAGAGAAAAATGTTTTCATTCATCACTAATATTTGAGGTATGACTGTGAGATGGAATTTATGATTTAAGAGTAAGAAAAAAGAAAAGAGGCAAAACAACCTTTTGATATGTATACATGCCTCTACGAATAACAAATACATATGTTTCCATGAGGTAACATTTAGTACTTATAAGGCCCTCAATCTATATTCTATGACTGACTTTTTCTTTTAATTGAAATGTGGTGGTAAAAGCAGGGAAAGCAGTCATTTATTGTCCATGAACTTTGACAGGTTTAGATGAATACTTTTTGGGCAATGAAACAATACAGTGACAGCCAAAGTAATAATTGAAAATTTAAAGACCACATAATGACAACCATCACTAACATGTAATAGACATTGGTTGTGCCGCTTCATTATACCACAACTGGAAATAGGCACAATTAATGCAGTGACTTAAATGTCCAAACAAAATAATGAAGAAAACTACAAAGCCCTTAATTGTTTAAAGTTATCTGTATTTAACAAATGTAGCATGAATGTGATTGCTGAAAAACACCCAGGTGTCTGAGTAATATGCATTGGTTAGAAAAAGGGATTTACTCCTGAGTCTGGCAGAGTTCCTATACATGGACCTTTTTCCCTGCACAGGAAGTTAACCATGCTGTATGTAAATGATGTGATTTCTGAGTTTTCCTCTAATAGAGCAAGACTTAGTGGGAATGGAGACACACTGTGTTTATATAATTAGTAATTCACTGGATATTGCTGGAGCAGCAACTTTTTTAATAATGAGGAGATCCACATGGACAGACCATGTATTCTCACAGGACACTTATTCCTACATGCAGGAGATATATTCTAAGAGATAGATATTTTGTTTCTCTTTCTTAGTACCTGTGGCCAATGAAATGAACTACTTTTCATGTTTCTATTGTTTACCATCCTCCTCTGAATTCCTTTATCAAAAACCAACTGTGATTTGTCCAGTTTGAATTTTTTAATGGGAATCTATTTGTTGTTATACCCTGCTTACTCTAATTCAATTAGTGGTAAGGCAGAAGCATTTTGAATTAAGAACATATTTGCCACATTACTCTGTAGAAAATAAATCATCTTGACACAGACAACATGTAAAACCCATGAATACCAGTTAATTATGAATTCTATTTTGCGAAGTGAAAGACTATGCATATATAGTCAGTAATACTATGCAATGATTACAAATTTCAGATTGGTTTATGCTAATTTTTATTATTTGCAAATGTTCATGAAAAAATCAGTTAAAATTCTACCCTGTAACTTCTATGAGTAAGTATTTTTATTAGATATGGTTTGGAATCTAGACGTATATTTTCAGGCACATCTACAATTGCAGTCCTCATAGCTCATACAAATTTGCTACAAATAATAGGTAGGTGTCCATACTGAGCGTTTTTCTCTGCTTCAGTGAATTTCCTCAAAACTTACTTATTTGATGAAAAAAGACACTTCTGAACTCTCTTGAAATGGTTCATGTTCTTCCCATTCACATTCACTGATAAAACAGTTATCAAGACCACTGATCAATTTTGATGCGTGGAAAAGTTAGAATTGTTTTAATTTTTTATGTACTTCGAGAAGATGTATACAGCAAAGGCCTTATTTGTATTCAGCTGGACATTACACTTGGAGGGGTAATAAACAGACTCCTCTTGTGGTAAGCAATATAACAATAGAAAATGCAATCAGAAGTCCTTTTGTTTAAAATACTTGGAGAGAATTTTTGATACAAAAGATACTTAACTTTTGAAAATAACTCTTGTTGCGTCCAATGATGCAATTCCCAATTCATAAAAACAAACGAGTTATTTGTGATCTACTAAATAATTTGTAAATTTCTTCTTACAGGTAATGATGCATCTTAGAGGAATATAAAATGAGACATTTAGTTTTATACCTTGTCAAAATTTATCAATATCAATAACTGTCTCAAAACAATCCTAAGAGGAGTAAGCTGTTACCACTAATTCCAGTTTATATGTATAAATACTACATATAATAATAATATGTATAAGAATTTTACTGATGATCAAAGAATTGTCTCGAATTCTCCTTATCCACAATGGCTCTTAAATGTATGGAACACCCAGGATTGTTGTCTTGTATCCTTGTAGGATTTAATAGAGTTCTGAGTTCCATGCAGAAAAAACAATGAACACTTATGGATTAATAGGCAGTCAAAATTACAGAATTTTCCAACTGCAAGCATATAAGCATGAATTGTAATTAGGCTCTTATTTTGTTATAATTCTTTATAATTTTAATGTTGAAGATACATTGTTCTTACCAGGATCTATTGCATTGTTTATCTCCAGTAATGTTGGGGGTGCTTTTACATTGAAAAATATTTTTCTCCGTATTTGGAAAATCAATCCAACCTAATATAATTTCATTAAGAATTGAAAATAAAAATGAATTTATTAGAAATGTATGTAAGTGTACATAACAAAACCACTTATTGTTGAGTGAATATAGCTAGGTTAATAGACCAATTAGTTTCTACATTTAAATATAAAAATAAATTTTCAATAACTCTAAGTAAGTTTCACTTCGAACATATATTCACCCCCAACATCTGTAGGACTTAGGGCAGGGGCACAAATTGAGAGGTCCATACCACATGTCAAAATTTTAAAGTTGTAAATCAAGGTTAGAAACTGTTCAATAAAATACATTCTTTCTTCTTACCTGACAGATGAATATTTATAATGTCAAAATTAAAAAATGTATGTAAAGCAATTTGTGTATGTGACTGCTAGTCAGCCACTATCAAGAATGATTGAATTTAAATTTTAGTGCCTCTGTTAGGCATTCTACTGGTTGGCCCTCATTGTAGTGGAGGACATATTTAATAGATCACTTCATATTTATTATAAGAATTATCTTTCTTATTTTCTATTCCTTTTAACATAAGCACTAATAAGATTGTTAAATCAAGTCTATTTTCACATAGGTTTTTTTTCTATTTACAGCATTAATCTAAGTGATTAAAGATATAATTGTATAAAGGTGTACATAATTTATTTTCCTCCAAAATATAAATTGGAAAACATTAAAAATTAAAATTATTTTATGTGTATTTTCATAAAAGCCAGTGCTGGCATAAATATTTTAATTAATATTAAAATATAGTCAACTAAAGCTGATTTTTAAGAAATTTAAATATTACTACTTTTTAGAAAATGAATCCCATTGCTTAAATTTTGAGAAAAGTGCATTTAAGATACCTTTTGAAGCAATCTACTTAAAGAAATATGTTAATGTTATGTGTGTTTTTAATCATAAAGAAAAATAAATGTGGAGTTACTACACATCAATTACTTCTTTAATCTGATATGTTAGAGTATTGGAAAAGTAATTATGTCCAAATTAGCTTTTTAACATGATCTGTTTTACAAGGCACTTCATGGTTATATCATTGACAATGCATGCAGGTCAAATATGAATGGCTTAACACAAAAATTTCCAATCTATGTTATCATTTAGCAATGTTATGTGGCAGAGAGCAAGCAAGTATAAAAAAAGCTTTAAGGAGATTTCTAGTAAATTGCATAGTAAAAATTTACATGAGGTGACAAGTGGCAACAAATGATAACAACCCAGAGGGTCAGTTGCACTGGAGGTGTATCCATCAGAATAGCTGAAAAAAATTCTGCTTTTATCTTCTAAAAGATAAAATTTAAAAAATATTTTTAAACACATTGTTCTAAGATTGTTTACAGGCCGCCCTCTTTTTTCCTGAAGGTATCTATTTTGTGACTTTCAAATACAATAAAATCCATCATATTTTTTTAAAAAATTACATCAACATTTGTAATATCTACATAATTTAGTAAGCTAACATTTTACAAATGGCCAATGCATGATTTTATAAAAATCATGCATGGCTAAAACATCCATTCAACCTACAAGATACAACAAATAACTTATTATTTGTAAACAGAGTTTACTAATCCGATTTAAGATTCTACTTTTAATTATCTTTTAAAAACTACCATTTGCTAAGTTTCAGTGTAATGTCAAAGAAGAATATCCACAATTCTGTAAAAGGGCTATTAAAACACCTCTTCTGGGGTGCCTGGGTGGCTTAGTGGGTTAAGCACCCAACTCTTGATTCTGGCTCACCTCATGATCTCAGAGTCTTGAGATTAAGCCTGCTTGAGATTCCCTCTCCCTCTGCCTGTCCCTCCCCCTACACCACTCATGCTCACAGCCATGTGCCGGCTCTCTCTCTCTTTAAAAAAAAAAAAAAAATCCCCAGAAAACAAAAAAAGCACCTCTTCCTCTTCCAACCAAAGGTCAATATAAAAGCTAGCTCTTCTTGGGGCACCTGGGTGGCTCAGATGGTTAAGGATCTGCCTTTCGCTCAGGTCATGATCTCCAGGTCCTGGGATTGAGCCCCACGTTCGGCTCCCAGCTCAGTGGGGAGCCTGCTTCTCCCTCTGCCTCTGCCTCTCCCCCTGCTTTTGCTCTCTCTGTCTCTCCCTTTCAAATGAATAAATAAAATCTTAAAAAAAAAAAGGAATAAAAAAAAACCTAGCTGTTCTTGGTATGCTTCAACCAAAAGAACATATCACAACAGATTGATTTCAGAAATGGATATGAAATCCCAGTTATCTTTTATTAAGCCAGACGTTAAGAAGACTTGCAAAAATAAAAATCGGTGCTACTGTTTTCGCTATTTTTTTTCTTCCATTAAAATGTTACGTATGCTAGCATGTAATAGGTTTGTGAAAGTTTTTTTTAAATATTTCATAAATATCTTAAAAATGTAAATCAAATATAATTTTGTATTCCACTCTCTTATGAAATAGATAATTTCTGTATTTCATTGCTTCTTTATACATTTTTTTTTGGTATATAGAGGCAATGACCCGGACAGTAGATACCTAGATTGTTTTGTAATTATTGAATCCTATCTTGACATAATTTTAAAATATCAAACCCCCCTAAAAAAATAAGATATCAGAGCCAGATATGGGGAATGCTAAAATTTTGAAAATTTTAATAATTTAATATAATCTGATGATTTCAGCTAATTAGGGCAGCAATTATGTTTATCTGTTTTTGCAACTTGAAAATATAAGAATGTCTGCAAACCTTTAAATGACTTGTAAATAGAGAACAAATAAAAAACAAGCAAATAACAAAAAAAGAATTAATACATTATCTTTGCTTGTGATAATAGTATTTTCCAAATTTTATTAATTTGACAGAGCATTGCAAATACCAGTTCATTAGGATATTGAAACAAGATTTCTTGAGAAAAAGAATGATATTGCACCTATTTAAGCCTAAGACCTACTGTAAAAGAATTATTTCTTCTGGTAAATTCTCTCTTATAGACAATATTAATGTTATGAGATTATAGAGTATTTTCTCTTAAAGAAGCACCAAGAAGAACTAAACTTTCAACATTCAATTTTATTTAGTATTTAATGCAAAATCCTAATCAAAGGCTCTATTATAATTAAAGTCTATATTAAATAACAATGCATTGAATAGGAAAAGCAATAGTAACATAATACACTGTGAAACATTTAATATACTACAGACATATATTACTTTTCATTTTTTATAAAATATGTGAATAGTTTTAGTCACCTTTATACAAATTTTTCTTATGAGAAATATGAGTGAGACATAGATGATGTTAAATTTTCTTAAAATAATTATACATATCTTTTAGAGCTATAGTTATGAAACTAGAGTAAGGTATGAATGGATGAATATGGAGAGACAAGTTAGAAATCTGCCACAAGAATCCAAGCCACATATTTTTCCTATGGGGCTTGAGGTACAGATTTTAAAAGATCAGGAGATACGAAGGGTATTCCAGAGAAAAATATGACAAGACCTAGTGATTGGCCACAAGATGAATAGAAAAGTGTGTAAATCCAAGGAACTTCCAGGTTTCTGGTTTAGACAATTGGATGACTGGTGGTATCATTTACTTGAGAATGTGGTGTTCAGGTTAAAAGCTGAATGCTTATAGCATGGACTAGTATAGTCTTAGTTTTTTGGTTTTTTTTTTTTTTAAAGATTTTATTTATTCATTTGAGACACAGAGATACAGAGAGAGAGAGAGAGCATGAGCAGGGAGAGAGGCAGAGGGAGGAGAAGCAGGCTCCCTGCTGAGCCAGGAGCCTGATGTGGGGCTAGGTCCCAGGACCCTGGGATCACGACCTGAGCTGAAGGCAGATGCTTAACCATCTGAGCCACCCAGGCGCCCCCATAGTCTTAGTTTTAATAAAATTAGTTAAAAATGGTTTAACATTGTAATATCAAATGCAAACTGCAAGAAAGTATCTAATGGAAATGCTAGAAACATAGAGCAAAATAACAGAAATAAATAATACCTTCGGCCTGCTCATTAGTAGATTTGACACATCTATGGTGAATATATGAACTTGAAGATAAGCTTAGAAATTATCCAAATGCAATGCAAAGCAAAAAGAGAGTGAAAATTAAAAGGAAAAAAAAGAATAGAAGTTCCAAGGGTTGTGTGACAATTTTAGCACTCTAATCTATATGGTAATTTAAATTCAAGAAGGAGAAGTGAGAAAGAGAACAGGGCATTAAAAATATTTTAGTTAATATACCAAGAAGTTGGTCCAAAATTAAAACCAGAGAGTAAAACAATGATCCAAAATTGACGACACAAAGCAGGTTAAATTCCAAAACAAACAAAAAAACAATCCTGAGAAAAAACACACTGGAGGTATCATACATCCTGATTTCAAACTGTATTTACAAAGCTACAGTAACCATAACAATATGGTGCTGGCGTAAAAATAGACACATAGACCTATGAAGAGCCCAGAAGTAAACTCCCACATACATGGTCAAGTAATAGCCAAGAACATCCAATTTGGAACGTATAGTCTCTTCAATAGATAATACTGGGAAAACTGGATAACCATATGCAGAAAAATGAAACTGGACCTCTCTTATTCTGCTCACAAAAATTAACTCTAAATGGGTTAAAACTTGATGTAAGAGCTAAAACAATAAAACTCCTGGAATGAAATATAGGGGAAAATCTTGATATTGACAATGATTTTTTGCATGTGACCCCAAAAGTACAAGAAACAAAGGCAAAAATTAACAAGTGAGATTACATCAAACTAAATAGCTTCTGCACAGCAAAAGAAAACAATTAACAAAACTAAAAAGCAACCTTTGGAATGGAAGAAAATATTTGAAAAAATCTATCTGATAAGGGAGTAACAACCAAAATATATAGGGAATTCATATAACTTAGCAACAACAACAACAAAACCCTCCAAAATCTAATTAAAAATGGACAGAGAACCTGAATACACATTTTTTTAAAGAAGATGTACAACGATAGGAAAAGATGCTCAACATCACTAATCATCGGGGAAATGCAAATCAAAACTACAATGAGATATCATCTCACACCTGTTAGAATGGCCATGATCAAAAAGAAAAGAGATAACAAGTGTTGGCAAGGATGTAGAGAAAAGGGAACCCTCGTGCACTGTTGGTGGGAATTTAAATAGCTACTATGAAGAAAAAAAAAAGATGGAGTTTCTTAAAAAAAATTAAAAATAGAACTAACATATGATCTAGCAATCCCACTTCTGGGTATATGTCAAAAGGAAATAAAATCACTGTCTCAATGAAATACTCGTGTTTCCATGTTCATGGCAGCATTATTTACAGTAACCAAAATATAGAAACAACCGAAGTGTTCACTGAGGGATGAATGAATAAGGAAAATGTGATATATATATATATTTTATATGTTATACATAGGGTGCATGTGTGTATGTGCATGTAATGTATATGCATGTGAATGTGTGGGTGTGCATATATACAAAATGTGGTATATATATATAGCACATTTTATATATATAGTAGACTATTCAATGAACTACTATTCAGCCATTAGCAGGAAGGAAATACTGCCGCTGTGATGTTTGTGACAATCTTGAATACATTATGTTAAAAAGGTCAGACAGAAAAAGACAAATACTACATAATACCACTTATATGTGGAATCTAAAATGAAAGTTGAACTAATAGAAATAGAGTAGAATGACAGTTGGCAGGGGCTGGTAGGAGGGGGAAATGTAAAGATGTCAGTCAAAGGTTACAAACTTCCCATTATGAAATCAACACATTCTGAGGATCTAATGTACAGTATGGTGATTATAGTTAACAATACTATGTTATTATATGTTTGAAAGTTTGAAACTGTGGGTCATAAATGTTTTCACCACAAACACCCACAAAGGTAATTGTGTGTGGTGATGGAGGCGTTAACTAATTCTATTGTGTGAATCATTTCACAATATATACACATATCAAATCATCATATTGTATACTCTGAACTTACACAATGTTATATGTCAAGTATATCTCAATAGAGCTGAGTGGGGGAAATGTTTATACTTTTCTTTCAAATTTCCTCCATTGAATATATACATTTCTTTTAAATAAACCACATTCTAGGCATAATTATAACAGTTTGAACTTGTTATCTAATTCTCATTTACCAAGGAAAAAGAAAAATGAGATTTTAATTTTCAAGGAAATATTGTATTAAATGAAAATAAATCCTCAGGCACCATATGTTGTCATTTATCTCTATCATTGTGAAAAGTTATATTTTCCAACCCCTTATCAAAAATTATGAAAAAATTAAAAATTACAAAGAAATTAAATTGCAGAAGAAATGGAAAGTTGCAGTATTTTCCTGTGACTAAAAAAAAAAAATCCCAATTTTGTTGCATTTTCTTCTGTTTTTCTAAGAAATTGAGTTAAATTAATTAGGAAAAATATCTAATTAAATACTCATCTTCTTTCATAAACATTACTTGAGAGAGTTATTTTCCCAGCAGCAAGAACATGACAACATTAATACAATTTAATAGTTGATGATTGAGATCTCCACTTTCATTCTAATGGTATAAATCTTTGCTTTAAATTTAATTTGTATCAATTTTTCCAGTTTTAATTGTTGTAAGGCTGTTTGTGCTCTTGAATTCCCTTTCTCTAAATTTGCTTTTTTAAATTTCATTATGTTATGTTAATCACCATACATCATTAGTTTTTGATGTAGTGTTCTATGATTCATTGTTGGCGTGTAACACCCAGTGCTCCACGCAGGGCGTGCCCTCTTTAATACCCATCACCAGGCTAACCCATCCCCCCCCGCCCTCCCCTCTAGAACCCTCAGTTTGCTTTTCAGAGTCCATAGACTCCCATGGTTAGTCTCCCCCTCCTATTTCCCCTCCCTTCATTCTTCCCCTCCTGCTATCTTCTTCTTTTTTTTTTTTTTAAACATATAATGTATTATTTGTTTCAGAGGTACAGGTCTGTGATTCATCAGTCTTACACAATTCACAGCGCTCACCATAGCACATAGCCTCCCCAGTGTCTATCACCCAGCCACCCCATGCCTCCCACCCTCACCACTCTAGCAACCCTCAGTTTGTTTCCTGAGATTAAGAATTCTTCAAAGTAGCCAATATCATAAACACAATGAATTTATGAAATCTTTGAACATAGCAAAAATGAACATAAAATACCAAAACGGTTTGCCAAAAAGATTTTGTTAAGTTTAGAAACAATATTACCATGCTGTGGATAAAATATTTCTTTGGAATAACTATGCTATTATTATAATGTCTTTGCTTTGTAATATTTTGCTTGTATATCTAGGTATTAAATAGTCCACCAATGCCTGTGTTGTGTGAATATGTAAAAGCAGCATGAGCACCTCCAAAAAATATATTGTTATATCTTTATGCTTAGTGACTTTCTATCTTGAAATCATTTTGTTCATAGGTTGACATTTTAACTTGGAGAAGATTCTTTCCAGTACTCTCGAGTTGCTCAATACAAATTAATCAACTGTGATTACCTAAATGGTAATGACAGTCTAGCAGACATCCTGCTTTGTGGCTGCAAGAGAAATCTGTAATTAATGAGGACAAACTTTTAACAATCATTACAAAGACTAGCAGTATATGCTGAAGTGCAGACAGAGAGAGACAAATTTTCGATTTCTCTCTGCCTCGATCCTGACACTCGGATTCTCCACCCTGATCTCAGTACTTCTCTCCCTTGACGCTCCCAATCAAGCTTTTTGTCCAACAACTTTTTATAATTTTCTAAAAGTCTATTTAAGCTCTCTATTATTTGTATTGACAAACAGATTTCTTCTAGACCTGATTTGTGTCCCTATTAATCCCCATTTGTCTTCATTTGCAATGGACAGAGACATTTTGAGTCTAAATAAGTAAACTACTGAGAGATGTTTGCTTGGGTATATGATATTTGCAATATATTTGCTTGTGAATTTATAGAGAACAACAGTTTGATTTAAAAATAAGGGTAAGGATAATGTATCCAATTTAAAGATGATATTGATAAATCAACTTTATTTAACATGTGTTATTTTGCTTGTAACTATAAGTGATTCAAAATATAACATTCAATCCTTCCTTGAAGTGCTCACTTCCTAGAGAGAAAGACAACGCATGTCTTTACAGAGGCAACAAATATAATGTTACTGGTTTGTATATATAAGTATCAAATTAGCATGTGACTTTAAGTGTTACAGAGTTCTAAATAAGGAAGAAGCTACTATACCTTTTTTTCCTTGTAAGTCATTATTTTTTTAAGACTATTTATTTATTTATTTGAGAGAGAGAGAGCAGAGCGAGCGAGAGAGAACAAGAGTGGGGAGGAGCAGAGGGAAAGAGAGGAACAGACTCCCCGCTGAGTAGGGAGCCCGATGCCACACCAGAACCCCTGGATCATGACCAGAGCTGAAGGCAGATGCTTAACCTACTGAGCCACCCAGATGCCCCTCTTTTAATTCATTATTAAATTAAGTCGTACTTTTGGATTATCAAAACCATTTACAGAGGAATCGAAAGCAATTCCAAATTTTATGCTTTTAAAATTGGTTTTGTATTTTATTTTTTTACATCATCTTTAAAAACCCTGTTAAATCATGTGTAAAATTTCTAGAAATTTAAGTAATGATTAACCAAAACAGAACTTTTAAAACAAGAATAAAAAGAGACAACATCAGAATTGTGATTTCTAATAGCTCTTCCACTCTTAAGTTGGTGCTTGCAAATATGCTTCCAGGGACTATTATTAGTGTCAATAATCTTAAAGATTTATTTATTTATTTGGTGGGGTGGGGCAGAGGGAGAAAGAGTCTTAAGCAGACTCAGGGCTGAGTGCAGAGCTGGACACCGGGACTCGATCTCACGACCCTGAGATCACAACACAAGAGTGGGATGGTTAACCAACTGCTCCACCCAGGCGCCCCAATCTTATTTAAATAATATTGGGAATAATAAGAAATAAATTTATTATCTTTTTTTTCCATATTAAAATAACTTTATACTAATGTGGTGATTTAGAGCACAAGACTGCTGAGTTCAAAACTAAGCTTTACTATGTACTGCCTGTGTGACTTTGGGTGAATCACCTAAACTCTCTGTATCACGGTTTTCTCATCTTCATTTTTAAATTTTTTTAAGATTTATTTATTTATTTTAGAGAGAGAGAGAACAGTGAGGGGGTGCAGAGGGAGAGGGAGAGAGAATCTCAAGCAGGCTCCAAGCTCAGTGTGGATCCTGTCGCAGGGCCCTGAGATCCTGACCTGAGCCAAAACCAGGAGTCTGATACTTAACCCACTGTTTTACCCAGGTGCCCCACAGTTTACTCATCTTTAAATGGGGTTAATAATAATGATGGTCTCATAGGGTTCTTGTGATGTACAGTGAGTCAATATATGGAAAGTGCTTAGAAGATTGTGTGGCTGATCATGAATGTTCTGTTAGTTATAATAGTTGCAGTAATAATAATATAACTTTCATAATCTGTGACACTGACAAACACTTGAGAGTGTTTATTTTGGTTTGGGTTTTAAAAGTTAAACAGACTGATTTTTCTATTAATATTGTTGAAACTTTTCTAGTGTTACATACAAAGCGAATAATATGGAAAATATATTTATTTAGCAAAATGCCATATTAATTCACATATTTATTTCGTATTCATTTTTCTCACTAGAAATTATATCATGAAGTTATTTCAATTTCAATGAAGTATGTAGTGAGCATACTATATTCGGTCTTAATTCCTAGTATTGGTCATTTTAAGGTGTTTCCAATTTTACAATATTATGAATAGTGTTTCAATAAACAACCACTTATATTTTGACATGCGTAAACATTCCCTATTATTTCCTTTTAAAAACTCATAGAGAATTGCTAGAGCACTATTTTATAATTCATATAATTTGTCAAATCGTCTTCCAGAGACCGTATATCATCTTTTGTTTCTTTCTTTCCTCCCTTCTCCTCCTTCTTCTTCTCTGTCAATTTCTCTTTCTTTCTCTTTATCTCTCAAGAAAATGAGAGACTGAAAGTCACTGTATAAAAATTGAATGTTTGCCAGATTCTTACTAATTGGAATATACTTAATCTAACTAGAATTCAGCATTGCTCTTATGGTCAGTTTTTCTAGAGAGTAACATGTATCTGGAAACTACAACCGTTACAAACTAAAATAGATTGGGCAGCTATTTTAAGATGAATTGTCTGGGAAGTAAAAGTACTAGAATAGAAATGATTGAATTACTTGGGGTAAAGGAAAAAATGTTCCTCACAAGAATCTTCCAGAAGCAATGAAAAGTAAACCGAGAACTCTTCCATACTAAAGAGGTGCCAAAAAAAAAAAAAAAGTAATTCCTCTGGGCAACATATCACACATAGTAGATTGTGACACAAAAATCAATAAGAGAAAAATGACTATAAATTCCTTATGAGATTTGGAATACTATGTCAAAATTTACATATAATCACACACAAATTAAAGAATCACCAGCTCCCCCTACATCCTTCAAAATTATGATTCAACTTGCATTATAGTTCAGATGCTTAAAATATTTTAAAATGACACAGTTTACTTTTAATATATATAAGAAAAGTATAATTTTTGACAAAATGGACAATGATGAGATCATATATCAAACTGAATATAATGGATAGCCCATTTTATGAACAGTGGAGTACTCAAATGTATAGAAAGTGATTCTCCAATTGACCATTTGAGTTGATAAAATGACACTAGCATATAACTTTCCAGGAATTAAGTAGAAAGTGAAGTGAAGTATTGTCTATAAAACCGCGCAGATCGTGACAGGCAGTGTAACAATTTAAGAATTGAGATCTTTTCTGTTAAAATACACTGGAGAACTTGAAGGGGGAAAATTCAAGAGGTAATATCCATAACTCTAATGTGTCCATTGTCTTCACCTGGAAATTGAACACAATGCCTAAAATGACATATGATCACAATTTCAATTTTATTTATTTTGAGTAACATATAGGTTTAACATTAGATATCTTAAGTATACTATGGTTTCCAAAATATAACAAAAGTGATAAAAGTCTAGTGAGTAAAAAATTAGAGATGAAAAGGTAATGATTAAATAGGGGAACTTGCCAGGATCGTAAGTATAAGTGAGAAAGCATATAGCAATAAGATCTATCAATAAATTTCACCCCCCCAGGAAAACAAAGCTTTAATTACTGACTGGGAGAGAGTATCTTCATTTATATTCATTTCCAACATCACAATGTTTTGGGACAATGTTTTTGCAAGGAATTTGCAGCTTCGTTATATCTGAACTAGAGAGTAATAGTGTGTGTGTGTGTGTGTGTGTGTGTGTGTGTGTGTGTGTGTGTATTTTAATCTAAATTCCTCCAGGAAAAGAGTGCTACTAAGTCTGAAGAGAAAGTTCTGTCAAGGAGAGAAAAATTATTAACAAAAAGTAGGACAAAGGAGAAAAAAAGAAAGCCATATGTATATATTTCAAAGAGCTTTATTAGGAAATATAAAGAACCTCAGAGGTGTAAGAATTAGGGAATAATTTTCAAAGTCCCATTAAAGACATAAGAACATGAACTTACTACATTAAGAGTCAGCTTAATCTTTTTTTTTTTTTAAAGATTTTATTTATTTATTTGACAGAGACACAGCGAGAGAGGGAACACAAGCAGGGGGAGTGGGAGAGGGAGAAGCAGGCTTCCTGCTGAGCAGGGAGCCCGATGCGGGGCTCGATCCCAGGACCCTGGGATCATGACCTGAGCCGAAGGCAGACGCTTAATGACTAAGCTACCCAGGCGCCCCAAGAGTCAGCTTAATCTTTTAATGAAACTAATATATAGTAGTGCTAACTGAAGGCAGGCCATAGGGACTGAAAGAAATTATATGGTCTTATAGTAAATAATGAATTAGATACATTTGATTTTTTTAAAAGCCCTGAGATTATTATAGATTATATGAAACATAGCTAGTTATATCAAATTGACAGAAGAATCAATTCATGTAAAAATACCTCAATGAGTTTAGCTTTCAGTGTTACATAATTTTTTACTTGAAAAATTCTACATTAGAATTTTGGGGAAGCTTTGAATTAAATAACCATTGGCAATTGAGGGTTTTTTTCTAAGATGTTCTAAAATACTCTGGGGGGAAAATAACATAAAATATATATGGGTGTGAGATAAATATTTTGTAGTAGTTACCAATCTAAGAAGCATCACCTCATGTTAGCAAACTTTTCACTTTAAAGCCCACAAATACGGGGGCACCTGGGTGGCTCAGTAGGTTGAGCATCTGACCCTTGATTTTGGCTCAGATCATGATCTCAGGGTTGTGAGACTGAGCCCCACATGGGGCTCCGTGTTGAGCATGGAGACTGCTTAAGATTCTCTCTCTGCCTCTGCCCTTCCCCCCTACGTCTCTAAAAAAATTAAAAATTAAAAAAAATTTTAAAACCCCACAAATATAGAATCTGGATAATAAGCCTAAATATCTGGTGGCTGCATTGAGGAGCCTCTCATTGGCCCAATAAAGGAAAATGAAAATACCATAGGGTACAGATGAAACGAGTTTGCTTCTGTAATGTTGGAGCATTCCCAACATGTAGTAAACACATAATAAGTGTTGGTTTTTATAATTAATATGTTGTTATTATAATATTGATATTTTAGAAAAAATTTGTTTATAGCATGGATTCCCTGAGTTGTCTATAGTGTTCTCTAACTTAATAATTCTGGTAGTTTGGTCAGTGAATCAAATTCAACTGATCTCTTTACTACAAGCTTCCTTAGAATATACACAATGTTTATTTCAATCCAGGTGTATGCTATTTATTTTTACATCTGAAAATCTGTTGATATATAACACAACCTACACTCCACATTGTACAGTTAGAGTGTTTTCTTAACTATCGAAGGGCTGGTTATTAATCTCTGTAATGTTTGTCAAAATATTAGAAACAAATGTTTAGCTAAGGACTCTGTATTCCTTAATATTGCAAAGGTAAAGAATTTAAGTTATAACCCTGATGTGATCACTTTAATTCTCAACCATTGTAAACTAGTGGCTATATATGCTTTGTTTTTTTTTAACTTAAAATGAAATGATTTATAATAGCTCTTTCAGTTTGTGGAAACTCAGTTTACTTAAAGCCTAAACCAAACTTGAATTAAATAGCAATTCATTTTCAAGAATAATGAGAGTTTTCCAAGGAATAAACAAGCTATGGGGAAGAAAAATTCTTTAAATAAACCAGTGGATGGGGCGCCTGGGTGGCTCAGATGGTTAAGCATCTGCCTTCGGCTCAGGTCATGATCCCAGGGTCCTGGGATCGAGTTCCGCATCGGGCTCCCTGCTCCTTGGGAGCCTGCTTCTCTCTCTGCTTCTCTCTCTCTCTCTCCCTCTGTCTCTCATGAATAAATAAATAAAATCTTTAAAAAAAGAAAACAAAAAAACCAGTGGATGATCTAGATCTAGTTCCTGTCCTCAAGCAAGTGCATGGTAAGAGATTCTGGGTAGATATCTCATTATTACGGTTCACATTAGAGTAAGTCACTGAGAAGGGTGTATTTGGGCCATCAAAAATTATGTGATCGATTCAGGAATCTACTTTAATTTTCTGACTTGATTTCTTTGTCTATAAGCCCTTTAATTAGAACAGATTTTTAAAATCAATTTCCATAGAGTATTAAGGAAACCATTGTCTCATTATAAAACATTAATTACTTCTATAAAAATATACTGTATCACATAATGTGAATATTGAATTGAATGTGCATATAACAGGGGTATACACAGTTCATTTGTTGTATCTTTAGTTTTTAGCCAGCCTATTATCTTTATAATACAATATCATGCGAAAAACATTTGGACATTTTTCAAAGCAAGGAATAAGCAAATTAATTGATATTTTGAAAAAGATAAATTCACACTCTGGCTCATTCTCATCAATACCTGTCTGCAATTGAAAATTATTTTAACAAACAGTATACTATGTTGTTGTCTGAATCAATAATTGAGCATTCCACTGAGTTGCTGCTTAATCTTTCTTTGTAAATTGCCAAAATTGAATTAGGAAAACACAAACGATTTTGCTTTGTGTTGTGCTTGCCAATGTTTGTGATAGTGCAGATATTAAATAGAACATGGGGAAGCTCTTACAATACTTGCTCTGTTTTTCATTTTCTAATCATTTCTTGTGATTCTATTTTGAGTAGTCTTGCAAACACATGTGAGTCCATAATATCAAGGCTTATAAGAAGAAATAAAGTGACTGTATTACATTATATAAGGAAAATTTGTATTCTTTTCATTCTTCATGAAGAACATCTAGTGCCCGGAACATGATAGGTATTAAGTTGTGTGATGAGTTTAGAATTAAAAGAATGAATCAAAGAAATAGAGGAATTTTCCTATTTATTTGAACCAACTAATGCTACATCCTTATTCACTTACATTTCTGATTATATCCAGTTTATGTGTACATCTTTAATATATGCTAAACACCACAGGTCCTTTTTAAAACATTAAGTGGTCAGCACGTAGGTTGTGCTGGGCTTAAAAACTATGAGATCCCCTGGGCGCCTGGGTGGCTCAGTTGGTTAAGCGACTGCCTTCGGCTCAGGTCATGATCCTGGAGTCCCAGGATCAAGTCCCGCATCGGGCTCCCTGCTCAGCAGGGAGTCTGCTTCTCCCTCTGACCCTCTTCCCTCTCGTGCTCTCTATCTCTCATTCTCTCTCAAATAAATAAATAAAAAAAAATCTTAAAAAAAAAAACAACTATGAGATCCCTTAAAAATGAAATCACATTGTATCCTGATTTTCCCCACCAGGAATAGGGTCACATCACACAACTATACATCAAGCCACGATATTGTGCCACCAATCAACCCCACTTATTTTTTGAAAAGACATTTGATATCTTCACAAAAACTGAAGGCTTTCAAAGGCAATGGAAAATACAGACTTTTAACATTTTTTTTTGTTTTGTTTTAAGGAACAGAAGTGTGAGAAGACTGTTATATATTTTTTCTTTTGATCAATCTTTTGGATTAGCAGATAAGGTAATTACATTTCTTCAAGCACCTCTGTATTTTCATCTTATAGCTGCTTTCTGAGGTTAAAAAATATCAACTTCAGTATATTTTTCATGGCTCAAGGAGTATTTTACGTTCCTTAACTAGACACTGTAGATCCCATGAGGTGCCGTTACAAGTAATGGCTCAATCATGCATTATAGACTTTCAGCTTATTGGCCTTATTCAACACTGGTCCGAGGAAATATCAACTCTGGTTTGATACACTTGTGGTGGCCTTTTCCATGTCTGAGAATTGCTCTCAGTCTGATAGATTCATGGCCATGGACCAGAGTGGGAAATTGCACACTGCCAAACGGTCTTGCTATTTCTCCTCTGACAGCCACCCCAAATTTTCACTTTAAAAACTTCACTAACTTTTCTCCAACCTTACAGCACATTTTCATTTGACAGATGGCTCTGCCACTCAGATCACAAAAAAAGAAGAAAAGTATGCAAATGCCATGGGTTAATATTTAGTCTCCACTGAGATATTGGATGGGTTTACATGGTGGTCATGAAACACTATGCGGCCAGAGGAATTCTAAGGCTAAGTTTGGACGTGAGGGCACAGGGAAGTGCTGTCCTCTGAACCCATAGCTTTTGCATCCAATCCATCTGTGTTCTCCAGGCGGACGTGACAACTGAGATGTGTAGTTGTGAGGTGTACCTTTTCTCCTAATGGCACTTAATCCTTGACTTCCATCACATCTGCCACTTACTTCATTTATGGTTGGACCTTGCCTGAAAGGAGAGGGGGATGTACCAAAGTTACCAAAATAATAATTACCAAATAGTTGTCAAATTCCTTTAAAAATGCTGCAAAGGCCAAAAGCTAAGCGTTTCTGGTTAAATAAGAATACACATTTCAAACAGCAAAATCTTAAATTCTCTTGATGATCTTCACATACATATATTATTACCTGGAATGGAATAAATCAACCCTAGAAATGGACCACTGCACAGAGGTGCTTCCTTTGTTGTTGTTGTTGTTCATTTGTTTTTACTTTTTCTGTATTGCTTTCTTGTTCATAGTTGGAAATAGGAAACGTTTTACATGTGAGACTGCTTTTTAGTAGCCTGACAGGCTCTTGATAAGGCATTAGGTGGCCATTGTGTGGCCAAGTCTTAGAGAACTCTCTTATGATTGAGTGTATATGAGAATGGGGCAAAAAATCCTAAAGATTTCAAGTTGAAAAAAATATATAAAGAGTGTAAAGAAAGTTTTTTAAAACAGACTCTGGTGGAACTGAAAAATCTGGGTCTGTTCTCTACCTTTGCACATCTCTCAGAAAACAGATAATTCATCAGGAATTGTTTATTTTTAATTTAAAAAGAACAAAAGCAAGGCCATTTTAATTCCCCCTTTTAAGGGCTCATTAGTGTCTTACTTGGAAAACCCATTCCACATCATGTCAAATAAAAAGGACCCTCATCCCTCATTTGCTTTTAGTGCCAGTATCATTTTCTTTCAAGTACCAAACAATGATATTGGATTTTGAAACGTTCTTGCTCCCTAGGGAACCATGGTGAGCGTGCTTAAGGGATGAAATGGCTGGGATCACACCATGGAGTCCTCAGCAGAGTGGGGACCTTGTGGGGAGGTGTTCTTTAATCATCTTAGAGATTCTGTTTGAGGTCCAAAATGGCATTTGAATATCTAAGTGGAGCAAGCGATTGTGAAGTTCTGGGCATGAGAAAAGTCTTTAGAACAACTACTGTTTCTACATCAGTGTATCACTGGCTGTAATAAGGACAGGGTTCCAAATGCAGCATATGACGTAGACCTGTGCTTTCAATGTCAGGAAATCAGAAGTTTGTGTGTGAGCACTGATGGTTGTATATTTTTATCTTGAGTCTATCCATAATGCACCTGACACACATTCTCCCATAACATTTTATCTATTTTCATGTTATGTGATTTTAGGTCTGTTTCTTTCCCACTTTAGAATTTGCACTTTTGAAATAACATCTGGTTGTAAGTATTATGGCATATGTGAATTTATCCATACCAACTCTAAAATTAGATTTAAAATATTTACACATTGACTCTATTTTATGATTTGTTCGTAATTTTATATAACACCAATACATATAAATACCAATAAACTGCTAAGGATATTTTGCCTCTATCTATCTACCCATTTCGCTATTATTTCCATAAACTGGGTTTATTAGATGGTAATAATATAACACAAAGTTTCAAGTATTCATTTCAATATATATGCATAATAATAGAGTTAATTCTTCTATTGAAAGTTTCAATGATCACTTCTTCAACTACTACTATTTCTTGCTTTTTGTGATTCCATACTCTCTTAGTTCTCATTCAGTTTCTTTTTTTCTTACCATTCTTTTCTATTCCAATTTTCTCTTCCTGACCCAAAATATATTATAGAAAAAGTTTAGTTCTGAACCCAGGTCCTACTCTTTGTTCCCTGTAATTCAAAAATCTCATTCACTCTGATGGCTTTGTCTCACTGCTTCAGATTTGTATGTCTACATCTGGCCTCTCTCCTGAGTTCCGTTAGCTCAGCTTGCATGTGGGATGTCTTCATTTGGATGCCCTTCTGTCAATTTGAATCTACCTTTGTCCCCAGAGCTGCTATTCCTCTGGACTTTTCAATTTTCAGTTTTGAAGTGATTATTTTCCCATCTCTCCAGTTTTAGTTTTTGTGGCCATTCTTGACTCCTTCCACTTATTTTTACTTTCACATTTCTGCTTACGGAGTCCTTTCATCCTCTCTGAAGCTAGTCCAATGTAGGGCGCTCATCACCTTGTACCTGCATCTTCCATTATCCTTCTAAAGGCTCCTTGCCCTTCTTTAGCCTTGCAAAGAAACTTCACGAAACATATTATTGGCAGATGCTTTTGTGCATTTAGATTTCTAAGCCCCCACTACCAAAGCCTTCAGGATGGTTTAGTCAATGCCTGATATCTTCTGTGCTTGGTGTCAGTTGAGAACTTATATTCTTAGACCTCTGCCAATTTTCCAGTTCCTCAGGAATCTTGGGACTCCTTCGTTCATCTGAAATTGATAACAATCCTCTGTAAGAGGTTAACTAAGCGCCTATTTTTACATTTTTTTCTTTCTGTGTGGTCATGTGAAATTTCAAAATTTGCCAGTCTTTAAGCAAATATATATATATATATACATATATATATGTATATATAGCAATATTTATTGCATTTTGGCATGTCATTAGACATACCAACATTTTATTATGATTTTCCTGACACCTAACACGTGTTTCCACAAGAAACTTTCCTCATACTTTCTCCTTCAAACTAGCAATTTAACCCTGATCTGTGCTCTCTGAAGGGATCAGTGTGATAGATGTATTCTTTGCAATTCATGATTAAGCTATTTTCTTCTTTAAACAAATATTCATGCATAGTACAATGATATGCATGGAGAATAAAAAAATTACTAAACATAGAACTGGTCCTTTTCCTATGTTCTTCAAACTCTCTTTGCTTGGCATCGTATATTTTTATCCTACCATAAGACCTTTCTTATTCTCTTCACAATAAAATTTCTTTCATTCCATCTATTCCTTAACTCATGAAAGTCTGAAATTGATCCCTTCCAGTTTACTGAATTTATTTACTCATATATCAGTAACCTTTAAATCTGATGTCATGTTCTAACATTAATGTTGATTAATATTCATGTTCAAATTATTTTCACGTATATTATTTTATCATTTTACTCTGAATATAATACTGAATATAAATGATAAAATACATATGGAGAAAGTAAATAATTAGGTTTTTCTTTTCTTGGTGTTCTTAACATTTTTATCCTTGTTTTTCTATGTGTGTATATTTGTGTATGTATGTAATCTACTAATTGCTATGAAAATTTGACTCTTACAATGATGATTATTTTCCAGCAGCTTGAAAAAATAAGCTTTATTCCTTTTACTCAGAAAAAAAAGCACAATAACTACAAAAAGATTTTCATTCTCAAGACAGGCTGTTTTTTTTTTGTTGTTGTTGTTGTTTTCTCTGTGATTCGGAAAATGTTTAATCTCAGCATCTTGAACATGAGATATGTGAATTCAATTTACTCATATTGTTTTTAAAGGATACATTTAAAATTCATGCTGAGCTAAGAGATAAAATTAAATATACTGTGGATTAGCTAACAATAATAACCGTAGTTAAAGACACAACGTGTGACTTTCTGTCCAACTGAAATTAAACAACTCAAAACTCACTTCATAATTAAATGCTGATTCTGCATTGTTAAAGAAAGATCCTAATTTGGTGAGAGCTTTATATCACAAATATTTGAAAACTCTAAAAGCAGTTTATAAGATCTGTGACAAATTTATAAAAAATATTTTTTTGAAAACTTCAATGGACATAAACATATTTCTTTTGTGATAATCTCTGTCACTTTGGACTGACTGACTTAAAAACAACAGAAATTTATTTCTCACAGATATGGAAAATAGAAGTCCAAGATTGGAACTGCCAGCTTGATTGCATGCGCATGAGGGCTGTCTTCTGCATTTTAGACAGCCGACTTCTCATTGTATCCTCACCTAGCAGAGAGCAGAGAGGGGAAGCAAGCTCTTTCATGACTAATAAAGGCACTAAAATTGCATTCATGAGGGCTCCATCTTCATGACTTTACCTAATCCTAATTCCTACCACTATCACATCGGGGAATAAGGTTTCAACATTTGAGTTTGGGGAGTACACAAACATCTAGTCTAAAACAGTTACTAAGGAGATAGTCTTCCTACTTTGTTTAGCTGATGTTTAGGGATGAAAAAAGTTTAGTAAACATTGGCTATAATTGTTAAATGGACAAAATGTGTGTATTTTTTCTGCCCACTCTACTTGGGAAATGCCCTTCAATCCCCTACATATACCCTGTGTTTTAGCTCCTTCTTGTTCTTAGAAATTAATAAAGTTAGTGGTCTATTTCAGTAATTGAGAATCAAAACATTCATTGTTTAGTTGAGCCATATTTGGGTAATGTTCAAGCTTTGAGAGAAATTTAAAAAGTAACAAAACCATTCAAGTAATTATAAAGCTATTGAATAGAATGGCAGGCATATGATTGATGACTTTACCTGGAGCCTGGAACCACACACATATTTTCTCAGGTGATAGCTACAAACCACTACCTATTTGGGTGGTAGTTTTTCCTTGGCATATTTTGTCATAAGTATGAATACAACTATATCTTGTCAGTCATTTGAGTCAGGAATTGTGCATTCTTTTTCATTTGGATATCTTTCAAAACACTCTACTCACTGAATTTTATTTATACTCTAAATGGGAAAATAAAATTGATACTGTCTGTACAGAGAGACATTATAGATACCCGTTGCTGAAGTTGATGTACAAAATGGACATTGACATTCCCAGTCTCCTTTCTACCTCTGGGTGGTCGCTTAATGCAGTTCTAGACAATAAGACATACGAGAAGTCTGGTCAGCTCCTTTTCTATTTTCCATTTGTTTCTGATCTTGTTTGTTCTTGTGAGTTCCTGTGTGTGTGTGGAGGAGTACCCTTACATACAACAAGCAATTCTCAGACACCAACTGGCTGTCCAAGAATTCAACTCAATTCTGGCATTATCAGATGTCACAGGGAGAGGACTCAGTCCTACAAGACTGCCCACCATACCTCTACCCCTCAGATGCCAGTTGCTAGTCTAGATTGTTACCTGTTTCTGACCACTTGGCTATATAAATCAAAGATTCCTAAGACCCTGTCCTTAGGTTTGATCAATTTGTTAGAGGGGCTCACAGAATTCCGAGAAATATTTTGCTTACTAGATCACTTTTTTTTTTATATAAAAGGATATTACTCAGGAACAGCCAGAAGGAAGAGATGCATGGAGCAAGGTATGGGGAAAGGGCTTGGTGATTTCATGTTCTCTCTGAGTGTACCACTCTCGGGGAATTTCTACGTGTGTTCACCAAAATGGAAGTCCTCTGAACCCCAACATTTTGGGTTTTTATGGAGGCTTCATTACATAGGCATAATTAATTAAATCATTGGCCATTGGCAACTGATTCAACCTCTAGTTTCTCACCTCTCCCAGGATGTCAAGTGTCTGACTGAAACTTCCAACCCTCTAATCACATGGTTATGGTTGGGTCACCTGACATCCAGGCCCCATCCTTAGACAGAGTCCAAAAGTTACCTCATTCACATAACAAAAGACAGTTTTATTGCTCTCATCACTTAGGAAATTCCAAGGGTTTTAGGAGCTCTGTGCCAGAAAGGGGAGGAATACCAATCTTATTATAAATACCAATATCACACATGTGGACTTGTTTAAAGCTGTTGGTTTTGTCTTTTAACAAGTATGAGGGAAAGACCGATTAATAGCTCTACATGGAACATTGTTAAACTGGTGAGCCAACAGCTTCTACTACCTATCTCTATATATTTACATAAGATAAGTTATCACTTATTCAAGTTGCTATTAATTGCTTTGTAAAAATATTTGCAGCAATAAACATTCATAGCAGATACTGAGGTGTACTGCTGTATAAAATTTTGTTTTCCATCAAAAATAAGGTATGGGTTCAATTAAAAATATTATAAGGGATAATATAGAAATAACAGATGTTAATTTTATTTCTAAAAGAGTCACATATTTTATGACGTGTATTCCTTATAAATAAAACATAAAGTTAATTCTACATATTTTTATGTATCAGTAAAATTAACTGTAAAGTAAGATGATATTAGCAGTGGTGAGCTTGGAGTTACTGTTTTTGTTTAACATTTGGATTTTTTTCCTTTTCTTTTTTAAAAGATTTTAGTTCTTTATTTGGAAAGAGGGAGACAGCATGAAGGGAGTGTTGCAGAGGGAGTGGAAGAAACAGACGCCCCACTGAGCAGGGAGCCTGACATGACACGGGGCTCTGCTGGATCCCAGGACCCTGAGATCATGACCTGAGCCTGAGGCAGACACTTAACTGACTGAGCCACACAGGAGCCTCTGGATTTTTTTCCTTAAAAAACTCAGAAAATAAGAATTCAACCTTTGTGTATATTCTCACTCAAAGTATCATATAAGTGGGACCCAATTCTGGTAAACTATCTCTAAGTAAGATAGTGACACATAGCTAGCTACTTCATAGTCTAAACTTCATACAAAGTTATAGTCACTGTAGAGAATTTAGGCACATATTAGATAAAGGCTTCACCTCTCATTTGCTGTAATTGGTTTTATTTGATATCATGGCAGCAAAGAGAAATCATTCATGATTGACAGAAATTGGGAAATACAGCATTTACTTGCAACATCAGAAAGAAGGAATATAATAGATGTGGCATAGGAGAAACTGAAAGAGAGGAAAGTTCTCGGTGATTTTATCTACAAGATACAAAAAATAATAAAACATGCTGAACTCCAATAAATAACAATAATGTAGTATAGCAATATAAAGAAAATGTCAATATAAACTTCTGGTGAAAAAAGTTGTAAGACTTGGAAGTTTTTTTTCAAATCATTGAAAAAATTTCTAGCTAGAGATTTCTTTGTTGCCAGTAAATGAATAAAGATATATTTATAGTTTATGAATACATCTTCACATGAATCAAGTTTAACAAAAGAAAATGGGTACATATACACACGTCAAGAAAATATTTATTAGGACTTAAGTGAATATATAGGCTAACTAATTTCACTGTTAAACACTAATTTAGAAAATACACAAAGTATGTGAATAATTTAGAAATTATGGAAAATCTGCGAATGTTATTGGTATTGTGTGATTTTAATGAAGAGCTATGGAATGTCTGCTTCTCTCTCCCAAATACATTTTAAAGGCTTGATAAAACAGAAAAAAATAATTTGAAGGCATTGGAAAGCAAAGATCAATAAATGTCAAAATTTCAGAAAGAAGAAAAGCAAACAGTGGTTGTACCTACATCAACCTGATGTTTTTCCCCTTGAGGCATTTGCCAATTCATTGTTGGCAATTGTATGGGTCTGAGGAAACAAAGGTTAAGAGTTTGAAGCTGCCAAGGAGCTGGGAAGGGCTGAGACATCTAGGGAAAGAATCTCAGCAATGTTGCCCACTACCTTTTGGGATGATTTATTGGCAATTTATGGAAGATCTGTGCATATAATATGAAAATGTTCCTGTCAAGTTCCCTCTACTCCCCAGCCTTATAAAAGGATACTTACAGGGGCTCACGGGTGGCTCAGTCGGTTAAGCATCTGCCTTCGACTCGGGTCATGATCCTGGAGTCCTGGGACGGAGCCCCGCCTCGGGCTCCCTGCTCCACGGGGAGTCTGCTTCTCTACCTGCTTCTCCCACTGCTTGTGCTCTCTCTCTCTGTCAAATAAATAAAAAAAAATCTTAAAAATAAATTAAAAACAATAAAAAATAAAAGGATCCTTACATTGCAACATCTATGCCTTCCAGATGTAAAAGTGCTACTGACATATGATAGAGTTATAAAATCACAGGTCTTATAAATGCCCTTAACAACAAAACAGCACGGAAAAGAAATGTCTCTGAGGATAAGTTTTGGAAATGGAACTGTAGGACCACCTCTAGAAGTGAACCGGAAGCTACACATCCAATATGTCCATTGGTTGAAGAGATGGAGAAAAAGCATGAGGAGAAAGAGAAGATGCTCGGCCAGACAGGTAATATTTAGAAGATATTTCATATTACAGCCATTGTTTTGTGTGTGTATCTTCTTTCATGCTTCTGTGTATATTGACAATGTTGTGTCAAAAATGCCTCAAATATTTTAAAGTAGCAGTAATAAAATGACCTCTTTATAAATCTTTCTTTTTATAGTTTAGTTTATTAGGAAGGATTGCTTTCAGGGAGTACTTTTGTTAATCCTCCTCTTGGAGCTGGACTCATTTCTGTACTGAGTCATCGGGGTGGTAGAGGAGGAAAAGGAGAAGTATAACGCAAGGTTTCCTGTGTGCATCTTAAGTATAAAGTCCTTATATTTATTATGGACAAAGTTCATTCTTCATTTTGCAACATCTAAGTTTTCTAAATATCTTTAGTTAACAGTGCGTGATAAATGTAGAGCTAGTAAATAAACCAACTTGTAAATATCTTTTTTTGTTATAAGTAATAGACAAAAGCTATCTTGGACATGGCATTTTTTTAAAGATTTTATTTATTTATTTGTCAGAGAGAGAGAGAGAACAAGCAGGGGGGATTGGGAGAGGGAGAGGAAGAAGCAGGCTCCCCGCTGAGCAAGGAGCCCCATGTGGGGCTCCATCCCAGGACCCTGGGATCATGACCTGAGCCGAAGGCAGACGCTTAACCGACTGAGCCACCCAGGCATCCCTGGACATGGCATTTTTCAACTACTTCTGAGTAGTATATATCAAGACTTGTTCATTGGGTGGGGAAGTGGGACAAAAAGAAGTGCAAGAAGTGCATGCAGGTGTGTTCATACTTATTTTTTTATTTTAATCATCATTGTATGTGGCTTTACTATATGAATACATTGTTCAATAATTCAATTAAAACATATTTTTGCTAATATTTTCATTATATATATTTGATGGTGAATTCTCTTGGAAGCATTATGCTTATTGTATTCTAGTTCTTTATGTGTCATTTTAAACTGAGCATTATTATATACAGCATTTTATTATAACTCTACCAATATTTTTGTCCAGAGACCTGTTGCCATTTTATGTATTTTTTCCCATGGGAGGCAGAATTACAATTTTTCCTGATTGTATTGATGAAATATAATCTTAGTTATCAAAATACTCATGACTTTCAGAGTTTAAATAAGTAAATATTTTTGATGTGTGGAAAAGGAATGATATACTGTACCATTTCAACCACATAAAAATGAATGCTCAGTTATGTGTCAATACACAGAAAGACTTAGCCAAATACTGCAACACTCAAACTATAAACTGCTTATGATAACAGATTTTTTCTTATTTTTCCCTGAAATGCACATATTTTTTTAAAGATTTTTATTTATTTATTCATGAGAGACAGAGGGAGAGAGAGAGAGAGAGAGAAGCAGAGGGAGAAGCAGGCTCCCAAGGGGCAGGGAGCCCAATGTGGGACTCGATCCCAGGACCCTGGGATCAGGACCTGAGCCGAAGGCAGACGCTTAACCATCTGAGCCACCCAGGCACCCTGAAATGTACATATTAACTTTAAAAAAAAATTTAAAGATTTTATTCATTTATTTGACAGACAGAGAGAGAGAGATAGAGAAAGAGCACAGGCAGGGGGAGCAGCAGAAGGAGAGGGAGAAGCAGGCTCCCTGCTGAGCAGGAACCCGAAGTAGGGCCTGATCCCAGCACTCTGGGATCGTGACCTGAGCTGCAGGCAGATGCTCAACTGACTGAGCCACACAGATTCCCTGTCACATATTAACTTTTTAAAGTTTGAAATAATGTTATAAAAAAATTAAAAGTTTACCAAGATTCTTTAACATTCCTTAATTTATATGCACCCAATAATGTAACCTTGAAATATACAAAGAAATCTGAAAAATAAAAGGAGAAATAGACAAATACCTAAATGTTACTGGAAAGTTCAGGACACCTTTCTGAGCAAATGAGAGACAGTAGACAAAAATAGCCAATAGCAATTGAATCGGTAGGCTGCGTAAAGCTCATCCTTACCAATGTGGGTGGACATCATTCAATCCGTTGAGGGCCCAAATAGAACAAAACGACAGAGAAAGGGCAAATTTTCTCTCTCTACTTGAGCTGAGACATCCACCTTCTGCCCTCAAACATTAGCACTCCTGGTTCTTGGGTCTTCTGGTTTGGACTGGAACTATACCTTTATCTTTCCTGGTTCTTCAACTGCAGGCAGTCAATTGTGAGACTTCTCAGCCTCCATAATCACACGAGCCAATCCCTGATAATAAATCTCTCTTATATCGGTTTTTCTGGAGAACCCTAATATACAGCCCATTATCAGATGCATTTTGCTTTCACATTCAACTACACTCTCCCCATTCATAAAAGTTATTATTATTTGGCTTGCATCTATTTCCTCTATGTCTTCCTTCCTTTTTTTTTTTTTTGGTTTTACTTATTTATTTGACAGAGAGAGAGAGACAGCAAGGGCAGGAACACAAGCAGGGGGAGTGGGAGAGGGAGAAGCAGGCTTCCTGCTGAGCAGGGAGCCCGATGTGGGGCCCTATCCCAGGACCCTGGGATCATGACCCGAGCCGAAGTCAGACGCCCAACGACTGGGCCACCCAGGTGCCCCTCTATGTTTTATTTCTTAATTTGTTCAGAGTATAGCTATGGTCACACTGAGCCATAACATAGGAAGTAGAATTTGCAGACTACATGACCATATAGAGAATCTTTTCACAGGGCCAGCATGTATATGTCTTGGTCTTTGATGTGTAGTCAAGGGTTTAGACTTTGGTGCTTTGTAAAGAATTATGCTAAGTCAGGTAGGTCCTTACCTTGGTGAAGTTGCCCTGTGAGGTTTTTTTGTTTTGTTTTGTTTTTTAAGTTGCCCTGTTACTATTCAAACCTTATAAAAGTTCTTCAGCCTTATAAGGGTACACAATATTTAGACTTTGGCCAGAGGACAGAGCTTGTGGCAGTTTGATCAGAGGCTTTCCATAAAGGCAGTGCTACTGGCCTTAATCATCAGGACTAGTATGCATCCATATAATCCCTTCCCTTATATCTGGAACACGTGCCCCCTACACTCATAGGTAATAGAGGAAAGAAATGAGAGAGCAGATAATTAGACATCAGAGAAGTCAAGGTAATACAAAAATAATGGGTTTGGGGTTGAAGGTCAAGAAGGAGAGAATGATGCATCTACTTGAATGATGTGTATCATACTGTTTTGATTACTGCAGCTTTGTGGTATGGCTTGAAATCTGGATTTGTGATACTTCCAGCTCTGATCTTCCTCAGGACTGCTTTGGATATTTGGAGTCTTCTGTGGTTCCACATAAATTTTAGTATTCTTTGTTCTAGTCTTGTGAAAAATGCTATTGGTATTTTGATAGGCATTGCATTGACTTTGCAGATTACCTTGGGTAGTATGGACATTTTGACAATATTAATTCTTCCAATCCATGAGCCTGGAATATCTCTCCACTTGTTCATATCATCTTCAATTTCTTTCATCAGTATTTTATAGTTTTCAGAGTGCAAGGTCTTTCACTTCTTTGGTTAAGTTTACTCCTACGTGGTGTATCCTTTTTGGTGCAATTATAAATGGTGTTTTTTTTTTCTAATTTAATTTCTCTTTCTGTGATTTCATTGTTAATATACAGATATGCTACCAATTTCTGGGTATTTTATATCATTCTACTTTACTGAATTTATTACTTCTAGTTTTTTTTTTTTTTTGGTGGAATCTTCAGGATTTTCTATGTATAGTTTCATGCTATCTGTGAATAGTGACAATTTAACTTCTCTACCAGTATGAATGGCTCTTCTTTCTTTTTCTTGTCTGCAACATGGGTGAAGGGTAGAGGGAGAAATAGGCCTCCAGTTATGGAATGAGTAAGTCATGGGAATAAAAAGCAGAGCATAAGGAATAGTCACTGATACTGTAATAACTATGTAATGGGACAGATGGTGGCTATACTGGTGAACATAGCAAAATGTATAGATTTTTCAAATCACAAAGTTGTAAACCTGAAACTAATGTATGAAACATTGTGTGTCAACTATACCCACAGGAAAAAATTGAAAAAAGAAGACTATGAATAGAAAGAGAAGCAGAAAAATAAAGGATGAAAAAATGAAATACCTGATAGTAAATATCTTATGAATATCAGCTCATATCCTTGATCTCAGGCTGCCATGCTAACCTTCAAATGGCTTCAGAGGAAAACGTGAACCAAATAATTTCTTTGCAAATGTAGCAGTATGAAATAGGGACATAAGCAGAATTATGACACATTTACCTGTTCAGTAACCATGGGGTTTATATTTTTCAAATGTGCTTTTCTTGGAAACAAGCTGGAATCAAGGTTTTATATTGCTTGTGATGTAGACTTTTCATCTTCTGCAAACCTATCATAATCATTATGAAAATAGATTTTTGCTGTAATATACTGTGCCATTCTTAACATGTTACTCTTGATGATTCCCTTTTCAATCCTTTTTTGCTCCCCTCAATAATAGTTGGACTTAAAATTAGAAATAGTGAGAAAGCAGTAACTTCTACAAAATACTATTTTACTTTTGTAGTAATGAATGTGAGTTAGTTTGACCCGATGGGGAAACTTTGAGGCAGGTGTAGTCTGAAGTTAAATATCTTACCAATGTTTTAAATTCGAACTTTTATTTTATTCCTTGGGCGTTTGTGGAAATAAGAAACTGAATATTTGGATGGTAACTTTGAAACCTTAAATTATATTTTTAAATATATAATTCAATCAGAATCTTGAGTATCATCTTTCTGCCCTTTAATTTTTTTTAAATTATTTATTTATTTGAGAGAGAGAGAATGAGAGACAGAGAGCATGAGAAGGAGGAGGGTCAGAGGGAGAAGCAGACTCCCTGCTGAGCAAGGATCCCGATGCCGGATTCAATCCCGGGACTGTAGGATCATGACCTGAGCCAAAGGCAGTCACTTAACCAACTGAGCCACCCAGGCACCCTCTTTCTACTCTTTATAAGGATTACTGTTTGATTGAATTTGCACTAAGTATTGAAGTATACATTGTGACAAAATTAAACCAATAGACACAAAAAAGTGCAGGTGGAGGTTTTTCAATTTGACTTTGATTTCATGATTATCTCCTTGTATTTTATGACAATGTACTGTAAGTTTTCCAGTGGAGAACTGATATGAAAGATCAAATTGGAAATTGGGCTGATGGTATTGCTTCTGTGAAAGTGAAATATATATTACAGTCCTTGCATTCACAACCCATCCTAGGAAAATGTTTGAGAAGAGTAGTTTAGGGGGAAAAGAAGCACCAAGTACCATCTTTATCAGAAGCCTGAGAACCTCTGAGATTAAATCACAGCACTGAGAAGCCTTGAACAAATCAATGAAGCTTATCAGATATATGTATGTGACGGCTACTTGTAATTGTTTTGATAAGAGCACATGTCTTAAATCTCTGAGGTGATCACACTGATGATAATGACAATTACTATATAACATTTAATATGTTCCAGACACTGTTATAATCAGTTAACAGATTTAATCTTTAAAAATCTCCATCTTTTAGACAAAAATAATGAGATGCAGAGAAGCTCAGAAATTTGTTCAGAGTTACATGCCTAGGGCATTTTGTGTCCGGTTTTGAGTCCAGCTACTATTGGTCCAACTTCCCATTTACCTCTCATGTTCTGATAAATGAGGGTCCATAGTAAGAGTGGACTGTAACTTTTTTCTACGTAAAATTTATCTGTTTTAGTTCAGTGGGTTACTCATATTTTTTTCATAGTTTTAACTTTTTCTGGTCCACATATTTTAAGCCATTTATTGAGAAATCATGAGCCAATATATTTAACAGTAAATCTGTGACTATGTGAATATTTCACCATGAAATTATGCAAGGAAAAACTTAATGGAATTTAGTAGATATCACATGTGGGTTTAACAGAAACTCAGAAAAGTGTAGAGGAAATTTGGATATATGGTAACTATTTACAATAAACCCCACATATTGTACTGTGACATTGGCAGAGAATTGAAAGCATTAAGTTTGCTCCACACAGAAGGTACCGAAGGATAGTAGATACCACCATTAAGGAAGAGTTGAAGCATAAATAAAAATTGATATTAAAGATCAGCCTTTACATGTATTATAAATTCTTCAGGAATATCAAAATCTGATCTTCACAAATTGAGCAAAACTTGTAGCACCAAACAAATACCAAATGTCTTCTTTCAAAAAGTATAATTTGGGCTGTATGTTCTGCTCTGCTCACTAAGATATGTATCACATGAGTTACATTATCTGGGCCAAGTAGATCTCTCAGGTTCTAGCTGTTTGAATCAGTCACCACTGGGTTTGGAGCAAGTTAAATATTTTTCTGGAATGTGAATCTCTTCCACCTGGTCTTTTTTCAACTGTTTATGATTAATAAGGTTCAGGAGCCAATGATCATGGCCTGAATATGACAGTGGGTGTAACATAAACAGGTCTAGATAGGAGGCTATGACCCAAATAACATCAACACGCTGACATTGCATGCTAGTTTATTGCTAAAAAATTTCTTTTTCTGACACATCCAGGATATTACAAGGTATCACCTGTACTATACAGATGTCCTCCAGGTGCACTGAGAAAAAATTGTGTGACTATATACAGGAGATTTTTTTACTTCTTGTTAACCATCTAGGAATTTTGTGAAAATTTTAAGAGCAGCAATATGGTAAATGGAGTGATTTAATTTTTAGTTAAAATAATAATGATAGCATATTTTAAAAAACAGAAAAGGGCAGAGAATAAAATTTTAAAAAACACCTCTATGACCACAGACTAAATATTACATGTTTGTGTTTGAATGAGTGTTTTTAATGAAAAGTGTATAGATTAAATGGAGCATTATTTTCTTCCATTCTCTCTTTCCCTCCAAAGAGGTAATCATAACCTATAAATGTATACATATCCTCATATATGTATGTTTGTTCTATAATTTTCTTTTGCTCCATTACAAGTGACACTGAGCATCTTTTCTTATATTTACTGCAAATTTAGGTTTCCTTGTCTTTGAATTAACCATCCATTTCTCTTTTATTTTGTTGCCTAAATTTTCTTATGGGCTCAGAGTGTTTTTTCTATAACCTGGATACCAATCTTGGTCATTAACTGCTTGCAAATATAGTTTCCCTAACTTATTTTTTAACCTTGTACAATATTGTTTTGTAACACACAGTTTTAGAAAGCACATGTTTTATTCAAATCTGTTGTGATTTTCCATTTTTGTGGTTTGAGTTGTTTTTAACTTGTGTTATTATTCGACTGCAACACAATAACTAGATTATTCATCCTAAAAATTATGTTCTTTGTGTTTAGGTCTTTCTTTCCACCTGAAATACATTTTTGTGAATGATGTGTACGGAAATATAACTATAACTCTTATAACTATATGACCACACACACACACACACATACACACACACACTTTTCCTCAATGGAGAGAACTTGTTCTAGAACCACACGTTGACTAGCCCATTTCTTCTCTACTGATTTTCAGTGCCACTGCTGTTGCAAAGAAATATTCATACAATCATATGTCGATACTATAGACTGCTAGTTAATTCCAATTTTCATCATAAGATACAATTTTATATGTGAATCCCAAAGAATATATTTTCAAATAGATACAACAAAGGATCAGTTATCAAAGCACATGAAGAGTCCCTTCTAACTGATTAGATTCAAACAACCGATTTTAAGATATTGAAATTATATTAACATGAAACTGACAATGAGTGAATATTTGGAAAACTGTTCTCACTCACTAATCGGAGAATTGCAGATGTACCCAAACAAAGTACCATTTGTGTGGACGAATTAGGAAAACTCATGCATGTGCATGATGTGTATGGACTAGAGTGCCACTTTGTATAGCCATGTTGAAGAGAAATGGAGTGTTTGTAGTAAAATAGAAATCTGCATGATTTATGTCCTTGCACTTCCACTTCTTGATAAGTACCAAAGAGAAAGATGTGCACATAAACACAAGTGGCTTGCACAAGGATGAATGCCCAACACTGTTTCCCTAATGGAAAAATGAAAACCCCTTAATTGTTCATCTATACCATAAAATAGTTTGCAAGAATGTTATATAGAGCGGCTTCCTTGCTGTTTTTCTGCTGTTTTGCAGAAAACTCCCAGCCTTGTTTCCTACTTCTACCTCCCTCCACCGGTGCCCACTACTTCATTACCTGCTCCTCTTTCTGGGAAATGATCTCAAAGGCCATGACTCCACATTTATCAGAGATGACTTTCCTTCCTTCCTTCATCTTCTGTGCTCCCCCTTCTTAACAACACCTGGGTCAGTGAGGCTGGCTGCATTCCCACATGTGGTATACAGAAAACATTTCTCAGACTCTGCTTTGAAAATATGAATCTCTACAAGAGAGAGCCAAGGTGTGTATTTTATCAGAGATCCAATGCATGTCCTCCTGTTTTGCCAGAGAATTGTTTACTGACATCTTTATTTTTCGGGCATGTGAGTCTGAAAATACATTAATGTCTTATTTGCCCTTTACCAGTTTTTTGTCTTTATATACAGTTAGTAACAGGGGAATATGTTCCAAATGTACATCTCCAAATTCAGCTTGATTTATCCGTTCATTTTGCAAGGAAATATTTGAAAGTGGTATCATTGAGGTGTCACCTATAGATAACAATCCTCCATGGTTTTTCCTGGCCAGAGACAGTCCCTCTCCTCAATATGCCTTTATGTATTCTGTTTAGGAATATTCTTGTGTTTCTACTTCTCTAGCATCATCATCATTCCATGAGATATTTTCTTCACTGTGAGGGTGAGGAGGGATGGCACAGAAGGCAAAATACAGTGAAGGATTTTGCCCATATTCTGGTATTCCCATCCCTTCCCAGTTAAATGATGTGACTGTCCTTTCTGGCTGTCTCTGTGGTTGGGTTAGGGTGTGTATTCAGTTCTGCCTGATGAGCTGAGTGAAAGTGAAATGTGTCACTTCTGGGCTGGTGTATTTTGTGCTGATGCAAGACCCTCTAGAGGTCTCTTTACCTCTTCCCCGTTTTATAATGTTCCAGATCATTGTCCAGTCCATCAACCGGGGTCTTAGAGTGAGGTCAACAACATCATGGGGGACAAACCCTCAAACTTTCTTTGAAGGATATGGTATCAATGAGAAATATCCTTTAGTTGTTTCAAGGTATTTTATTGTTGGTTTAGCGTATTACTGTAATATAACCTAGCCTATATATTCTGACTGACACACAATGACTATGCTTTGAGTTCACTATCTCTTGCTTTTAAGTTATAATATACCTCAAAAAAGTCACCCTCCCCTTAGATGTCTTATGAGAAACAAGACCCCAAATTTCTAGATGTTGAGGTAATTTGTGATCAGGTTTTCTCTGATATTCTTTCGAGTCTTGGACTTTAAATTCATATCACTTTGGGACACAATGGGGTCCAAATGACCTACTAAGTCCTCTCTGCAACTGAAACAAGTGAAAAAAAATGACAATCCTGTTACTCCAAGTACCAGGCCAGCCTTGGAAATAAAACAGGGAAGGGAATAGGCAGAAGGGGCATCTTAGTGTAGCTTTCTATCTGCCAAGTATCCATCTTTAAGTCACACATTGTTCCTTGTTTTCAATCTTCAAACCTATCTGCTTGAAACATTTTTATCAATTATATTAAATTACAATTAGCATTCACTCACAACCTCTATAAATGATAGTTATGAATAGGAGAGCATTAATTCTTCAAAGAACTAAGGATAAAAGATCCATAGGAAATGCCCATAATTAAGAAAAACTGTCATCAGTACAGTACATTTAGAAGACCAAGCTGTTATGTTTCTAAATTTTAAAAATTTGTAATATAAAAGTTATAGATTCATTAAATTTCTCCTTTTCTCTGCATGTGTGCATGCGTGCGTGCGTGCGTGCGTGCGTGCGCGTGCGTGCGTGTGCGTGCGTGCGTGCGTGCGTGTGCGTGCGTGTGTGTATCTCCCTTTCCCCCTCTCCTTCTTCGTGCCCTTCTCCCTCTCCTTTTTCTCTCTCTGGTCAGTGCATTAATTGCCTTGTTAGATCCTCAGATTAGATGCATTGATCCATTGCTATCTAACCAGACCCCGAGGCAACACAACCAAATCATTTTCACCACTTTTATTAACAAAACCAGTTTTGGACCATTGGTTAGTTGAAATAATGATCTTACCCTTGATACAGATCTATGATGTAGCAACATGAGAATACGTAGAGAGGGGATAAAAAATTGTGTTTACAGAGATGCCTGGAATTCCATGATTTACGTTTCATTTTTCATCAACCATTAATATTTTAATTGAAATAATTAGTTCTTGTTCATATTTTTAGTAGCTATAGGGAGTGATTTATAGGCAACAATAAAGAAAATCAGGTTATTGAATTTAAAAAAAGAAGTAAAGACTTCATATCCATAGCATAGGTTTTTAACTTGAATGACACAAGCCTGAATTCTATTTGTTTCGAATATTGGTAAAAATAATCAAATCATATGGAGTCACTAAATATCTCCTACAGCTCTAAGACAGCTTCCTATTCCTGCTTTAAGATGAAGAATCAATTTTATTTTTAAGGTTAGTTCCAATAGGTTTGCAGTATATGTTGAAATAATGGAAGCGATTTTACATATTCATATTAAATCACTTGAGGCCAAGGGTTGTAAATTCATTTATTGCCAATCCATAATGGCAATAATTACATTTTGGGAACAAACTTTTTCTAAGAATGTTTCCAAAATTATATGATTTTTCTTTTATTTTTTCAAGATTTTATTTATTCAACAGAGAGAGTGAGAGAGTACAAGCAGGGGGAGCAGTAGAGGGAGAGGGAGAAGCAGGCTCCCTGCTCAGCAGGGATCCTGACGTGGGGCTGGATCCCAAGACCCTGAGATCATGACCTGAGCTGAAGATAGACGCTTAACCATCTGAGTCACCCAGGCACCCCCCAAAATTATATGATTTTTCTATAACGAACATGAAAATACCTTTAATAGGTCATGTAATAGAAAGAATTTCATCCAAATATAAAAGTCTTAGTTTTTATTAATTTTCTATACTGATTCTTTATGAAAATAAACAAATATACTTAATGTATAGGTTGGGATTTTAAATAGTGAGGTTTTTTTTTTTAACATAGGAAATGATCTGATTGGTTTATTTAAACGCAAAGATAGTAATTTCTTTGGAAATAGAACAAAATACTTTAATGGTAACCTGGAGTGAATCCTTTCTGGAGTGATTCCCCTTGATATGTCGTAATCACAGTTTGCTATTTCTGTTAACCTTCTCAACAGGATATCTCAGGAGTTCAATAGAAATAAAATATCTTTTCTTAGGCAGTTCTTTTTGAGTTAGGAGATGCAATGGTCCCCAAAGTTCTTAAGCAAAGCAAATATCTATGATTGAGCAAAAACTATTTTTAAAGCCCTTAAGGCAAAACCAGTACGTGTTCACAGTGCAAACATGGAGACCTGTCAGAGAGTGTTTAATGAACGGCTAAGTAGACTGTGCATCGTGGTCAGAAGGCATGCATTCTTTTCTTTTAAGATTATGATAGCTTGTGCTATGGCTTTGTTTTGTTTTCAGAGATCCTTAGCATAAAAAATAGTCTTTGATGATTTTTCTGCAGTCAGTGTATTATAAAACATATGGACTCCAACAGGAAAAACTAGGGATACCAGAGCCTGAAAAATTTACATTATGTCTAAAAACACACTTTATATCTGGAAGTGGGATAGAAAAGCGTTGTCCAGATGATGAAAATTTGTGGATAAAAGGATTCATGCTTTTAAGGATTAAACACCTTCTAGACTTAATAACAGAAACTTTAATTTTCCAAAAGTTAATTCTTTTTTTTTTTTTTTTTGCACACCATGAGTGATGCCTGAGGACCTTGACAGGGTGGTGAGGTGTGGGGTTTCCCAGGAAGGCAAACAGGACACAGTTGGAGCCCACAGGCTGTGCTATATGGCTTTGGGTACATATGGGGAATAAGTGTAGGTCCTGATGGCAGGGAGAGGGTAAGGGTGGGCTGGGATGTGATGAACATCAGGGGCATCTCAGATAATGTGGACTTGGGCTTCGGGCACTGCTGGCCTGACCACTCTTCTGAGAGGAAACCCCTTCCCTCGGGATCTGGAGAGTTCTATGAGCCGGCAGGGAAATCCTGGTAGGAGATATAACCGGATGCCCCAGGTGAAGGAGGCCCCTTGTCCTAGATTCTTCTGTAAGGAAGTCTTCAACACATCATGTGATTATAACGTAATAAACATAGACCTTTCAGCACAGGGAGCAAGTGTAACTAGGTTCCGTGAAGTAAGCGTAAGTCACTATGCTATGCAACAAATCTATGGAACTTATTTATCTTGCTCCTGAAACTTCCTACCCATTGAACAACCTCCTATTTTCCCTTCTCCCCAGTGCCTAGCAACCACCATTCTACTCTCTGTTTCTATGAGCTTAACTATTTTGAATATCTTCATAGAATCACGAAGTTCTTATCTTTCTGTGACTGGGTTGTTTCACTTAGCATAGTGTCATGAAGATTCCTCTATGCTACAACATATACAAGATTTCTTTCTTTCTTAAGCTTGAATAATATTCCGTTATATGTAGATACAATATTTTTAAAATCCATTCATCCATTGATGAGTATTTAGGTTGTTTCCATATGGTAGCTGCTTGAATAATGCTACAATGACATGGGAGTGTACATATCTCTTTGAGATCATAATTTTAATTATTTTGAATATATATCCAAAAGTGAGACTGCTGGATCAGATTATAGTTGTATTTTCAATTTTTTGAGGAACCTTTAAATAGTTTTCTGTAGTGGCTGCACCATTTCGCATTCCCACTAAGAGAATTGTTTTCTACATCTTCACAACGCTTATCTTTTCCTGGGGTGGAACTGAGACTCAAATAGGACAGCAATGGGGTAAAGGAGCACTTCTACCACTAATTAGAATCACACAACTTGCACCTTCACCCGAGTGGATTCTGACAGCACTTTGATAATGGATGATGTTGTGCTTTTGCTTCTATGCTCAGGTCTTCTGTGTTATCACTGTGGCGTGGACTTCTGACAAAGCCTATACAGCAGCTATCCGTATGAGATCAATAGAGTTAATGCCCTAACGGGTGAACTCTTAGACAATAAGGAGAAAGAGCTGATGGCTAAATACTCCTCCAATTCTATCTCCCAGTGCTGGGTCTAGCCAGTAGTCACCCAGAGCAGTGGTCAATTTCATAATGCTTCCTTTATGGTACCCATGTCCTTCCTTGCATCTCTCCTCTGTCCCTTACCCTGCTTCTGAGATCACATTCCAAAAAAAAGGGGGGGGGGGACTTCTAAAGAAGCCTTTACTCAGTACTGCTTTCTTTCATCCTAGACTGAAAAGTTAAATGATTTATTTTTTTTCCAGGATAAAAAGATCATTTATCTAGATTACTTCTACATATAAACAAGGGAAATCAGTATTTCTAGGGAAATTGTGTCCAGACCAAAGGGTATTGCATTATATAATAAATCCTTATAAATGCATGCCATCTTTGGTTAGTTACAAAATAAATAATTAATTACAATTACATTATTTTTTTTAGACTTTTAGTTTGGGCAGTGCTTTCAATCTAATCCTCCTTATTACTTTATGACTTTAAACTACTCCTACATGGGTATAAAACTTCCCTACATAATGTATCTAAGCACTTTATTTTGCACATGCTTTGGACTTGATTTCATATATTCTGGCACCAAATTTCTCTTTTTTCTTACAATACTGAGTCCCATGCAAACTCCACTTGGGTTTATCTTTACCGATAACACTAACATTGTCATTTTTCCTTATTAGTTGTATTGATTTTGTTTGACTGAAATTTAGTCATACCGCCTGCTTAAAAACAAACACAAAACAAAGAAGAAAAAGACCAACTTTACCAATGAGGGTTTATATCCAGTGAAAATTCAATGATAGGCGTCTCCTTTATATTGATACATGTTCAATGAACCCACTTGTATCTTGTTTAGATAGCCAGAATCCTCTTCTAAAGCTACTTATTGCTTTCATGTTATTTCTGTATTTTCCCATCATCTCTGCTTACATAGTCGGCCCTGGATTCAGTTTATTGTTAAAAATTTTCTAGATGACTAAGAACTTTAGATAGATTTCAAATTGCTTCACCCTTTTCATGCAGTTGACTACTACCCTATGATTTCCATGTTCGGCTGACACAAGATCTTTCTTGCTGTTAGTCTATTTTTCCCCCATAGCCATATACCAAGCTTTGCATAGATCATCTGTTTAAGTCCATCAAAGAGAATGTAAAATGTGGCAACTCAGTAACTTTTCCAGCTTTCATAAAGTGGCATCATCCATCACACGTAATAGCATCCTTTCAGGCACTCAAACACAACATGTTTAAACAATAAACACACGAATCAAAACAGGAAATGACTTAAAACCACTCTATTAAGAGCACACAGTTAAATGTTTGACACTATTACATAGTTATAACCTTTTAGTGAAATAAGTAATCAGAAATAACAAATTAAATTTAGTTTTCACACTTCCACTCAGTCTTAGATTTTTGAAATATTCTACTAGACTTTGGTCATATATTTTGTCTTAAAAAATGCTGAGGATGGCACAGACCCAGGCTTCAAAAGCTATCTTCAGCTACCCACAGTCCTTCTACGATATTTTTAAAGCACTCTCATGTTTACTTTCCAGATGACTTTATTTGGAATTTTTTTATGCCCTTAATATAGTTACAGGATTAAGAACCTGAATCACTCACAGGAACTAGAAAGTCACATATCTAATTAGTCTGCAAACAAAAGTCTCAATTCCAAAAAAAAAAAAAAAAGATAGTCGAGAAAATCAAACAGAAAATTAGTGCATGTTTCAAATATATCAAAAGTAAATTAAGAGATGTCTTTACCTGAAACAATAAGAAAACATAAAACCAAATGGGTAGAAGTTTTTAAAAAGTAGATAGATAGAAAAAGACAAAAATAAATCATGTAAATGAAAACACATTTATTACAATTAAAATATGAATAGAAATAAATTCTGATCTGGAAAAACATAAAAGAATGTTAAAATTGTTCTGAGAATTCTCAAAGAACATGGCTCAGATATCAGAAAATTTGAAATATGTAAAAATATTAAAGCGAACGGAAGACACATTTAACAGCTCGAGGAAACATCTAATAGGATTCCTAGAAGGAGACACAAGGGAAAATAGTGAAGCAGCAAAATTTGAAGGATAATTACAGATAATTATTCAGGTGTACAGAAAAATCCTGAATCCTAAAAAAAATTGAGATCTGAATATAAAGAAAATCTTTAAAAAATCCATTATCTAGATGCAGAAGTAACACTACAGGACATTAAGAATAAAGATATTTGTTAAAGATACCAAAGAAAAATACCAGATTGTCAAAACAAAAAGAACAACAATTAGACTGCAGGTAGAATGAATGTCAGGGTTATCTTCAAAGTGCTGAGGGGAAACTGCCATACTACATTTTCCTGCTCAGCTAAGCAACCATTTAAAGATTTTATTTATTTATTTGAGAGAGAGAGAGCACGAGAGAGAGGGTGAGAGGCAGAGGGAGAAGCAGACTCCCCACTGAGCAGGAAGCCTGAAGTGGGACTCAATCCCAGGACTCAGATCATGACCTGAGCCAGAAGCAGATGCTTAACTGACGGAGCCACCCAGGTGTCCCAGCAATCATTTAATAATGACAGGTAAGCACAGATGTATTTCAGTACAAGAAAAACTAAGAGTAAAAAATCTTATCATCCTTATTAAAATGTTATCCATAGCTTTATTTAATCAAAAATCACCTACACACACGCACACAGAGAAAGCCTGCATAAAAAAATTACGGTCTAAAGAGTGAATATGTTCGTGTATACACATGCATTTAAGTGGGTTAATTGTACATATTTATTTGAAAGTGATACATGAATTTTGTGTTTGGTTTCTGAAGATGAAATTTATTTCTAGGGTGCCTCGGTGGCTCAGATGGTTAAGCGTCTGCCTTCGGCTCAGGTCATGATCCCAGGGTCCTGGGATCGAGTCCCGCATCAGGCTCCCTGGTCCTTGGGAGCCTGCTTCTCCCTCTTCTTCTCTCTCTCTCTCTCTCTGTCTCATGAATAAATAAATAAAATCTTTAAAAAAAAAGAAATTTATTTCTAACTGACAATAAAACATATAACCATGGATACTGATAGGTTTCTAAATTCATTTTATTGTTTTAAATGGTTACAAAGTTTTAAACCTTTACAATAAACATATAAAATAACATAAAATCATGACCTTAAAACCAATAAAATGATATTTAAAAACTACATCATAATATTTATCAAGACTAAATTAGCAAATAAAAATAATTAAATTCAGCATTCATGAATAACAACAAAAAATGCTTTTCCAGAAAGCTAAGAAGAGAGCCGAACCTGTGTGAACTGGTAAAATATATTTATCAAACTTATAATCACCTTTTCCCCATGGAGAAATTTCCCAATAAAGCCAGGAGTAAAACAAGTATGCTTCTGTAATTATTTCAGTTCACACAAAACATGTGGATTAATTTTAGTGCCATAACCTAGAGAAATAAAATAAAATCATAGGTATTGGAGAAAAGTAGTATCATCATTTTCATTCAGAGATAATAAGATTATATACTGAAAAAAAATTAGAGACTAGATAGATCAACTAGCAATTTATACTAAGTATGGTTATTGCATTCCAGATCAATATATAAAACACCTATAATTCTTAAATACAGATGTGAAATATGACTGAGTATAACATCTACTCATAATACCAGAAAATATAAAAGGGATACATGAATCCATGTAAATAGATGTGTAGTGTTTACTTAAGTAAAAAGAAAACATTTTAAAATACATAGAATTCTTGACTAAATGTAGATATATACAATATTCATGTAGAGGGCCATGAAGTATAAGAAGGATATCAATTTTCATCTGTAATGTTTTGCTATACCAGCAGAATTTCACACAAAACCTGACATGCTGTTCCTAAAATTCACGTAGAAAAGTAAAGAGTATGTCAGTACAACTTTAAGGAAAATATTTTGTGAGATATGTGTTGTAAAGAGGTATCAAAATTAAATATAATGTTATATTAATAGAGGGATATAGTACTAGGGAAAGTAGAGAAAAATAGTCCAGAAAACGGAGATCAGAGAAACCGACCTTAAAGAGACTTATATAGAAACGTGATATATTATTGCAATGCTATCAGGAGATAGAATGTCTAGACGGACTTCCATATACATGTTGTGGGACAACTGCTTATCATATGGAGGGAAAAGTCATAAAACACCCACCTTATCCTATACCCTAAATATGAAGTTTAAATTTTCAATTATATTTTAATTAAAAAAAATTAGTTTATTCAAATCAGAGTCCATTCAAGAAAACAAAATCCATGCCTGGTAATTGGTGGGATTTAATATAGCAACTGGTTACAAAATTGATAGAAAAATTAAAAGGGCCTTCAGGGGAGAATGAGACAATCCAGAGATTAGTAACAGCAAACCAGGATTGGAAGAGAGGACTGAGGAGCTGGTGATCCCAGATGTGAGGGTGTGGAGCTACAGTGGGGCTACCAAGTGGAAACTGACGTGGGAAACAGGGGTAAGAGAAAAAATTAAATTTCCTTACCACTCACAGCCCTTTGACAAGTCCTTGAAACAGGCAGAGTGACCTTCCTCCGGGAGCCTAGCAGCCTCCATGTTTTGACACTTCGCTAAACGCAAAAGGCAATCTTAGCCCAACCCCCCAGGATCCTGCGAGTCTACTTTAAAACATAAAGAAATTCCTTTGGAATCTTCCTTTATCTTTATCCCCCCAAGATATATGTTCGCAGTCACCCCCCCAAGCATAAGGCCCACCGATACACATCCGAAAGGTCTCATGACTTAGTTTTTACTCAACAGTAAGAGATCACCTTTCCCAACAATAGCTAGCTCCCTCAGGGTCCTGGAAACTTTGCTTCCAAAATTCCCAGGGCTTGTGCTGTCTCAACTCCCCTCCCAACTTGAGTGTATGTAATCAGTCATTCCTCACAACCCCATTGCATCTCTTTCTGCCCACGGTTCCTATCCCCAGGGTTTAATAAAACTACTTTTTTGCACCCAAGACATCTGAAGAATTATTTCTTGACAGTTTGCTCTGAACCCTGACATTTCCACATCAGGAACTAAGACCAAGGAGGGAACCGCCACCTGAGGGAATTGGGCAAGCACTACTGGTGAGGAGGTCACCACCCATCCAGACTTCTTTATGAAGAAATCAGGCTGGACAGAAGCCAGAAAATTTGTGGACTGGGGGAATATCAACCATCTACAAAATGAAACAAAACAGGAAAAATGCGGTAAGATGACACGAAAACAAAACATCGGAATATATTTAAGTAAAAAGTGATAAACGTATAAAAAAGAAAGGCTAAATAAAATACTTTACAATTGATTGCATTTGTACTGTGGAAGTTTTTATTGAAGTTCAACATTTAGAAGGTAAAAATATTCTTAAATACATGACACACACCAAGATATACATCCTTTCTAGCACTGTTGAAAATTCAATTGAGTACATTTATTAACTCAGTAAAATTATACTTTATATTTATTTTACTTCATTTAATAAATAAAAATAATATAAATACAATGTAGTTCATTTTAAGCAAATGTTTTTGCTGAAAGAGGGGGAATTAATTGGGGAATTAATCTCAGAAAAATACCTCATTTGCTGAAAGGGAACAATGGAACAAATGCAGTTTAAAATGCACAAATATAGGGAACTTTGGCAAAAAGAAGAGTACACACCTGTGACTGTGGAGTTGTGTGAAGCTTTCATTTCCCGAAGTAAAATTCTAAAGCACTTGGCTTTCATTCAGGCACAATCCAAACAGCCAAACAAGCCAAATTTCATATAAATAACATTTAGTTCTCCAGAGCTTCACGTCAGGCAATCCACAACTTTTTGGATTTTCTAGTTAGGTAAAGTTTGTAGTAAAAGTTTTAAAAATGTTTTTTATATATTTTCCTGCAAATTTTGAAAGATATTACATTCAAATCTGAAAACTATGACTCTTCATATTGACCATTGATTTTCAAAACTATGTATGTTCACCTATAAACATTACAAAGATACTAAAATATTTCCTCTCCCCCAGTGTTTTTGTGAAATTCAAGTAGGAAGTGTTCTACTACCCAAGGCAATCCATACATCCAATGCAATCCCTATCAAATCACGCCAGCATTTTTTACAGAGCTAGAACAAACAATTCTAAAATTTGTATGGAACCAGAAAAGACCCCAAGTAGCCAAAGGAATGTTGAAAAAGAAAACCAAAGCCAGAGGCATCACAGTTCTGGACTTCAAGCTCTATTACAAAGCTGTAATCAGCAAGACAGTATGGTACTGGCACAAAAACAGACACAGAGATCAGTGGAACAGAATAGAGAGCCCAGAAATGGACCCTCACTATATGGTCAACTCATCTTCAACAAAGCAGGAAAGAATACCCAGTGGAAAAAAAGCAGTCTCCTCAACAAATGGTGTTGGGAAAATTGGACAGCCACATGTTGAAGAATGATGCTTTCTTCTATTAAAGCAGACTCATGTAATCGGGAGTTGAAAGTATGACACTTAATATGACATACAGTTAATACATATGGTTATTTAACTTAATATTTTACAGTGGGTGTGTGGTACAATTTATAGCATCAAACTAGCAATCTCTCTTACTGGTGGCACACAGTTCTAGCTGATGATGTCTGACTGTCAAGTAACTCTATACCCCACCTACTTCCTGTCCTACCTAACTAGCTTCATTATAGATATTTACTTTTATTTAAGAAATTTTAAATTTTCTTTTTTTTAAGATTTTATTTATTAATTTGACAGAGAGAGACACAGCGAGAGAGGGAACACAAGCAGGGGGAGTGGGAGAGGGAGGAGCAGGGAGCCGGATGCGGGGCTCGATCCCAGGACCCTGGGATCATGACCTGAGCTGAAAGCAGTCGCTTAACGACTGAGCCACCCAGGCCCCCAGGAATTTTAAATTTTCTGAAAAGAGCTGAAGAAAAGACAAAAGGAGAATGAAAAGAAAGGATCCTTTTGTATTTGGGGCATATTTGGAAATGTTTTAGTGGAAGTAAGAGGGAAGTATGAAATATACTTATTACTATGTCTTAGGAGTTGATCCTTTGGTCATTTTGAAATATTTGTCTTTATGCTAATGTCTCTTATCTCTGAATAATTTGACTGATTTTAAAGTACCACTAATGCTTTCGTATGCTTAATTTTTATCCATTATTTTATTTTTAACAAACTGCATCTTTATTTATTTATTTATTTATTTATTTTAAGGATTTTGTTTATTTCTTTTGAGAGATAGAGAGAGAGAGCAAGAGCAAGGGGGAGGAGCCGAGGGAGAAGGAGAAGCAGACTCCCCACTGAGCAGGGAACCCTACGCCCTGGCTCGATCCCAGGACACTGGGATGATGACCTGAGCGGAAGGCAGATGCTTGACCAGCTGAGCCACCCAGGTGCCCTGCATCTTTATTTTTAAAATGCATCTCCTGTAGATAGATTATAGTTGGTCTTGTTCTATTTAAATCTAGTGATAGTCTCTGACTCATAATTGGTATGTTTATATTTAATTGAGTTACTGTTATTTTGGGACTTAATACCCAATTTTGCTATTTTTCTCCCCTTCTAATTTATTTTTTACTATTTTTTGCAAGTGTCTTGCCTTCTTTTGGGATGATTAATATTTTTAGTATTCCATTAAATTTTCTTTACTAGCTTTTAGCTAAACCTCCTGGTTTGTTTGCTTGTGTATTTATTTACATTTTAGTGATTGCTCTGGGAATATAAAAAAATCACCTTGAACTTATCATTGTCCACTTAGAGCTAATGTATAAATAGCACTTTATGCAATATGTAAAACTCTTGTAGTCACATGGTTTCATCTGCCAGGACTCCATCATTTGTGATAGTATTTTCTTATAATGCTACATCTAGATGTGATTTAATACCCAGAGTAAAATGTTGTTATTTTTATACATTATGTTGTCTCATAAATAAATTTACAAATGAATTAAAACAATATTCTGGGACTCCACTGCTGGCAAAGATGAAGTAACAAGGACCAGAATTCCCTTTCCAAATGAAATAACAAACAAATGCAAAAACCTGGACAAAATAAATGTGAACAGTTTTCTATGTCCTCAAGAATGGCAGGCAATGAAGGGCAGTGACCCCTGAGAAATGCGGAACAGATGATGTAATCTGAAAGTGCCTCAGTGTACTGCCTTGAGAGTTTCCAAACTGCAGCGTTGGAGGGATAACCTAGATGGAGCCCTGCAGACTCCTGAGTGAGGAGCTGGAGCTGAGAGTCCAGGAAAATCAAGGCAGCTAGATATAGGACAGAGTACTGGAGAATCTTCCAGATATGTAGAGTCTCCTCCTCTATGGGTATTAGATTACTGATTGAAACATTCATGTAAGGAAAGTACCTGAAAGAATTGAAGGGAACAGCATCCTCCAGGAATACACAGTGTCTGGAATATTTCTTGTTACCATCCAGACTTGAAAATGTGTTTAATAGCCGACCATTTGGTAGAGTATTTAGAAGGTCTTGACCTTGGTAGTGAATTAAGCCCTAAACCAAACACTGTTCGAGTATCACCCAACAGATTTTAAAAGCAATGTGAAAAGTGATCATATCACTTAAATTAATCCCAGGGAAAAGCTAAATAATATATATACACACATATATATGTGTGTATATATATTCTGTATAGAGAAACCTACTCAGCACTCTACAAAATGAAATTAATAATATGTGACAAGGCATGCAAAGAAAAATATGACCCATGATGATGGAAAAAAAAAATCTGTTGAAACAGTCCCCAAAATAACACAGATGTTAGAATCAGGAAACAAGGAAAATAAAAAGTTATTATAACTGCATTCCATATGCTCAAATGTTAAATATAGATATGTTCATTATATACAAACCAGAGTCAAACTTCTAGAAACTAAAATCACAATGTTGGAGCTGATAAATGAACTGGATGGGACTAATGGAAGATTTAACATTGTGGAAGAAAAGATTCGTGAATGCGAAGACCCAGCAAGAACCCATAAAACAAGGAATAAAAGAAACAAGCAGAGAATCAATGAGTGTGGGAAAACTTCATTAAATGTAAGGAAGAGAAATTGGCATACCCATGGTGAAGGGGAAGAAGGATATTTGGAGAAATAACAGCTGAAAATTTACCAAATTTGATGAAAATTATAAACCCTTAGATGCAAGCAGTTCAATGAAATTTGAGCACAAGGAGAAGGAGGAGAAAGAAAGTTACACCAAGTGGCAAAACAATAAGATTTTTCAAAACTAGTGCTAAAAACAAAACCTTAAAAGAAGTCAATTATAAAAGGCACATAATATACTGAGAAACAAAACTAAAGAGGTCAGCAGATTATTCATCAAAAAAATGATGCAAGTGAAAAAGAAAATCTAACAATATGTTTAACCCACTGAAACAAAAAAAAATCTTTCATGCTAGATTTATATAACTACCAAAAAAAAAAAACCAAAAAACTTTTCAAATGAGGACAAATAAAAGACTTTTTCAGATTTACCAAACCTGAAGATTTCCGCATCAGTGGACCTGCAGTACAGAGGAGCTTGTCCTTGTTGAAGGAGGCTCTGCCGCTAGAAGGAAAATGACACCAGATGAATATGGATTTTCACAAAGAATCAAGAGTGCAAGAAAGGGAATGACATGGTTAAATATATACTTATACAATTTAATATTTAATATTTTAAATATTTCCAATTATTTAATATCTTTAAAAGTCAACTTACTTCTTTAAACAAAAATAATAGCTTATGTTACTTATTTTCTAATCATATGCATTACAGCCTTAGGGAAGCAGGACTCACAAATTTAAAGTTATAGAAATATAACTCAGGGGGGCGCCTGGGTGGCTCAGTCATTGAGCGTCTGCCTTCAGCTCAGGTCATGATCCCAGGGCCCTGGGATCGAGCCCCGCATCGGGCTCTCTGCTCGGCAGGAAGCCTGCTTCTCCCTCTCCCACTCCCCCTGCTTGTGTTCCCTCTCTCGCTGTGTCTCTCTCTGTCAAATAAATAAATAAAATCTTAAAAAAAAAAGAAACATAACTCAACACAATTGTTATTCACATGCAAATATCATTAAGTAAATATCACGCTTTGCAAGTAAATGCAAAAAATCCCTTTAAATAGAAATTTTTGTGTTTAGCTATCTTTAAGTGTTTCCTTACAAATAAAGATGCTTCAAGATTGGAATGTCAAAATACAAATCTCTGTTGCCATCAGTAATAAGCGATATATACACTCTGAAATGATTCTGAAAGTTAAAATTTTAAATATGATTTTCATAAATATTTGATAAATGCGTTACTGCTCAGAAATGTAACTCAATTACCAAGAAAATACATCTGTAGATAGGTTTAACTTTTTAATTTCTATTGACTTCTTTCTTTATCTCTACCATATTAAGAGGCATTCTTTCCTTTACTGATTGTGCTGTAAATTTCATAATTAAACTATATGGACAGTGATTTGTAATTTTTTTTTTCCTTTGAGACATCCCATATCCCCCACATCCCAAACCCTTAGTCTTTCCTTATGTCTGCAGCACTTTTCTACTAAAACAAATTTTATCAGGTCACTTCTTTCCTCAAAAGTTTTGTCGTTTCCCATATCCTAAGAAAGTATTACAATCTCGGTCCAGTTCAATGAGTTGTCATCTGCAAAGCGCATTGGGCAGCATCTGCATAGGGGTAGGCGTTCCGCACATGTTAGTCCCTTGAGTAACTGTATCCCCTGACATTTCACCTTCTGTGTCCTGGATTCCAGCCACAGAGAGCCTCTCACAATTATCTAAATAGAATTCCAGGCATCCCGTTTGACCACTCCATGCTTTTCCCTCTGCTTCAAATGCTTTTGTTCCCCCTTGACCCTTTTTTTTTCCCCAGTGTATTTATTTATTTATTTAGTTCAGTTAGCCACCATATAGTACATCATTAGTTTTTGATATCGTGTTCAATGATTCATTAGTTGTATATAACACCCAGCGCTCATCACAACACTTGCTAATACCCATCACCCTGTTACCCCCTCCCCTCACCCTCCTCTCTGAAACGCTCAGTTTGTTTCCCCGGGGTCCCTAGTCTCTCATGGTTTGTCTCCTCTCTGATTTCTCCCTCTTCAGATTTCCCCTTGACCCCTTCCTGTGGACGCCCTAGCTCCACAGGAAATATCCACTGCCTTCCTGATTTGGAGTAGCCCGCCAGCACCTCTGGACTCCTAAAGTCCTTTACTTGAACAATGCTAACACAGTAGTTTTAGGGACCTTATTATTTGCATATTTTCAACACCCAGGAAAGATTGCATGTGTTAGGGACTGTGAGTAATTTCTGAAATCATGGCATGGCATTAACACAGAAATTTATTTATGGACCTGAGTAAATCCTGGCCAGCCTTTAGAAATGGTTTCAGCGGGCTCATTTATAAAACATATCTTTACCCTTTAAATACTGACAGTCCTACCACTAGCACTGTAAACAATTCAACAAAGAGAAACATGGTGTTGGAGGAGGAAAATAAATTACTTTAAGATATAATTTTCATTGTCTATGGTAGACCATGGTGACACATGGTGGGCATTTAAAAAGTCTTTGCGTGGGGCGCCTGGGTGGCGACTAAAGCAGTCGTTAAGCAACTGCTTTCAGCTCAGGTCATGATCCCAGGGTCCTGGGATCGAGCCCCTTATCGGGCTCCCTGCTTCTCCCTCTCCCATTCCCCTTGCTTGTGTTCCTGCTCTTGCTATCTCTCTGTCAAATAAATAAACAAAATCTGTAAAAAAAATAAAAATAAAAAGTCTTTGCCCTGACATTTTACTAAATATTTGAATATCTTATAAATGACTTTAGACAGTGTCATTCCAAAGACATTTCCCACACTGTGCATCAGAAATTGTGAGTGGATAATCCTCAAACCGGGTGACACACAAGGACTTGGGGGTTCTCGAGAGCGACGGGAGAGTAGATTTATGAAGAGGTGCCTCAGGCGTTTGAACTGTAAACACTTCATTAGTCTCTAGGAGCACTGTAATCCATCCTGCTCAGAGAATGGCTAGTAAACTTCAGGTGAATTCCGTGTCCTATTTTTAGCTTATTGAGAAATGTAACTTCCGGATGTGTTTTGGGTTATGCCAAAGTTTTGCAGGGAACAGATCTACAAGCCGTACAAAGTGCAGAAACGTGACAAATAATTTAAATGTCAAACTTGGAATTCTATCATAATTTGTACATTGTATTTTTAAAAAAATCACAGAGTACTAAAAGTATGACATCAAAGACACCAGTCTGTTTTTTGTAACCCACATTTCCAGGGCCCATATTGTCCTGCAGAATGAATCCTTTTCACTTCTTTATTTCGATCCCTATGTTTTAAGGACTATGCTTATGATTTTTTTCTTACACTCTGGTTTCTCTTCAGATCGCATAAATCTTTCACCTTTTACATTATCAATTTTAGACAGTATGTATCTATTGGCCTTTGATGTATTGGTTAAAAGATTTCTCTTGTCTACACAACAATTTTCACCTCTATTTTTCTCATCCACCTAAAATTCCTCTCTTGTCTATCACGATATTTGATTTTACATTAGTATTACTTTACTTTATTATCATTTTGAATATCATGTTCTGTGCTGGGCCAAGTGGTCTCTTATGATTGTTTCATTTATTGTGTGATGTGTGTTTTCCCTTTAATTAACAATGACTGCTTGGATTCTTTTTCTTACTTTATTTTTTTTTAAAGATTTTATTTATTTATTTGAGAGAGAGAGAATGAGAGACAGAGAGCACGAGAGGAAGGAGGGTCAGAGGGAGAAGCAGACTCCCTGCTGAGCAGAGAGCCCGATGTGGGACTCGATCCGGGGACTCCAGGATCATGACCTGAGCCGGAGGCAGTCTCTTAACCAACTGAGCCACCCAGGCGCCCTCTTTTTTTTTTTTTTTAATTTTTTTATTGTTATGTTAATCACCATATATTACATCATTAGTTTTTGGTGCAGTGTTCCATGATTCATTGTTTGTTCATAACACCCAGTGCTCCATGCAGAACGTGCCCTCCTCAATACCCATCACCAGGATAACCCATCCCCCTCCCCCCCTCCCCTCTAGAACCCTCAGTTTGTTTTTCAGAGTCCATCATCTCTCATGATTCGTCTCCCCCTCTGACATACTCCCCTTTTCTTCCTCTCCTGTTATCTTCTTCTTTTTCTTTTTTTCTTAAAATATGTTGCATTATTTGTTTCAGAAGTACAGATCTGTGATTCAACAGTCTTGCACAATTCACAGCACTCACCGTAGCACATACCCTCCCCAATGTCTATCACCCAGCCACCCCATCCCTCCCACCCCCAACCACTCCAGTAACACTCAGTTTGTTTCCTGAGATTAAGAATTCCTCATATCAGTGAGGTCATGTGATACATGTCTTTCTCTGATTGACTTATTTCACTCAGCATAACACCCTCCAGTTCCATCCACGTCGTTGCAAATGGCAAGATCTCATTCCTTTTGATGGCTGCATAATATTCCATTGTGTATATATACCACTTCTTCTTTATCCATTCATCTGTCGATGGGCATCTTGGCTCTTTCCACAGTTTGGCTATTGTGGACATTGCTGCTATAAACATTGGGGTACACGTACCCCTTCGGGTCCCTACATTTGTATCTTTGGGGTAAATACCCAGTAGTGCAATTGCTGGATCGAACGGTAGCTCTAATTTCAACTGTTTGAGGAACCTCCATACTGTTTTCCAGAGGGGTTGCACCAGCTTGCATTCCCACCAACAGTGTAGGAGGGTTGCCCTTTCTCCACATCCCCGTCAACATCTGTTGTTCCCTCACTTGTTAATTTTAGCCATTCTGACGGGTGTGAGGTGGTATCTCATTGAGGTTTTGATTTGGATTTCCCTGATGCCGAGCGATGTTGAGCACTTTTTCATGTGCCTGTTGGCCATTTGGATGTCTTCTTTGGAGAAATGTCTGTTCATGTCTTCTGCCCATTTCTTGATTGGATTATTTGTTCTTTGGGTGTTGGGTTTGATAAGTTCTTTATAGATTTTGGATACTAGCCCTTTATCTGATATGTCATTTGCAAATATTTTCTCCCATTCTGTCGGTTGTCTTTTGGTTTTGTGGACTGTTTCTTTTGCTGTGCAAAAGCTTTTTATCTTGATGAAATCCCAATAGTTCATTTTTGCCCGGGCTTCCCGTGCCTTTGGCGATGTTTCTAGGAAGAAGTTGCTGCAGCTAAAGTTGAAAAGGTTGCTACCTGTGTTCTCCTTTAGGATTTGGATGGACTCCTGTCTCACGTTTAGGTCTTTCAACCATTTGGAGTCTATTTTTGTGTGTGGTGTAAGGAAATGGTCCAGTTTCATTCTTCTGCATGTGGCTGTCCAATTTTCCCAACACCATTTGTTGAAGAGACTGTCTTTTTGCCATTGGACATTCTTTCCTGCTTTGTCAAAAATAAGTTGACCATAGAGTTGAGGGTCCATTTCTGGGCTCTCGATTCTGTTCCATTGATCTATGTGTCTGTTTTTGTGCCAGTACCAAACTGTCTTGATGATGACAGCTTTGTAATAGAGCTGGAACTCCGGAATTGTGATGCCGCCAGCTTTGCTTTTCTTTTTCAGTATTCCTCTGGCTATTCTGGGTCTCTTCTGGTTCCATACAAATTTTAAGATTATTTGTTCCATTTCTTTGAAAAAAGTGGATGGTATTTTGATGGGGATTGCATTGAATGTGTAGATTGCTCTAGGTAGCATTGACATCTTCACAATGTTGATTCTCCCAATCCATGAGCATGGAATGTTTTTCCATTTCTTTGTGTCTTCTTCAATTTCTTTCATGAGTATTTTATAGTTTTCTGAGTACAGATCCTTTGCCTCTTTGGTTAGATTTATTCCTAGGTATCTAATGGTTTTGGGTGCAATTGTAAATGGGATCGACTCCTTGATTTGTCTCTCTTCTGTCTTGTTGTTGGTGTATAGGAATGCCACTGATTTCTGTGCATTGATTTTATAGCCTGCTACTTTACTGAATGCCTGTATGAGTTCTAGCAGTTTTGGGGTGGAGTCTTTTGGGTTTTCCACATACAGTATCATATCATCTGCAAAGAGTGAGAGTTTGACTTCCTCTTTGCCGATTTGGATGCCTTTGATTTCTTTTTGTTGTCTGATTGCTGTGGCTAGGACTTCTAATACTATGTTGAATAGCAGTGGTGAGAGTGGACATCCCTGCTGCGTTCCTGACCTTAGGGGAAAAGCTCTCAGTCTTTACCCATTGAGAATGATATTCGCTGTAGGTTTTTCATAGAGGGCTTTTATGATATTGAGGTATGTACCCTCTATCCCTATACTCTGAAGAGTTTTGATCAAGAAAGGATGTTGTACTTTGTCAAATGCTTTTTCTGCATCTATTGAGAGGATCATATGATTCTTGCTCTTTCTTTTGTTAATGTATTGTATCACGTTGATTGATTTGCGGATGTTGAACCAGCCTTGCAGCCCAGGAATAAATCCCACTTGGTCATGGTGAATAATTCTTTTAATGTACTGTTGGATCCTATTGGCTAGTATTTTGGTGAGAATTTTTGCATCACGTTCATCAAGGATATTGGTCTGTAATTCTCTTTTTTGATGGGGTCTTTGGTTTTGGGATCAAGGTAATGCTGGCCTCATAAAATGAGTTTGGAAGTTTCCCTTCCATTTCTATTTTTTGGAACAGTTTCAGGAGAATAGGTATTAATTCTTCTTGAAATGTCTGATAGAATTCCCCTGGGAAGCCATCTGGCCCTGGGCTTTTGTTTCTTGGGAGATTTTTGATGACTGTTTCAATTTCCTTAGTGGTTATAGGTCTGTTCAGGTTTTCTATTTCTTCCTGGTTCAATTTTGGTAGTTGATACATCTCTAGGAATGCACCCATTTCTTCCAGGTTATCTAATTTGCTGGCATAGAGTTGCTCATAATATGCTCTTATAATTGTTTGTATTTCTTTGGTGTTGGTTGTGATCTCTCCTCTTTCATTCATGATTTTGTTGATTTGGGTCATTTCTCTTTTCTTTTTGATCAGTCTGGCCAGGGGTTTATCAATCTTGTTAATTCTTTCAAAGAACCAGCTCCTAGTTTCATTGATCTGTTCTACTGTTCTTTTGGTTTCTAGTTCATTGATTTCTGCTCTGATCTTTATGATTTCTCTTCTCCTGCTGGGTTTAGGCTTTATTTGTTGGTTTTTCTCCAGCTCCTTTAGGTGTAGGGTTAGGTTGTGTATTTGAGATTTTTCTTGTTTCTTGAGAAAGGCTTGTATTGCTATAGACTTTCCTCTCAGGACTGCCTTTGCTGTATCCCAAAGATTTTGAACAGTTGTGTTTTCATTTTCATTGGTTTCCATGAATTTTTTTAATTCTTCTTTAATTTCTTGGTTGACCCATTCATTCTTCAGTAGGATGCTCTTTAGCCTCCATGTATTTGAGTTCTTTCCGACTTTCCTCTTGTGGTTGAGTTCTAGTTTCAAAGCATTGTGGTCTGAAAATATGCAGGGAATGATCCCAATCTTTTGGTACCGGTTGAGACCTGATTTGTGACCTAGAATGTGATCAATTCTGGAGAATGTTCCATGGGCACTAGAGAAGAATGTGTATTCTGTTGCTTTGGGATGGAATGTTCCAGGCGCCCTCTTTTTCTTACTTTAACATAGAGCTTATAAAATACTCTGAGAGAACTGTCAGTCACCTAGAAATTTCTGTCCAAATATTTAAACATCTTATATCATCTCTCAGTGTTGTTTTGTTTTGTTTGTCATTTGCAACAACTCCCTCATCACGGGTGTCACCTTTTTAATGTGACATTCTCTCTGGACCGGGCGTTCACCACCGCGCTCTTCAGCTGAATCTTCTGCTTGGTGGGTCACAAGTCTTCCTTGTGTTTGATTTGCTCCCTCTTTGTAGTGGTGCGCACTCTCCAGGAGCTTCCTGTTGGCTGTGGTTCTGTGTAAGACGAAGAATCTTGCAGTTGTGATGGGCTGCATCACGCAGCTGGAGGATCCGACTTTCCAAATTTGGAGGGTTTGAAATTTTTTAACTTTTTAACTTAGGCTGCCTTTCAAACATGGGACAGGAGGGGGCGCTGCTCACCGTAGTCAACGGGGGAACCCAGGCTGCTGCAGGCTTTTTGTCAAACTTCCATTTACCCATAGCCAATCCCACGTTGCCTTTAATGCCAGGTATGTCTCCATATCGCCCAGTTCTTGGGATCACTTGCTCCGCTGCCATGTCTCACCTGAGATCAGAGTTGGAATGTGGGCGGGCTGCCGCTCTTCCTGTGCAAAGCTCCGCTACCTCTTACGGGCCTAATTTTCTAACTTGGTCACAATTATTGGGGCTACTGAGCATGCCTCCAATAATTTTCCCAGAAACCTGCAATGTTATGGAACCCTCCAAAGCTAGTGATAGCCATTTCCTTATTGAATAAAATTTCAATCTCATTATCAAGCTATTGCTAAAAATGCCAAAAGGGTATTAAATGTGTTGTTTCTACCTTAGATTGACATTGTGCTGTTAACTCCTCTTTAGCATAATCCTTCTATCATTTGGAAATCCACAAAGCTGCATCAGAGCCTGATTTTTAACTTGACTGATGAGTAGATCATTTTAGACAGAATCAACAGCCTTTTTTTACAGTTAATTTCACTGCCATCTATTGATTCTTCTCAATAGCATGGAACTGGAGGAAAGACGTTCACAATTTAATGCATACTGTTTGCAATGAATAACGCAAATGCACCCAGTGATTGATGATCTATTTATCCAAAGTTAGACATTTTGAAACATGCCCTTAATAGTATGGTCTGGAAAAATCTACTCATATATGTAAGAAAACGAGCATATAGTTTTATTTAATGTTTAGTAAGTTTAAAATATGTTCAAAATGTGGACCAATATTTCACCTCAGTAAGCCAGATTTAAATTATCACTTGTGGATTTTTTTTCACTTGTGGATTTTTAATAATGCAATTATAATTTAATCTTAAAACATCTAGCAACATGATACTTGCAAACTTTCATGAGCTTCAAAAGCATAGGGTTAAGGGTTCAGTTGCTGTTTAAAGGTTGCACTGCATGAGAGCTCTTCCAAGTGTGTAGCATTGATGATAGCTGAAACTTACAGCCTACTCTATTTTAATACATGCCTCTTTAGCTAAAGCTAATATTTCCTTTTCTTTCGGTTACAGATGATTGAGACCTAGACTTATTTAAAAAAATAATTGGTTTATTTAATGAGGTCGCAGTCCCTAATAACTGGTCATGAAGAGAAGACCTTGAGAGTCCAAAAGACAACATTTTGTCATTAATTTACATTAACTTATTTCCAAGAACATATCACATTTTGAGCAGTGAGGAATAGGAGCGGATTTTTTTTTAATTGTGTCTTCATTTTGAGCAGGAATCATTTGTCTTTTGCCTCCTGATCTGTGTAAGTCCCTCCAAGAGTTTTCAAGATCCATTTATTTGTGTATTTACCTCTCATTTTACCAAACTTAACTCCAATATTACCTTTCTCCATGTCAAAATACTTTAACTTTTATCTGCTTTGTCATAGGAAAAGACTAACGTAGCAGCAAGTTTATTTGCCTATGTAAAGATTGTCTATATTGCTCCATCAAGGAGATTAAAAAAAATCCAGAACTTATTTCATAGAGGTAAATATACAAAAGAATTATACAAAGGGCTTTCTTTAAGTTTCAATACAACAGGCAAAGAAATATTGGCCCACAGTGGAAGCATTATCAATAGTGCCTTCTGAATCTCAGAAGGAAAATAAGATAAGTTGAAAGATTTAGTAATGCTTAGGAACAGTTAGCTGAAGTGGAAAATGTCAATCTGCTCAGAGCTGTATATTAAAAATAATAGTGGGCGCCTGGGTGGCTCAGTCATTAAGCGTCTGCCTTCAGCTCAGGTCATGATCCCAGGGTCCTGGGATCGAGCCCCACATCGGGCTCCCTGCTCAGCGGGAAGCCTGCTTCTCCCTCTCCCACTCCCCCTGCTTGTGTTCCTGCTCTCACTGTCTCTCTCTCTCTGTCAAATAAATAAATAAAATCTTTAAAAATAAATAAATAAATAAATAAAAATAATAGTAATTATAGCTATCCATTTGGCATGTAATAATTTTTCTATTTTCTATGCCACATATATACATTTATATATGTTCAATTACTGTAACACCTCATTGGGCAGGTATAGACACTTTTTTTTTTTTCAAAATCAGGTTGGCTGTTGTTGATATTTTTATTCCCAAATTCCATAAAAACCCACCTAACAGTTTCACTATTAATGTGTTGTATTACATAATTTATTTGGCTTTCCATTTTGTTTGGGGGGAATAATCATTTTCATGTAAAGAACTTGAAATTTTTTTGTTTGACCTGTAAAAGAGAATGAGCACTTATTTAGAAAATCCTCTTTGATTTGAGATAGAATATCAGATTGGTTTAGAATCTGGACTGGAAGAGAAAATTAAGAGCTACATTCAGGTCTTAATAATCCCTTAACTGGCTGTTTTTAATATCTCTAGTCCTCAGTAGCTGCATTGTGAAATGAGCACAAATATGGCATCCAAATCAGTCACCTCTTGAACATAATAGCTCACAATGCAGTTGGAATAATAAGGGCTTGTAGATGTCAATATTTTTTATCACTCTTTCTGAGAAGAGTTAGTTTAGGTGACCTTTTACATTAGATTATCACTTAAACTTTAAAGTCAAAATAGAGAACATTCCATTTTACTTTCTATTGTACTTTCAAAATATTCCAGGATGGTGACACAAAATAAAATACTTAACATCTCAGATCAAAAGGACATTAAAATTATCCAAACTCTTTATTTCACTTACTCATAAAGATAATCCAGAAATGGAGGGGTGGAACTTGCCACTGCTGAAAGGATATTTTATAAATAGACAAAGATACATTAAAGAAACAAAATCAAATTTTGAAGGCAACGTGTATGTTCAAGTTGTTAAATAATGTAAACTGAAAAAACACATGAACTGTATTTGTAAAAATAATTTTAAAACCACAGATTCAGGATTCACAAGACATTTAGAATAATTATACCATTATAGGATTAGGCAGATCTGTAGGGAATGTTTAAAAAATTCAACAGCGACAACAAAAGCAATCCAAGAACTTATAATAAAGTTCTCTGTCATTTGTACTAGGTGTTGAAAAAGTATTATTATATGTGATGTATGACATCATTGTGATTCCAGAGAAGAGATGCTGTGCTAAACTGGAGATGAAAATTTCACTTTGATAAGAAAAATATATTATACAATAATGAAAGCAATGACTTTTATCTGAGATATATAGTTCTTCTGCATAAGAATGAGGTAGTGTCCGTGAATTTCCTGTATTTGGAAAGGGTGGTAAAGTGCAACAAGGTTGGGATTGTTCCATATCCTTCAGATACATAGTAACTGGTTAAAAAATAGGCTTCTCCGACACTGCAAGATATACTTTATAAACTAGCAAACTCATAATCCCTGTAAGTACTCAGGCAAAGCTTAAATTCCTATTTTTTTATTTTTTATTTTTTTAGAATTTTTTTTTTTTTATTTGACAGAGAGAGAGACAGCGAGAGAGGGAACACAAGCAGGGGGAGTGGGAGAGAAGCAGGCTTCCCGCTGAGCAGGGAGCCTGATGCGGGGCTCCATCCCAGGACCCCGAGATCACCACCCGAGCCAAAGGCAGTCGCCCAACCAACTGAGCCACCCAGGCGCCCCAAATTCCTATTTATTTTTGATGTTGTGGAAATAAGTCTTGAAAATTCCTAACCTCTCATTTAATAATTCAGTTTTGTGATTTTATGCCTGGACCAATGACTTTAGTAAAGATTATATGTTTAATTTGGATTCAACAAATAATCATGCTTTTAAAAAGTATGATTTTACAAACAGCTAAGCAAGTAATATAAGCAGATTAGTTAATGTGATTTTAGAATTAAGCAATTAGAAAAACCCATCTCATATTCCTATGAAAAGCTAGGGGGGCGCCTGGGTGGTTCAGTTGGTTAAGCGACTGCCTTCGACTCAGGTCGTGATCCTGGAGTGCCAGGATCGAGTCCCGCATCGGGCTCCCTGCTCAGCAGGGAGTCTGCTTCTCCTCCTGACCCTCCCCTGTCTCATGCTCTCTCTCTCCATCTCATTCTCTCTCTCAAATAAATAAATAAATAAAATCTTAAAAACAAAAAGAAAAGCTAGGGTAATTCTTGGCTCATGAATTTAATTTTTATATGAAGTAGGTGTGGGAAAGGTTGCAGAGTGATCCAAGGGCCTTTCTTGCTCTGCTTTTCCACGCACGCTATTGTTTTCTTACCATGGTTGGTGTCCTTGTGGTAGTGGATTGTTGCAAAGATATGTAGCACATCATGTTCCCTCCTTAAAGACCTGACACATTGTAATGATATTTCTTGAAGTTCTCCCAGAAAAAAAATAAGGAAACGTTTTTCCCAGAAGATGCAAATGTGCTTCTCTGCACATATTATTGGCCCAAGTGGAGCACATGTCTTTTTGAGTAAATATTGAAACAAGGGTTAAGAAACTGTCCTGGTGCAATTTATCACACTTTAGTCCTAGAAATGGACCTGGAGCCATGTTATCTCAAAACCCATGTGATACATGGAAAAAGAGTGGATATCTGGAGAAACCAAGGTTCTGTTTGGAGGGAAGAACGGGGAAGGGAAAGAGTTGATTTGGGGGAAGCAAAAAACAATTTATACAATTATACACCAAATAAGTTGTTTGTTAAAATAATGCATTTGATGTAAACAAAGCATTTACTCCACTAATGAGATACCATCATTATAAGAAATTTTAATATAAAATATTATAATGGAGAAAGACAAATGATATATGACCTCACTTAAATGTGGAACTGAAAAAAAACCCAACTCATAGGTACAGAGAACAGATTGGTGGTTGCCAGAAGTCGGGGGTGGAAGGTAGGGAAAATGCGTGAATGTGGTAAAAAAGATACAAACTTCGGGTTACGAGATAAATAAGCCCTGGAAATGTAATGTATAGCATGGTCACTGTAGTTCACAACGCTGCATATTTGAAAGTTGTTAAAAAAAAGTAGATCTTAAAAATTTTCATCACAAGAAATGAAGTTGTAACTATATGAGGTGATAGATGTTAACTAAACTTATTGTGGTGATCATTTTGCAATATATACATATATCAAATCAGTATGTTGTATACCTTAAACTAATACATAGTTATATGCCAATTATATTTCAATAAAACTCGGAAAATTTTAAAATAAATTCAATTCATTTAAATTATAATAATAGAGTGTTATTCATAGCCGTCAGTACCAAACACTTCAAAAATTTAGAAAATGGCTATTTTTGTATAGCTAAATTAGCGGTGGCCATTATGATCTTCTAATTATGAAGATCTCCATAAATCTCTACTAAGTCTTCTAATTTATCATATACATCAATCCCATTAAATTACACAAAAAGCCATGCCTTCAGCAAAACTGGGAGGGATGGAATCTTATGAACTTTGATGGATGGTAAGTTGAAAAATAAAATTTATTTCTAGCAGAAAAAAAAACAAAACCCTTGTGGTCATGCTGCAAGTCTTTATGGAGAAGAAGAAAATCAAAACAAAACCAAAAACAACAAAATCAACAGACAAAAGCAGTAAGCAAACAAACAAAAGCTGCTTGGAAGAGAGAAAGCACCAGGGAGTAAATGGGTGGGCAGACACCAATGGGACAGTCTTGGGAGGCGATGCTTCTGACCGAGAAGAAGCAGGCATAGAGGAAGCTGCAGGTGAATTTGGGGTAAGACAAAAGTAAAGGCAACAAGACAGAGAAGTTCACGACCTTGAAGGACAAGAAGTGGACAAAGGCTGTAGGATAACCATGACGTGTACTTAACTGCAGATCTAAGACCCAAATAAAGCAGGGATAAAGGTGAGAAAATCACATCTAAATGTTTTACATACTTCTTTTTTTTTTTACAAACTTTTACAATAAATAATGCCACTGAAACGATCATAGGGGACCAACGTGGAATGCAGGAAAGAAGAATAAACCTATTCATTGCACAGGCTGTGGGTAGGAGTCGAAGAAACCTTCACCATGGACACAGTGGTAATAAAAGATTAAATAAGGAAACAGGGTGGTAAGGGCACCCAACAGGTATAAGGGCAAAGGTCACTACTAGAAAAAATACTATGAACATTTTAAGATTCTAAAATACTTTATAAAGAACAAAGACAGCACATGACATAAAGAAACACAGCAAACATGATATCCATAGAATAATAAGATAGCAGACATCAAACTATCTTATCAATAAATGCAAATATATTAACTCACTTGTTCAAAAACCATTTTCAGTTTTACTTACAAAGAAAGACCTAGCTGTATGTTGCATGGGAGGCACACATGTTTAGCACAACATAATTCAAATGGCTAAAAATAAAGTGCAGTCAAAGTCATGCCAGATAAATCAAAAGAAAAGAAAAGCAGGTCTTGTGATATTAATACCAAGCAAGTGAAATGCAGGGCCAAAATCACTGAAGGAGCCAAGGAAAGATATGTTTTAATGTTAAAGCCACAATTTACAATAAAGTTATAAACAGGAATATACGACCACCAGATAACACAACTTCTTTAAAAATCAGAAGTGGCAGTAGATTCAAGGAGCTGTAAAATGAAATATACTAATAAAAATACTTTAAAAATACAAGATACTAAGCCACCAGTGTCAGCATAAAGTATATATAATTCACAGAATTTTTAAAAAGATAGAAGACTTAATCATGTGTTGGTAAGACAGATTAAAGTTATAGATGTGAAACTACACATCCCAGTAATACAGAATCTATAGAATACATGTGCACTTGGAACAATCACAAAAAGTGATTATATATAAGAATATAAAAAGACCGTCAGTAAATTCCATAGAGTAGAAATATTTTTAAATGTCACTCATAACTGTATTAAAAATTAGACATCTAATGAAATTACAAAGCAAAAAAAACCATTTTAACTAGAAATGAAATGGATAATCCTTTATTAAACATCTCATGCTCGAAATGGGACATACAAGCTAAAATGACAGGAGTGTTATAAATAATAACGGTAAAAACAAAACATCACTGTTTATGGGATATATTTAGAGCAGCGAAAACATATTTTAAGTTTAAAGCGCAAATAAACAAAAATAAGGAATGATTAAAAAATGAATTCAAATCCAGTCTCAACAACTATGAAGCAAGTGAAAGTACAAGGATGGAAATCATAAATATAATGCCAGAAAGTAATGAAACCAGAGACAGGAAAACACGATCTAATTAATAAATCTGTCTTCTTTTTGATAAAAATAATAAAATAACCAGTCCACTGGCTAAAGTGATTAATAGAGAAGAAACGTTAATTATTGAAATAAAGTATACTAAAAATAAGAGAACATGTGAAATCTTTATATAAATAAATTTAAAAACAAAAGCCAAATAGTACAATATAATTTATTAAATTTGACCCAGTAAAGAAGAAAAGCTCAAAGAGATCAATGTCTGTAGATGAAAAAGAAATAGTTATTTAAAAAGCTACACTTTAGGGCACCTGGGTGGCTCAGTCGTTAAGCGTCTGCCTTCGGCTCAGGTCACGATCCCAGGGTCCTGGGATCGAGCCCCGCATCGGGCTGCCTGCTCGGCGGGAAGCCTGCTTCTCCCTCTGCCACTCCCCCTGCTTGCGTTGCCTCTCGTGCTATGTCTCTCTCTGTCAAATAAATAAATAAAATATTTTTTAAAAATAAATAAATAAATAAAAAACTACACTTCATAAAAGCACCAATCCCAGAAAGTTTTGTTTTCAAAGACCGCATGGGCTCATTGTTCTAGAGCATATAAAATGGAGAAAAAGGTTCAAATTCTTTTCACAACACAAAGAAAACATTAATACCCAAATCTACTAAAGAGAACGCAAGGAAAGAAAGCCACAGAGCGATTTCATTTTTACTGTCAGGAAACCCCGTCCATATAAGTGGTATCCTACTCATCTGATGCACATTCTCTTCTGTATGCTCGCTCTGTGAATGCTTTGTGTATAGAATAATTTCTATATGCTTCATAGTTTTTAACACTACTGGAACTTTTTTACGTTGTCTTTTCTAGTTGGTTTTATGAGGGTCCAAGAGCAGTGAGATTTTCTTTTTAAATTACTCTTGAATCTGGAAAACCTGAAACTGTTCAGATATCGCGGGTAGACTGCTTTTTTGTTTTGGTGGTTTTCCTGTGTAGATATTCATATAATCAGAGTTCAAGGCAACATCAGGATGAAACATTAAACAAAATAAATATTTACTTCACAGCTGACCAGTTTCTCAACTGGGGACTACTTTCTGTTCCCCACTCCCCTCCAACAGACATTTAGCAATATCTGGAAACATTTTGTGATCACATTTCTTTTTGGGGGTGCTACTGTGACCTAGTGGGTAGAGTCTAGAGATGCTACTAAACACAGAACAGATCTCCCAAACAAAGAATTATCCAGGCCCAAAGAAGACTGAGAAACTATCATATTGTCCATATTTGTACAGAATACATTGCATATTCTGCATGGTAAAGCTCCCCCTCAGTTTCTGTATTACAAGGGAATTGCCAATTTATATCAGAAAACTCACTTGATTCAATTCTACTTTCTTTAATAAACTATATTTTAGAGGATTGGCTTCAAGAAATTGAGTTATCAATCCTTCTATTAGCTTGATAAATTCTTTTTTTTTTTAAGATTTTGTTTATTTATTTGACACAGAGGGAGAGACAGCGAGAGAGGGAACACAAGCAGGGGGAGCGGGAGAGGGAGAAGCAGGCTTGCGGAGCAGGGAGCCCGATGTGGAGCTCAATCCTAGGATCCCGGGATCATGACCCGAGCCAAAGGCAGAGACTTAACGACTGAGCCACCCAGGCGCCCCAGCTTGATAAATTCTATAGTAATTCAATTCCACCAGGTGTTGCTAAGATAGAGCCCCATAAAATAGTGAATTCTATAAGCAGAAGATAGGGTTGACAAGTTAAATAAGCAAAATACTTATTTAACAATGTTTTCTTACCTGGCATATTATCATAAATGTATAATGCAAACAACACAATATAAGCATTTGCAATTTCATTTAGAGTACCCAATGATTATACGTGGTCCTCAATTTCATACAAATATAATTCCAAACACACCTCGCTTTTGAGTACTTTAAATAGAAAATACAAGATAGTAATGAATGAAGCTTTGTTTTTTAATTTAATAAATCATAATGTCTTATTAACTGTTATTTTTCTTCCCTTTTAATACATATATTATTTTAGTTTTCTATAAAAGAATACATACTAAAATATCAAGTGAATATTAGGATTTTAAATTTGAAAATACATGTTTTTTTCCTTCTAAGACCAATAACCTGGTCTGGTTTGGTTTTAATATAAGGATTCCTCACTAAACCTATTAATTATAGCATGTCAAGTCAATTTCTACACTCTTTAGAACTTTTCATTTGTGTTAGATGAATGTATATACCATTATTGACCACTCTTTTAATCTAGAAAATTAAAGAAAATCTGCTGGCAGCCAACATGAATAATTTTGAGAAGCACAAAGCTATTCAATTCACTCTCCATTTCATGGGCTGGAAATCATTTCTTACTTATTAACCTGCATCTGTGAGAAGAAAATGTTTCTATTCTCCACACACACACACAGATCAATTGTTCCTTGGTCATCATTCTGATCCCTGAACAAGTAGTTACAAAGCTAGTATTGAATTTGTCCTAGTCAATTAGTGTTGAGGTGTCATCTCAGGGTCTCTGCCTCTGCGTCAGCCACTTAGGGAGGGCCTAGCCTACCATGGCAGCCTCGGACTGGTGGCTACAGTGAGATTCACACCCCAGTCACATGCTCCCACAGCTAAAAGGCAGCCAATTTATAAACCCTCCAACTTCGTGAAGTCCACTGATTCTTGAGTTCAGTGTTCCACCAGATCCCATAAGCACAGCTCATGCTTTTTTCCAAGAGTCTGTACTTCACAAGCTCTGCTCTTCCTTACTTAGGAAGCCATAAATTCAGCTTTGTGTTTGTTTGCTCCAAGTAAGTGATGAGTCCTTCTTTTGGCATTCAAGGTATAACTTTATCAAATAAAAGCCGCAACTTGAAATATATTTGTTTTACAACAAAGCAATGTTCCTATTTTAGTAACTGAAGAGAGCTACAAATATTAATGAAAAAGCTATAAGTGAAAAGAAATACAATATGAAATTATTTCGGATGAATACAAAATGGAGAATAAAATAAATCAAATACAGAATTTTCCTTAAATGACCATTACACTGTGTCGCAAGTGAAAGCATCTGGTCATTCTGTCACCGTTCCCGGCTCTTTGATGATGTCTCTTTTCGTTGCACTAATTTTATCTCATAAAAGTTTTATCTGGAGTTGTTCACATTTTTATCACTCACATGCCTTGAACATAATATCTCAATCGATATTTGTTGGATAACTTCTAATGTATCAGTCTTCTCTCTCCAAGGCTTTACATGAATTCTTGACTAAGCCAAAACTGGATTGGCCTAATTCTGGTTTCCAAACAGCCGAAATTCCCTGGGAATGTCCTGCATTCTGCACAGATGGCCCCATGTGGACATCAGGAGCTATTGACTTTGCCTTTTATTCTCAAAGCCCAGACTGGCTTAACAACTTTGTTTTTACAAAAAGAATGAAATCTATCATTAAATATATTGCAAAGCAGTGGACAAAAAAAGATAAACTACTGCCATCAGATGTGATTGTGTTTGGTGACAGTTTTGACCTGCCTTTGATTGGTATGTCTCTCCTATTGAATCTTCTCTCTCTTCCCACATGTGTGACAGAAGAATCTGACAGTCTCCTGCCAAACTGCCAGAGGACATCCATGCGAGACTATTTTTGACAGATAGGCAAGCCCCTCAAACACTGACTAGCATTGTTCTAAGGTACACTTTTAACTGTCTATGTTCAACATGTATTCATAAGCTGAAAGTGAAGGGATAGACAAAGATATTCCAGGCGAATGGTAACGAAAAGAGACTTGGGTGCCTGTACTTGTATCAGACAAACTAGATTTTAAGTAAAAAAACTATCACAAGAGACAAAGAAGGTCATTATGTAATTATAAAAGGATCAGGAAGATACAACTATGGCTTCCGAAGGTAGAAATAGGGATACAGTACTAGTGGGGAACTTCAGCACCCCACTTTCAATAACAGAACATCCAGATAGCGAATCAGTAAGGGAACAGCAGACTTGAAGATACCATGGACCAAATAGACCTAACACAAAACCAATCCTAACACATTTAAGGAGATGGAAATCATACCAAATACCTTTTCTGATAACAGTGGTATGAAACTAGAAATCAAACAGAAGGAAAATTGGAAAACTCACAAAAGACGTGGAAATTAAACAACACACTTAGAACAACCAGTGGATCAAAGAAGAAATCAAAAAGGGAATTAGAAACAATGATATATTTATTTTCCAAGCCCTTTTTTATTTTCCTAATTTCCCTTTATCCAAAAGAGGATTACCAGATACAATAAAATTATTTTCTAATACAAAGGTTATACATGAGCCATAGATAATCTTGATTTATTAAACGTAAGTTAACGGCTGACTATTTATGAGAGCATCTACCTACTAAAGACTTTCAGTGGAAAGTACGGTTTTGCATTGTTATTTTAATCCTTAGGCATGCTATAACACATGCATTGCTATTTTACCATTTTACTGCTAAGTCAAGTCAGAGAGGTTAAGTGGTTTGTTCAGACAACTATAGCTCACAGGGGACAAAGTTCTCATTCATGCCGCAGTATCCCAGCTCATCAGCTGGCAAGCTTGGTATATATGGAGGGAAACCTGTTGGCTCCCCACAACATCACTTACCAGCCTGTAAAATGGTAATGATTAAACAATAACCACTGATTTGGATCATGTTGCTAAATATACTCTTTTTTTGCTACAGAAATAAAACAAGCTTTTGAAATGAAAAATAATAATTTGGTTGCCTGTTAAAACGTAGAACACTTTCAAAAAAAGACTCCAGTTTTGTTTATGGTAACTGCTGAATACTCAAGTGTTCTTAAGGCTTTGAAAGAGTCTGCAAGTATCATTTATGTAAGAATATTGTTTAAAATATAATAATATTCAAATGTAATCATGTAAAAACTGTGTCATCTTATCACTTCTATTAGAGATCAAATTAACTTTCTAGATAAGCAATTTTTGTAAAGCAGCTTCACATAATGAAAAAGAGAAATTGTTGCAGATTCAAAACTGTGATTAAAAAGAGAATGGTTTTCAGTACTTACTCAAGTGAAGAACGAGGCAGGTGGATAGAAAGATAAATATTCTATGTTGATGAAGTGAAACATAGTGTAGCATAAAAAGTTATTTGTATCTGCTTTTAATAAATTTTTAATTCACTCATTTGTTCTTTTGTTAAATTTTATTTAGATTTGAATTAGAATGTTTATTAATTTTATTAACAATCTATTATATTAGGTAAGGCGATGCAACGAATGACTATGGTTCATGCTGTAAGAAATGATGTAGAACATGTTGGGGTTCAGAACTGGCAGCCAAGAAATAATTCTTGAGACATCCTCAGTGCAAAAAGGTGGTTTTATTAAAGCCCAGGGACAGGAGCTGTGGGCAGAACGAGCTGCACTGGGGTTGTGATGGGTGACTGGATTATATACTTACAAGTTGGGAGGGAGTTAGGGACAGCCTAAGTCTCTAGGGAATTTTGGAAGCAAGGTTTCCAGGACCCTGAGGGAGCTAGCTATTGTTAGGAAAAGGTCATTTATTACTGTTTAGTAAAAACTCAGTCATGAGACCATTCAGATGTGTATCAGTGGGCCATATGCTTGCAGGATGATTGCTAGCATATATTTTGGGGGGTAGAGATAAAGGAAGTTTCCAAAGGAATTTCTGTGTTTAAAGTAGACTCACAGGGTCCTGGGGGTCGGGCTAAGATTGCCTTTTGCCCTTAGCAAGGTGTCAACATTGAGGCAGCTGAACTCCCAGAGGAAGGTCACTCTGCCTGTTTCGAGGACTTGTCGGTGGGCTGTAGGCAGTAAGGAAATTTAATTTTTTCTTTTGCCTTCGTTCCCCACATTGATAAAGAAACGTATGCTAGGATTTTGTGATCTATTTTATAATCTATAAAAGCAAAAAACAACTCCCTGTATCTGAGTGATGCATAGACGTAGAAGACAGTGATTGAACTGAAATGTTGGTGTAATAGTGACTAATAAAAACAATCACCGAAAAATGTCAGTGACTGTGGAGGGGAGCAATGGTCACTCTGAGACAGGGAAACAAAAGGGACCCCATGAGACTTTTTTTTTCCTTTGCTTCTTTTCTGGCTTTCATTCCTGCTAGGACCTGTACTCCCACCCTACTCTATACATGCCTTGTAATGCAAATATCGTTGTCCTGCTTGTAAGGGACAGGGAGTTATAATGATTCTCTAGAACAAATAACATCAAAGGAAGGACCAGGTGAGAGTGACCAGAGGAAGCTATCCTATGTGCTTTCCAGACCACTGGAGCTAGACTTCTCCATGCCAAGACTCCCTCGCTCCACTGAATAACACCTGGGCCCTCGTCTCTGATCTAACCTGTTCCTGGATTCCTGAGAGGACAGGTATACCAGATCACCTACCTCAGTAGAAACCCCCAGACCCGGAACAAAGGTGAGACTCATGTTCTTTTTCTTTCTGGGTCTCCCAGATGTTCCAGGACCATCTGTATCTGCTGTCTCTCTTTCTATCATCAATAAACTGCTTTCACCTCTTGCTGGCTCACCTTTGATTTCCATCCTGTGTGAAGAAGCCAGGGTCCCTGTTGGCTGATCATGCAGGACCCTTCCGGGCCCTCAGACCTGGCCTGCCTATATTACCTCCATTTCAGAGTGTAGGTTACTTTGATAAAAAAGATCTTTTCCAGGTTGCTAATTTTTTTCAAACAAATTATTAACACTTCACTTACAATTTCCAATTCTAACCTGTCACCAGGATTCATTCAAATATATTCTTACAGAACATGATTTGCCAAAGTGTATCCCAAGGAATCTTACTCTGCTGGGTAATCTTTAAGACAAACAAAGCAAAACAAACAAACAAACAAAAAATCCCCCAAATGTCTGAGATTGTTATATTTGGAAAATGAAAAATATGTTTTCTCTATTGTGGAAAATCATAAATTACTATAGTAGTAAAGTTATGCCAACTTTGTTAGAATGCCAACTTTGTTAGAAAGCCCATAAAAGCAGATCTTCCCTCGCTGACAGGAGAGGAATATCCCCAGAATGGGGTCCTGTGATTAGTTACCCTCATTTCCAATTTATAGATCCTCCATCTTTAAGACCATGATTAAAATTTCTTTGGGCTTTTGTTTGTTTGTTTTGCTTTTCTCCTGAGAAGAAACACCTAATTCGAATTTTTTAAAATGTGAAATTTTCTAACAAATAAATAGGTAAAAAGGCTGTACATTTTATTCTATATCTTGGTTTGACCATCTGACAAAGTATTTTACATATCAAATTTTCAGGATCATTAATACAATTCCTACAGGGACTCTGGACACCTACTTCCCATTTCAGTAAAAAGTACTCATTCTTAGTATTTGATGAACATGTCCTTGCATATATTGTATACATGAACAATATAAAAACTTATGTATTGCATGTATACCATTTAATCTGAAAAAGTATCGTTACACAAAGCTTTTCTATGTCACGTTCTTCACTGAATGGTACGTATTTAAAGTATGTTCAGGATTACATAGTTATAGACTTTGACTTCTGTCTAGTGCATAGTATACCATAACGATGATCAATGCAGTTGTACTTATTTATTTCCCTAGTGTTGGTCACTGTGTTAAATCCAACTGACTGCTAGCACAATCACTAATGAGGTGATTAGCTTTGTACATGGGGCTGTGGCTCTGTGTGAGCATTTCCCTAAAAAGATGCAGATTTAGAAATGGAATGACTTTGTCGCAATATACAGATATTTAATTTTCATAAACATATTTACTTTTTGTTATTTATGCTTAACCTTAATAATTTCCCACCCTGACTGTATGCTTTATTTAGTCTGTGTCTCTGTGTCTCTTTTTCTTTCTGTTTGGTATTAACAAAAATTCATGTAACTTCATTTTTTTTTTTTAAAGAATGAGGTTTTAAAGGAACATGTGCAACAGTGAACCGAAATTTCTGTCCTTTCATGCGAAGGACTGAGTGTCTATCATGCTCCAGTCAGGAAATTGTGCTGAGTTACAACTTTACAGGTTGTAAAGTAATGTGTTTAACAGAATACAACCCGCTTCTATCCACCAGCCAATGGGACGCATGGACAACAAATTATTGGAATGTGGCTTGTGTGAGTAGCTGTATACTAAGGATTTGTTAATTTGTTTACGTACCACCGAAGAGCCTTGCTGTTATCCTTATTTGACCCTGCTTTAAAATACATGTGATCTAGGACACCTGGGTGGTTCAGTCAGTTAAGCCTCTGCTTTCGGCTCAGGTCATGATCCTGGGGTCCTGGGATCAAGTCCCGTGCAGGCTCCTTGCTCAGCAGGGAGCTTGCTTCTCCCTCTGCCTGCCGCTCCCCCTGCTTGTGCTCTCTCTCCCTCTCTCTCTCACTAATAAATAAATAAATAATCTAAAAGAAATAGGATGCATGTGATCTGTATCTATATAGCACATCGTTTGCCATAGATGCATGGGGTGATAAAGACATGCTCCTATAGGAAAAATATGGGGCTTAATTTGTTATGTGTCAATCAAAATGTTGCTTTTCGGTTGATGCCATTCTTTAGAATTGAAAAATTATAGTGCTATAGTCAACATTGACCTTTAAATCAGTCTGAAGATGAATGTATGCAATAGTTCACCTGTTCATGGAAAATGTGAGCGTATATTTTTTACACACTCTTAAAAAAAATAATAGTCAACTCGCCCGGTGGTATTTGTTTATCTTCTCTAAGCACTTTTAACTTTGTCCATTTATTGGGTTTCATCCTTTTCTACTAAATGTGGTGAAGAACATTATTATTTTCTAATCTATAGATTTCCTGCTGTGGCGGGTTCATTCTGTTCTCTGAGGCAATTTTCTCCTATTCAAATTTAGTGTACTATACTTTTATGTTCTCTTCGTTTTAGCATTTGCTGCTCCTACTGCTTTTTGTGGCTCTTTATTTTTATGTGTACAGATTCACTACTCTATTTAGATTATTTTCCTTCCTGAGTATATTTGTTATTTAAATACCCCTCTCCCCGCCCCTTCCCCCCCCCCCCAGGGCTGCTTTCTCACAATAGTTTCTGAGAGCTGGGGCTGTGCCTTTAGGTTCTGTATATGCTCTGGACCTCAGTTAGGATTTCTCCAGAGCTACTCTGCCTCTTTGTGATTTCCCCTATGGGTTACATCCTGCCTGGCTGCCGCAGAGTTCTGCCTTCTGCTTGTTTGTTCTCAGGCTCATTGGGTTTTACTCCTAAACGTGGTTGGGTTTTCTTCTCTAAGGGAATTCGTACGTTTCTTCCCCCTTTTGTATAGCTACTGTTTCTGTACCCGCAGACAATCATTTCATGAAAGAGGTTTTCAAATACTTTTTCACAGCTGAGTCTGAGCCTTCAGGTTTTTCAAATTTTGGCTTTATATTATTTTATATGATTAATGGATTTCATTATATAGACAATATGGAATTACACTAAAAGTCGCTATAGGAATCAAGAGCAAAAGCAAGTATGAGGCAATATTATCATTGTCTCAATGATAATTATGAAAAACATTGTTTCATATGAATGACTTTATCATTTTAATTATTCATGCAACTTTCTTTTAAAATAGAGCTTATATAATTTTTATTTAACATTATTTTTATTGCAATTATTTTGTACATAGTTAGAAAGCAAGTCATCCGGGACGCCTGCTTGGTTCAGTTGGTTAAGTGTCTGCCTTCGGCTCAGGTCATGATCCCAGGGTCCTGGGATGGAGTCCTGCATCGGGCTCCTTAATCAGTGGGGGACTTGTTTCTCCCTCTGCCTGCTGTGCCCCCTGCTTGTGCTCTCAATCTCTCTCTGACAAATAAATAAATAAAATCTTAAAAAAAAAAAGCAAGTCATCCTATAAGCCTACCATTAAAAAGAATACTCCTTACCCCCCACCTCCCAAATTACCAGAGACTATGGTTTTATTTATGTACATATATATAATACATACGTAAAATTATATAAATAGGATGCTTATAACAATATTATATGTTAGCTTTCAAATTTACACAGTAGCTTGACTAAAGAACATTAGGATTTAATTCTTATACACAAATCTCCATTACAGATGCTCCTTTTTCTTAAGCTAATTATATACTATATAATTATCTCTCTTTCTCCCTCCCCTCTCTCTCTCTCTCTGTATAAATAGCTGGATGATATATATATATGATAGATATACAGTTATCTAAATTATTAAATGTTCATATGATTATAATTATATAAACAGTATTCTCATGTAAACCACACATTTAGAACCCTTTATATTTCTCTTACTGTAAAATTTTTGGTGTTTTTTTATTTCATCATTGTCTTATATTTATTTTGTTTATTTAACTTCATGTATGACTTTCACAACAACCAAACTCTACCTGAAGTCTAAAACTTAGCAACTTTCAAATATACCATATAGCATTGTCAACTATAGTCACCATGTTGTCCAACATATCCCCAGGGCTTATTTATCTTATACCTGGAATTTCTCCTTCACCTAATTCCCCCATCCTCCATCCTTGCCTTTGCCAGCCACAAATCTGATTTCTTTTTTCTATGAAACTGGTTTTTTTTTAAGATTCTATGTATAAGTGAGATCATATATGTCTTTCCCCATCTGACTTACTTCACTTAGCATAATGCCCTCAAGGTCCATCCATATTGTCGCAAATGGTAGGATTTCCTTCCTTTTTATGGTTAAATAGTATTTCATTATATATTAATGGTAGTGTTCCTAAACAGGCATGTTTATCTTATCTCCTTGTGGTTTTGGTTTGCACTTACCTAATCATTGATGATGTTGACTACTTTTTCATGTACCTGTTGACCATTTGAATATCTTCTTTGTAAATATGTCTATTCAGGCTCTTCGTCTATTAGAATGGCTAAAATCCAAAACACTTACAACGCTAACCGCTGGTAAGGGTATGGAGCAATAGGAACAATTATATTCATTGCTGGTGAGTGTGCAAGATGGTACCCATGTTGCACTTTGCCACTTTGGATGACAGGCAGTTTCTTGTTAAGCTAAATAACCGGTTTCATACGGTCCTGCAACCATTTTCCTAGATATGTACCCAAATGAGTTGAAAACATATCCACGCAAAAACCTGCACATGGAAGTTTATAGCAGCTTTACTCATAATAATCAAAACCTAGAAGCAACCAAGATTTTCTTTAGTAAGTGAATGATTAAAAAAATGAAATGAGCCATCAAGTTATGCAAAGACATTACAGAAGAAGCTTACATGTATGTTGCTGTATTAATTTGTAGAGATGGCATAACAAAATACCACAGACTGGATGGTTTAAACCACAGACATTTATTTTTTCACAATACTGAGGGCTGGAAGTCCAATATCAGCAGGTTTGGTTTCTCCTGAGGTTGCTCTCCTTGGCTTGCCAATGACTACTTTCTCTGACTCCTAACCTTTCTTCTCTGCTTGCACACCTCTGGTGCATTTCCACTTCTAAAAGGATGCCAGTCATGGGGCACCTGGATGGCTCAGGTGGATGAGCGTTCGACTCTTGATTTTTGGCTCAGGTTAGGATCTCATGGTCCTGAGATCAAGCCATGTCGGGCTCACGCTCAGCCGGAAGACTGTTTGAGATGCTCTCTCTCTCCCTCTCCCTCTGCCCCTCCCCCCTACTCACACATTCTCTCTCTCTTTCTTAATAAATAAAATCTTTATATGTATTGGGGGGGATACCCTTCAATCCATGTGATTGCTAAGAGAAAGAAGTCAGTCTAAAAATGCAACATAGAGTATGATTCCAACTATATGATATTTTGGAAAAGGCAAAACTATAGGCATGGTAAAAAGATCAGTGGTTGTGGATCCAGGTGGATGGGGTGGGATGAAAACGTGGGACACAATTTTTGAAGCTGTGCAGTGATTTCTTATGATGCTGCACTGTTTGGATCCTTGGCATTACCGTTTCAAAACCTTTGTCGAAACCCACAGAACTGTACAACACAAAGTGTGAGATGTGAAGTATACTATGGACTTCAGTGAATAATGCATAAATAGTGGTTCATCAGTTTTAATAAATTACCACATTAATACGAAGTGTTAATAATAGAGATACTGTGTGGAGGTAGAATTGTGTGTAGGAACTCTGTGTCCATTCTGAACAATATTTCTGTAACCCTAAACCTGCTCTCAAAAATTAAGTCTACTGGGGCGCCTGGGTGGCTCAGTGGTTAAGCGTCTGCCTTCGGCTCAGGTCATGATCCCAGGGTCCTGGGATCCAGCCCCGCATCGGGCTCCCTGCTCCGAGGGAAGCCTGCTTCTCCCTCTCCCACTCCCCCTGCTTGTGTTCCCTCTCTTGCTGTGTCTCTGTCAAACAAATAAAATCTTTTAAAAAAAAAAAAATTAAGTCTACTAATTAAAAAGAATTCACCACTGCAAACTAGATTTTTATGTGAGAAGTGCAAGAATGTTTACTAAAAATAGTTTAAATAAGAAAAAATACCGTCATTATTGTCTCACTTTACATATAAAGAAGCATAAAAAGTAAATACTAACTCATTTCCAAGTTTTAATTTGAAAACAGGAGAGATTCTTAATCCAGTCCCCATTCTCTGTGTACAACCCTCAGCAAATGCCATCCATCTTGGTGAATATTTCATATCATTCCTCCTAAATCCATGAGCAAACATCATCTGCCCACACCAATTATCTATACCCACCATCATATCGGCGGCAATAATCAGTACAATTAGAGATTTTAGAGTTTTCAAATAAAAATGGGATTTCATAAGAAAATTATGTTTGGAAAAAATGTTGTCCACATAGAAAACCCAAGCAAACACACAAGCTATAAGAAATAATAGAATTGACTACATGATCAACGTTAAAATTTAAAATTAAAGAAATCAAGTATTATCGGAGATCAAGAAGAAAAATATCACAGTAGACACTGGGAAAAGAAAGAGATAACTAATTTACCACAGAAAGGATCTTAAGTGTTCTCACCACAAAATTAATTAATTAATAAAAAGGTCACTATGTGAGGTGACAGATGCTTTAATTAACTTGACTGTAGTAAATATATCACAATGTATACATACATCAGAACACCACACTGTATACTTTAAATAGACACAACTTTTAGTCAATTATACAGCAATGAAGCTAAAACAAAAACAAAAAAACCACAGAAACATGCATTTGAAAATACCTTAATGCTATCTGTTGTGTGGCATTTGGGAAGAGGCTGACTATCATCCCAAGGACAGAGCTCATTTGACTTGGGAAGGAAGAAGCAAGACTGGCTACCATTCTAGTAACTTAACGAGGTAGATTTGACGCCCCTGTGTGTGTGTTTGTGTGTGTGTGCGCGCCTGTATGGGGGAGTTCATGTGTGTACATATGTGATTTTTTAAAAAAGAATGCATCAGTAGTATTAGGATGTAGGTTTAATACAATTTTAAAATAATTTGGATTATTTTCAGTTTAAATTTGATTTCTCTATATAGAGAATCGGTCTGATATGCTGTGCATAGTACAAGAATAAGTAACCAAAATTTAATCATATTAATCTGATAAATATTTGTGGATATTTATCAGAGGAGAGCAGCCTTATTATCTCCTTCTCAGTTTATTCTACACAGAATAAATTTTGCAATGCCTACAATTACTCCAACATCGTAGGCTTATGGGGATAAATGCAAACAAATCAAAGTTTAATTTTTCCTCCACCTTGAAATGTCCCTGGACTTATTTCATAACAACCCTCAAGAGAGTTTCAAGATTATGTCTCTCCATTTCATATTTTCTAGGGAAAATAAGAATGTATCTACTTTAGCCCACTGTTCATTAATTTCTCTACATCTATTTGCCAAAATCTTGCACAGAGTGAGTTGATGTATTATTTCTCTATCTTTTCTTTTCTTACTCCTTGCCTTCAAAAGAAACAGTAGTAACAAACACTTAATGCGCCTGGAGAATGTTATAATGTGTCAAATCATCAGCTTGCCATTGTCTTATTTTCACTAAGATGAAATCTAAACGGAAAGAAAGCACATTATGTTACCATGCAATTTAACATGACAAAGTAAAACCATCAGAAACTGGTAACGGAAACATTGATTGATCTTCAAATATAGTTCTCAGGCTATGTTTCTATCCTTAAGACTCTTACTGACAGGATACATCCTGAAACACTCTAGCCACTTAAGATGCTGGAGTTAAGATATAATAAATATCGTTTTAAGAAAGGGTAAATAATAACATTCAACTTGGTGAAAGATGCAATTCATGAGTTACAGTGCAATTATCTCCATCTTTACTGTTCAGCCAATATACACTTCACCTCTAGTCCCTGGAGGCAGAGCTCAAACCTTCATATCAAAATACTACTTGACATTAGAACATATTTATTAAGAGTTATTTCGATCAACTTTCATTAATTCATCTCTTTTCTATACTAATTAAAATGCTATCAGGTGACTGCACTTTTCATTGATCGAAACTTAAGAAGAACTCCATGTTTCGGATGCACTATAGTATTCAGTTTTAGAGAGAACTATTTAGGTCAGACCATCAGGTACAAATGGTCTTTCTTTATTTACCTGGACAGCATTACATTCATTCAGAAGGCAATTCTCAGTTTTAAGGATGTGCCTCATAAAACTGTAAAAGGCTTAGTATGATGAAAGATTAGACTATCTTCTCATGAGAGTGTATCAAAATGTAGTTTCACACTGAATTTTAAGATAATTAAGTCTGGGTTGTATGTTACATCAATCAGTGAAACACTGCAGGATCTCAGGTGTATTTCATGAAGAACGTTGAACCCAACAAGCTACAAAGTACCATAGTCAGTAATATTCCCTCTGAAGAATGCCGAGGAGTGTTACACCACAGGCGTGTAAGTGCATAAAGCAGGGCCTGTCATATATTTGACTAAAGAAGAAGTTCTAAGTCTTTCTGAATTTACTGCAACTCCTGTCACATGGCAGCATCTTTCACTTTTTGTGACTCTCTCACATCCCTGACTCCTGTCTTTGATATTATTTGTTTTGATCCTGCCTTTTGTCTTCCGGTGTGCATCCCTATTCTTTGTCATGATGGCTTCCTTCTGTTATGATCTGTCAAGAGAGTGGGAAATGATATTTTAGAGTAATGCACTGAGGGAATGTATAATTCATTTGGAAAGTCTTCGTGTTGAAACAGTACTTTAAGAATCATATTAAATGATTTGGTTAAGCAAACAAAACTTGAGCCAATATCAAATGCCCTTTCAGATAAAGTAGGTGACTGTGACTACCATCTGTGGGACAAATGAGGTACCTTTACATAATTCTAAAAATTATAATTCGAGGTTAAAGTCACTAATTTTTAAATACTGTTTCTTACATTTCCATTTTGACAATAAAATACAGTAAAAACAGCATAATATTTCTAGGAAGGTGTACCCAATTTAAATAAAGAATAAAATTATTTTCTCCTGAATTCCCATCTTTCAGTTTCCTCCTTCTCTCCCTCCATCCTTTCTTCCTTTCCTTCTTTGTTTTTTCATCTAAACATTATCGAATGCTTCCTTTATGCCAGATACTCTTCTAAATACACAAGAAGACAATAAAATAACCACAGTGACAACAACAACAATAACAGTAATAAAAGATCTCTGCCCTTGTGGAGCTTATCTTCTGGTGGATGTGGGGGAGAGGAAGAAAAATCTGTAATAAATATTTAAAGGACCTGGTATATGAGAAGATGATATGAGTTAATGAAGAAAAGCAAAACAAAGCAAGCTCGGCATGACCATCAGTGTGGGTGCAGGCATGACTGTGTGTCGGGAGAAGCTTCCTGAGAAAGTGAGATTTATGGAACTACACAAAGATCAGCAAGTCATCCGGGCAAGTACCTGGGGGAGATAGTATGTGTTAAGGATGCTCTACATGCTGGGAGTGTGTGAAAGAGAACCACAGTCTATCATTTTGCTCTAAATGTTTCTCCCCTCTCATGTTCATCATGGCATGAATCATGGGTGGCTGCATGATACAGTGGCGTATTATATGGATGGAGGTCTCTGTGATGTGTCCTGCATAACCGACCACCTGCTCTGCACGTAGGCAGGCAGGCTAAAGCATGTTGTCTGTGAGACTCGTGCTGCATGAGTGACCTCGGGAGCCTGGTAAGTTAGCATTAGCTGGCCTCCAGGTTGGAAATGGCCCTTCCGGTCTGGACGCCAAGAACTGTAAATCTACCCTTGCATCCCCTCCGGCTCCAGTCTGGACTAGCCCCCCAAAATGGAATCTAGGAAGGCAAGCATACCTAGCCCTCCTTGAAGATGTCAAGACATGATAACACAGGAATGCCCCTCACTCCAAACTGCACGGAGACAAACAATTGTTTAACTTCAGACCCCGTCATTTGCCCTATAAATACAGCCTTTATAGAGATGGTCAGTTGGAAGTCTCACCTGAGGGGAGGATGTTTCACCCAGGTTCTCGATCGGGACTCCAGCCTGGCTGTCCCCACCGGGTGGGAGGGGGGTGTTTCCCAGCTGATGATGTTGGGTGTTGTAAGCACCTGATCTGATGGACCTCTGTCTTACTCTCCTTTACTGCTTACTGTTGCCCTCATCTATGCTCAGATTTCCCTTTATTTCTTTCTGTTTCTGTTAGATTTTTATAATATCAATAAAGCGTTTTTTTCCCCCTCTGAAACTGAGAGTACGACTTCCGTGAATCTTGTCTTCAGAACAAGTGACAAGAATGTGAACTTCTGATTCCGAGAGTCTTGTGTTCACATACGTTTTTTCCTACGTACCAGCTAGTAAATGTAGACAATTCAATCCATGCGAACCTCAGTGTTCTTATGTATGTCATCAGGACACCCAATTTCTTGGGCTTTTAGGACAACTAAATGATACAGTATACCTATTGAAAACACTTAGCATGCTGTGCTAGGGGCATTGCATTGCAGTGGCAATTTACATCATGCTAATTTTTTAAACTCTCTGATGCTAACCCTTGCTAGTGGCAATTGGAATGGATGGAGTTAAGTCTTTGCCATTTTTCTGCCCGACATTTACTATTCAAAAATTGATAAAGACTGTATTTTCCTCACACCACACGAATCTGTTCTTGGTGTTCCCAGGATGTTATGTGTGATCACTACTATGATAGAATCACTTAATTTATTGAATGCATCTTAAAAATGTATTCCCTAAATTAAGTTTCAAGGAATATTTTCTGGATCACCTATTTTCCTCCCCAAAACTCCAGAGAAACAGAGAATTGCAGGCTAAAAACAATTTACTTAGTTTCTCATCTCCCAAAGGACCAAGACCATAGAACCGCTTAGACTCCCGCAGCCTTTTCATATCCTGGGACGACAGATATACCCCGAGATGTGTAGGCTGCTGGTCCTTCTTTCTCTGAAGCAAAACTCGTCTGAGTGCACTGATCTTACTTTTATTGGTATACCTGTTGGTTGGACCCCACCCCCATTAAAAGAACATTATCTCCAATTTTTGTTTTATAAAGAGATGCACCAAATGCGTCCAGTGGACACCAAATCAATGTCCAGCTGGCTATAAACATCAGTTAATTCTGGGATAGTGTTGACAAGGCTAATTAGTCAATTTTCAAGGAATCCTTTTCAAATTTACAGAGGAAAATAATTGAATCCATCTCCTTAATGGTGATCTTTAAAAATTTTTTTCATTTTCTCATTTTAAATTTCAAACAAATATCTCACCTCTTCATTCCTGTCTCTGGAGCCTTTCTGACCACTCTGCTCTGTCAGTGGTTCTTCATTAATGCAGTTCTTTGCATCGTTCTTCAATTTTGTCCTAATTATTTCTTTTTCTCATTCAGTCTTTCCCACCAGTTCCTTTGCTAAAGGTGTTAAAGTAATTTAATGAGGAAATGATATTCATTTCAACAAGCTGCTTAGGAACTACTGAATATCAAGATGGAAAAAAATGAACTTCAAAGGTCACTTTATGCATAGATGAAAATTAAGTTGAAATGGACCATGGACTTAAGCATCCAAACTAGAATGTAAAACTCTTAGAAGAAAATTCAGGAAAAAATCCTCATGACCTTTTGGCCAGCAAAATTTCTTTGATAGAAGATAAAGAACATGAGGTGATAAAATTGGATAAATAAATCAATATATCTTCTCTTTAAAGACACTTTTTGGAAAATAAAAATTAAAACTACACAAATTGGGATATAATTTTTAGATTATATAAATCTGATGAGGATTCGTACTTAGAATATATTAAGAACCTTTAAAGCCATTAATAATAAAAACAAAAAAGCAAAAATGGACAAAATATTTGATTAGGCACTTTACTAAAGAACTTTTATGAATGGTCAATAAATGAAAGCATTCCACCTCATGAGTCATCAGAGAAATGAGAATTAAAACTACCATCGTGTACCAATACATACTACTATGTACATCATGGTTGCAGTTAAATACTGATAATATCTACTGTCGGCAGGAATGTGGAGCAAGTAGTTATATGTGGCTAGTGGAAATGGGGAATATTTCAACTTTGGAAAATCATTTGGTAATTTTTGTGAACTTAAACGTATATTTTCCACATTACTCTGCAATTTGTCCAAGAGAAAAGAAAATGTAATTCCATACAGATTCTTTTACATGAATGTTCATAGCAGCTTTATTTCCAAAGGCCAAAATTTGGAAAGAGCTCACATGTCCATCAATGGATAAATGCATAAACAAATTCGGGTATATCTGTAAAATGGAATACTACCCATCCAGAGAAAGAAATGAACTACTGTTGCCCAAAATGGTACGGCTGATCTCAAAAATGTTGCTGAGCAAAAGAAGCCAACCAAAGCAGTATATGATTCCATTTGATTTCTCCTTCCCCCCAAGAGCAGACCTATCCCAGGGAGCAATTCCAACTTCGTGCTGGATGTCAGCATGAGAAGGCATATGGACAAGAGCCAAGCAAAACTAAGCAGACCCATGGCCATAGCAGCAAAATCACAGCTGCTGCTGTGAACTGTGAATAATAAATATAGATCTTCCTCAATTTATGATGGGGTTACATCCAGATAAAGCCATTGTAAGTGAAAATATCATTAAGTTGAAAATGTATTTAACACAGCTAACCTCCTGAACATCACAGCTTAGCCTAAGTCTACCTCAAACAAGCTCAGAACACTTCCATTAGCTTACAGTTTGGCAAAATCATTCAACACAAAGCTTATTTTATCATAAAGTGTTGACTGTCTCATGGAATTCATTGAATACTGGACTGAAAGTGAAAAACAGAATGGTTGTGTGGGTACAGAAGGTCGTCAGTGTATCGGCTGTTACTGGAATGGCTGACTGGGAGCTGCCCCTGTTGCCCAGCCTCACGAGAGAAGATCATCCCACATATCAACGGCCAGGGAAAACATCCAAATTTAAAGTTCCAAGTATGATTTCTACTAAATGTTTATTGCTTTCACACCATTGAAAAATGCTGAGTCAAACAACTGTAAGTCAGGACCGTCTGTAAATCCTTTGTGTAAGTCACTGAGATTTTGAGGCTTTCGTTATCACAGCAGACCTGACTAGCACAGGAAAACACAGAATATCCCAGAAAAATGGATAGATTTTTAGGAATGATTTCTTTGAGTTTATGAGAAAGGATATGATCTAGTACATAAATGCCTGCCTCTTTGGAGGCTCTAATGCGACAAAGAGATGAACCCAAGCAAAAATAATAGATCACATAATATATTTATAATGATAGCTATTCATACATAGTAAGATATAGTGACATGTACATTTATGCCATCCAGGAAAAAAATGGACTGGAAAGTTAACTGCAAATAGTTAGAACACCTGATCCTTTAGAAATGGAGAAACCACCATGACATATTCCAGCCATTTGACACTCATTTTTTGTTGTTGTTGTTCTGCTAGTTGCCATTTAGTTAACAAATTCTTTCTTCATTCAGAAAACCTTATTAAACGTCTTAATATAAACTTACACTCTTACCTCTCTGCAATTTGGGTGCTTTTGGAAAATTTGTATGTTGAGGGGTAACCATACTCCTATACATTGAAAAGCAATCTCTTAGAAACCTATAAATAACACCAACACTATAGGCTCCTTACAGTATTTTACTTCTTAGAGAGAAACCACAGATTCATCATTTCTGTATTTTTGTGATGGGGCAAAACAAACATGATCTTAAACAACAACCTAAAAGTACTGTGGTATTGATATAAAATCAAGTGAAGATACTAGAACATGGGAAGAATTATCCTGATCTGGAGTTTTAAATGGAATTTTGGAACACTATAATTAACTAATAGACTCATATCTCTGATGACAAACATAAATAGAACCTTTGGAATCTTTTGAGTTTCAGATCCAGTCAGAAGATTCTGTCTATCCTCTTTAAAATGACCCATGGATATCTAAATACAGGCTGAATTCATGATCTTTCCTAAATCCTCTCCTCCTTGTGGGGACAATCTGGAGATTACTATAATTAACCTAAACATATATCTGCAATTAAACCCCATCCTCTTATACTATGCAAATCCAGTAGATCTCCAAGTTATTCCCATTTCCTAAATAATTTCTAAACCTTTCTATTTCTTCATCCCTGCTAACTCTCATAATTGTTTTCAGTTCTTCTAACAGCAGACATCCCTGTGTATATTCCTTTCCTTTGTCTCGTTTTCCTATGATTTTCTCACTACTACTGAAATCATGTTTCTAAAATAAGAATCTGATCATTTCCTTAAAATAATCAGTAATCTCCTATAAATTCCACACTTCCTACCGTGGTGTTTAAGTAATTCATAATCTGGTTCCTGTCTACATAGTCAGAATTATCACTAATTATACCCCAGTACATGATCTACGCTTTGACTATTTATAGCTAACACATATTGAATGGTTCATTGTGATAAACTCTCTGCATATATTACATTGCATATATTACTACATTAAAAAAATCACGACGACTCTATGAGATAGAAAACATTAGTATTCTAGTTTTACAGATAACTAAGCCCAGAGATGCTAAGAAACTTTGGGAACATCACACAGTTAATAAATGTCAGCACTTAGATGTCAACCCAGCCGCCCACTTTAGAGCCACTATGTTCTAACAAGACTGGGGAACAATCATCCCACGACCTGCAAACAAAATGTATCATTAAGTCTTCCATCTCTTTGAATATGATATTTCCTCTGCCTGAAATGTCCTCTTTCCCCGGATAGAAATAGAAATTTCATTTTTCTTTAAGATCTAGCAATGTTTGCACACTGTTAACTCTCTGAGGTTTTATTGTAATTCTTTTAAAAAAATCATAAAACCAAAATTCAGTTAATTCACTGCCTACCTCCTTCAGTAGGGAATAAATACCTTGGAGACTAGTGTGTTTTATTAAAGTTTATATTTTTACTGAATATCACATAGGGTGTGTTTTGCACATGGTAGCTGAATAAATAAGTCAGATTTATGCAATAGTAACGAAAGCCAGAAGCCAAAATACTTGGCATGGTGTTGGCAAGAGACGATTGTGGGAGAAAAGTTGGAGTTTGTAAGGACTCAATGCAAGGTCTTTTTCCAGCAATCGATCCCACAGCACAGTGCTGACGGTTCTGTGTCACATTACAAATATTTTCCATGCAGTACATGGAAATGGGCATGGAACTCTGGGGAGACGAGGAGATTTTATTTTCTCTCTCTCTCGGAATTAATATACTCTCCTATTCTGTGCTTCATTCTCCACAGCCATTCTCCATTTGTGTGGCACCATAAGAAAAAAATATCCTTTATCTGATGCTTTTGGTTTTCACCAATATTTGGTAATTTTTGGTTAGCTATCCAGATGTGTCTGTGGAGAAGTCTCATTCTGAATTCGATACTTTTCCCTAAAATAAATTGAATTTAAAGGTCTATGCAGATCCTCTTTCATCTTTAATTTTTAAATATTTGGCAACTATATATATATATATATATATAGCCTAAAAACAAGTTTATGATAATATTATGTGACTATTTATATTAATTTTTTCAGTTTTTTCATTGGTTCTCAAAAATCTTAAAAACCAGAGCTTAGTGAAATTGCAAGTATAACTACAAGAAGGCTTGTAGTTATGTTTTTTGAATAACAATTTTATAAAATAATGACCTATCCTCAATCCATATGTGTACATGCACACACATACACATATGTGAAACAGCCACTTAAAAATAATTTTATTGGCGATAGGTCTAAGTAACACAAAAATTTTGTGTTCTATCTTTGTCTGACATTTCAAATCATCATATAACCTTGATTCATTTATGACAGTGTACTTTCTCTCTTTTTTAAAGTTTTATTTAAATTCCAGTTAACATACAGTGTAATATTAGTTTCAGGTGTACAATTTAGTGATTCAGCTATGACAGCATACCTTCATCACATATTAGAACCTTTCCCTTCCATGGGTTGCCTGGTAAAAACGCAAATGTTTCTTCTAAAATTATGAATTCCAACCAAAACTCCTTTATTTAGGAATCAATTTTTTGATAATCAATTATTAAGATTCAATTATTCATGTGGCCTTAGCTAAATAGATTAGTCCCATATCATGCACACATAAATAATATTACAATAAATTACAAAAATTTCTGAGGAAATTTTGATTTAATAAAAGCCATCATTAAATCAAATTCCACCTGCTACATGGTATTAAAAACAAAGTAGTTATGTGTCCTAAAGCTCCTCTTGACTATGAGTTCCTCAAGATGGGAAATCTGTCTCATCTACCCCTTTTTCTCCAGTACCAAATTATTTGCTTTCCTTAACAAGAGATAAATAAATGACTTTTAGTTAGTTGCAGCTTAGTGAATTATGTTTTTATTAGAATGTTGTGATTAAGGAGTTGGAAAGAAAAAAAGATTTATTATCACCTAAGAAAGGCTATTTAGCGATTGAAGCTTCATGTTTCTCCTTTATAAAGGACAGGAATGTTATTAAATGCTCTACCAATCTTTTAAGGTTGTTACAGGGAATAAATTACCTAGCAGATATTGGTAGTTTCTTATTTGAGATATAATATACAAATTTGGGGTATTATTAATACCATCTTATCTGCCCCAAAGCATTCCTAACCCACAGCAATAGAAAAATAAGAGTGGTTCTCATTTTCTCCAGGGAGGTTGCAAAGAAATTACTTATAATTTGAATTCATAGATATAGAGACAAAAGATTAGAAACATTTCATTACATTTGTTTCTGGTTTCCTTCACCTTTGTGGACTTTGCATTATGATTTTGTCAAATAAGTAAAAGATTAGTTACTCTGGTTTCATTTTCAATCTCCATTGTATCAAATATACTCTTTTATGAAACTAATTATTACTTTGAAATATTTTAATTGGTATTAAGGCTATTAATGCAGATTGATTAAATATTTAAAATATTAAAAATATACATATCATCTACCTAAACTGTCATGAGTAAAATAACTTTTATGCTGCTTCGCTTAGAAAATTGTTTTTTTAAGTTTACTTCATAATGAGACCATTGAAATCATATTACATGTAGAGTAATAAGAGTTACTTGAAAGAAAGTGTATTCTTACATTTAATTTTAAAGAATAACTTAATAATACCACCATAATCTTTACATCTGCAATTATTTCTATTATATGATATTTAGAATAAAATTGTCTATGTCAAATAATAAATGTGATATTTTAATCTATTGCATAATACTTCAAAAAATAATGAGCCTGATTTTTAAAATTTTTTTCAGATGATATGGGATACATAACTAATTTGAATGTTGGCAGCAGAAAGCTGGAGTAAATATTCTTAAAATGTGAAAATAATGCAAGAAAAGCAATATAGTAATTAGGAAGAACAGGATATATATAAATCACATGGTCATCTCCCATAGAGAAAAATAATTTTCCACAATTCAGTATTTATTAAAGATATAATGAAAACAATTATTTTCATAGAGAGTTGTTTAGAGATTTTATGAAATGTTCAAGGAACGGAAAGTAAGTATTTTTATGATACTGCGATTCAGGAGAAACATCTGGTTGCCCTATAAATTTTGGACTCATCAGCAATTAGATGATATTTAAAATTATGAGAAGATTTCCTTAGGCAGATCCTATGAGATTGAAAGGATGAGGGGAATATGGCAAAGTAGACCCACAAAGCCATTAGTTATTTTGGAAGAAAACCAAGGAGAGAGTGTATGACTACTATCCAAGTGAAACACTGGGTTTAGTTAAGAAAAAACTGTGTTAAATGATGTTGACAACTCATGTAACTGAGAAATAAATTAATATAATTGAAGGATAGTATGTAAAACATTGCATAATTTATTTGAAAATCAAGATCATGGGTGCCTGGGTGGCTCAGTCATTAAGTGTCTGCCTTCGGCTCAGGTCATGATCCCAGGGTCCTGGGATCAAGTTCCACATCAGGCTCCCTGCTCAGCAGGAGACCTGCTTCTCCCTCTCCCAACTCCCCCTGCTTGTGTTCCTGCTCTTGTTTTGTCTCTCTCTGTCAAATAAATAAATAAAATCTTAAAAAAAAAGAAAATCAAGATCAAATGAACACAAAATCAAAAAATATAAATTTAAGAGGTATGATAGAAAGACATAGAAACCAGAATTGATTAATAAGAATAAAATATTTTACAATAGTGATCAAATATAGTCTCAGAAAGAAGACACAAAGAACACTTGTCTCTATGGCTGGACCTAACAAATCTGTTAACTATTACCATTGTTTTTATATACAAAGAGTCCTTGAATACAGAAAAAAATATCATGGAATATTACAGAACAAAAAAATCATGGAAAGTCTCTCAAGTTTATCATTGAGTCCAATGGTAACATTGATAATAATGTTGGAGAGACAGCACGATAGGAGGAAATTTTATAAACAATTTTTATAAATATGAAAGCAATCATCTTTAGAAAATTTTTTTAAAATACTATTCAATAGTTAGTTTAAAAAAATCCAATATTCCAGAAATATATAGATGATTGAAAGAAGACCAAATTAATAATAGTAATAGTGTATGCATATACCACAAAAAGAAAGAAATTCTTTTTTTTAAATTTTTTATTGTTATGTTAATCACAATACATTACATTATTAGTTTTTGATGTAGGGTTCCATGATTCATTGTTTGTGCATAACACCCAGTGCTCCATGCAGAACGTGCCTTCTTTAATACCCATCACCAGGCTAACCCATCCCCCCACCCTCCTCCCCTCTAGAACACTCAGTTTGTTTTTCAGAGTCCATCGTCTCTCATGGTTTACTCCCCTTTATTCTTCCCCTCCTGCTATCTTTTTCTTTTTCTTTTTTCTTAACATATGTTGCATTATTTGTTTCAGAAGCACAGATCTGTGATTCAACAGTCTTGCACAATTCACAGCGCTCACCATAGCACATACCCTCCCCAATGTCTATCACCCAGCCACCCCATCCCTCCCACTCCCCCACCACTCCAGCAACACTTAGTTTGTTTCCTGAGATTAAGAATTCCTCATAGCAGTGAGGTCATATGATACATGTTTTTCTCTGATTGACTTATTTCACTCAGCATAACACCCTCCAGTTCCATCCAAGTCGTTGCAAACGGCAAGATCTCTTTCCTTTTGATGGCTGCATAATATTCCATTGTGTATATATACCACATCTTCTTTAGCCATTCATCTGTCGATGGACATCTTGGCTCTTTCCAGAGTTTGGCTATTGTGGACATTGCTGCTATAAACATTGGGGTGCACGTACCCCTTCGGATCCCTACATTTGTATCTTTGGTAGTGCAATTGCTGGATCATATGGTAGCTCTGTTTTCAACTGTTTGAGGAATCTCCATACTGTTTTCCAGAGTGGCTGCACCAGCCTGCATTCCCACCAACAGTGTAGGAGGGTTCCCCTTTCTCCACATCCCCGCCAACATCTGTTGTTCCCTGACTTGTTAATTTTAGCCATTCTGACTGGTGTGACGTGGTATCTCATTGAGGTTTTGATTTGGATTTCCCTGATGCCGAGCGATGTTGAGCACTTTTTCATGTGTCTGTTGGCCATTTGGATGTCTTCTTTGGAAAAATGTCTGTTCATGTCTTCTGCTCATTTCTTGATTGGATCATTTGTTCTTTGGGTGTTGAGTTTGATAAGCTCTTTATAGATTTTGGATACTAGCCCTTTATCTGATATGTCATTTGCAAATATCTTCTCCCATTCTGTCGGTGGTCTTTTGGTTTTGTGGACTGTTTCTTTTGCTGTGCAAAAGCTTTTTATCTTGATGAAATCCCAGTAGTTCATTTTTGCCCTTGCTTCCCTTGCCTTTGGCAATGTTTCTAGGAAGACATTGCTGCGGATGAGGTCGAAGAAGTTGCTACCTGTGTTCTCCTTTAGGATTTTGATGGACTCCTGTCTCACGTTTAGGTCTTTCAACCATTTGGAGTCTATTTTTGTGTGTGGTGTAAGGAAATGGTCCAGTTTCATTCTTCTGCATGTGGCTGTCCAATTTTCCTAACACCATTTGTTGAAGAGACTGTCTTTTTGCCATTGGACATTCTTTCCTGCTTTGTCAAAGATGAGTTGACCATAGAGTTGAGGGTCCATTTCTGGGCTCTCGATTCTGTTCCATTGATCTATGTGTCTGTTTTTGTGCCAGTACCATACTGTCTTGATGATTACAGCTTTGTAACAGAGCTTGGAGTCTGGAATTGTGATGCCGCCAACTTTGCTTTTCTTTTTCAAGATTCCTCTGGCTATTCGGGGTCTCTTCTGGTTCCATACAAATTTTAGGATTATTTGTTCCATTTCTTTGAAAAAAGTGGATGGTATTTTGATGGGGATTGCATTGAATGTGTAGATTGCTCTAGGTAGCATTGACATCTTCACAATATTTGTTCTTCCAATCCATGAGCATGGAATGTTTTTCCATTTCTTTGTGTCTTCCTCAATTTCTTTCATGAGTATTTTATAGTTTTCTGAGTACAGATCCTTTGCCTCTTTGGTTAGATTTATTCTTAGTTATCTTATGGTTTTGGGTGCAATTGTAAATGGGATCGACTCCTTGATTTGTCTCTCTTCTGTCTTGTTGTTGGTGTATAGGAATGCCACTGATTTCTGTACATTGATTTTATATCCTACTACTTTACTGAATTCCTGTATGAGTTCTAGCAGTTTTGGGGTGGAGTCTTTTGGGTTTTCCACATACAGTATCATATCATCTGCAAAGAGTGAGAGTTTGACTTCCTCTTTGTTGATTTGGATGCCTTTGATTTCTTTTTGTTGTCTGATTGCTGTGGCTAGGACTTCTAATACTATGTCGAATAGCAGTGATGATAGTGGACATCCATGCCACGTTCCTGACCTTAGGGGAAAGGCTCTCAGCTTTTCCCCATTGAGAATGATATTCGCTGTAGGTTTTTCATAGATGGCTTTTGTGATATTGAGGTATGTACCCTCTATCCCTATACTCTGAAGAGTTTGATCAAGAAAGGATGCTGTACTTTATCAAATGCTTTTTCTGCATCTATTGAGAGGATCATATGATTCTTGTTCTTTCTTTTGTTCATGTATTGTATCACGTTGATTGATTTGCGGATGTTGAACCAGGCTTGCAGCCCAGAGATAAATCCCACTTGGTCGTGGTGAATAATCCTTTTAATGTACTGTTGGATCCTATTGGCTAGTATTTTGGTGAGAATTTTTGCATCATGTTCCTCAAGGATATTGGTCTGTAATTCTCCTTTTTGATGGGGTCTTTGTCTGGTTTTGGAATCAAGGTAATGGTGGTCTCATAAAATGAGTTTGGAAGTTTTCCTTCCGTTTCTAATTTTTGGAACAGTTTCAGGAGAATAGGTATTAATTCTTCTTTAAATGTCTGATACCATTCCCCTGGGAAGCCATCTGGCCCTGGGCTTTTGTTTGTTGGGAGATTTTTGATGACTGCTTCAATTTCCTTAGTGGTTATAGGTCTGTTCAGGATTTCTCTTTCTTCCTGGTTCATTTTTGGTAGTTGATACATCTCTAGGAATGCACCCATTTCTTCCAGGTTATCTAATTTGCTGGCATAGAGTTGCTCATAATTAGTTCTTATAATTGTTTGTCTTTCTTTGGTGTTGGTTGTGATCTCTCCTCTTTCATTCATGATTTTGTTGATTTGGGTCATTTCTCTTTTCTTTTTGATAAGTCTGGCCAGGGGTTTGTCAATCTTGTAAATTCTTTCAAAGAACCAGCTCCTAGTTTCGTTGATCTGTTCTACTGTTCTTTTGGTTTCTAGTTCATTGATTTCTGCTCTGATCTTTATTATTTCTCTTCTCCTGCTGGGTTTAAGCTTTATTTGCTGTTTTTTCTCCAGCTCCTTTAGGTGTAGGGTTAGGTTGTGTATTTGAGACCTTTCTTGTTTCTTGAGAAAGGCTTGTAGTGCTATATATTTTCCTCTCAGGACTGCCTTTGCTGTATCCCAAAGATTTTGAACAGTTGTGTTTTCATTTTCATTGGTTTCCATGAATTTTTTTAATTCTTCTTTAATTTCCTGGTTGACCCATTCATTCTTTAGTAGGATGCTCTTTAGCCTCCATGTATTTGAGTTCTTATCGACTTTCCTCTTGTGATTGAGTTCTAGTTTCAAAGCATTGTGGTCTGAAAATATGCAGGGAATGATCCCAATCTTTTGGTACCGGTTGAGACCTGATTTGTGACCTAGGATGTGATCTATTCTGGAGAATGTTCCATGGGCACTAGAAAAGAATGTGTATTCTGTTGCTTTGGGATGGAATGTTCTGAATATGGCTGTGAAGTCCATTTGGTCCAGTATGTCATTTAAAGTCTTTATTTCCTTATTGATCTTTTGCTTAGATGATCTGTCCATTTCAGTGAGGGGGGTGTTAAAGTCCCCCACTATTATTGTACTGCTCTCAATGTGTTTCTTTGCTTTTGTTCTTAATTGCCTTATATAATTGGCTGCTCCCATGTTAGGGGCATAGATATTTACAATTTTTAGTTCCTTTTCTTGGACAGACCCTTTAAGTAGGATATAGTGTCCTTCTTCATCTCTTATTACAGTCTTTGTTTTAAAATCTAATTTGTCTGATATAAGGATTGCCACCCCAGCTTTCTTTTGGTGTCCATTAGCATGGTAAATGGTTTTCCACCTCCTCGCTTTCAATCTGGGGGTGTCTTTGGGTCTAAAATGAGTCTCTTGCAGACAGCATATCGATGGGTCTTGTTTTTTAATCCAATCTGATAGCCTGTGTCTTTTGATTGGGGCATTGAGCCCATTTACATTCAGGGTAACTATTGAAAGGTATGAATTTAGTGCCATTGTATTGCCTGTAAGGTGACCGTTACTGTATATTGTCTGTGTTCCTTTCTGATCTATGCTGCTTTTAGGCTCTCTCTTTGCTTAGAGGACCCCTTTCAAGATTTCTTGGAGGGCTGGTTTCGTGTTTGCAAATTCCTTTAGTTTTTGTTTGTCCTGGAAGCTTTTTATCTCTCCTTCAATTTTCAATGAGGGCCTAGCTGGATATAGTATTCTTGGCTGCATATTTTTCTCATTTAGTGCTCTGAAGATACCATGCCAGTCCTTTCTGGCCTGCCAGGTCTCTGTGGATAGGTCTGTTGCCAGTCTAATGTTTCTACTGTTGTAGATTACATATCTCTTCTCCCAAGCTGATTTTCCTCGTCTTGTCAGTTTGTCCAGAGGAGAACAGATGAATGAGAGAACAAAATGCTAACAGGTTAACAATGTCCCCAGGAAATATACTCTATACAAATCAGAAAAGACCTGAAACCAGGGGAAAATAAAGGGAAAGAAAGAAAAAAGAAAGAGAAAAAACAAAAAACAAAAAGAAAAAGATAAAAACAAAAACAAAACAATACAAAAAAACAGAATATGATCAAATATGATCAAGCTAGTGCATAGATCAGTGCCACACACTAGATTTGGGGCGTATTTTGGTCTGTTAGAAAAATGTGCCTCCTAAAATTTTAAAGGAAGAAAGACTTATATATGTACAAAGTAAGGGTTGATACAATGAAGGGATGGAAGATGACTGTAAAGATGAAAATTATAAAAGATTTTATAAAAGGAACTGATAAGATAAGAGGTTGTGTGAAAAAAGAAAGAAGAAGATTTAAAAAAAAAAAGGAGAGAATGTGATCAGGCAGGAGACTAGAACAAAGCCATACACTAGTGATTTAGGGTATATTTTGATCTGTTAGAAGAAACTGTATCTCAAAATTTTAAAAAGAGAACAACTTATATATATATGCCAAAAAAAAGGGTAACTACTATGAAGGGATAAAATATGACTCTAAAAATGAAAAATAAAAAATGTTTTTTTAAAAAAGGATTGATAAGATGTTGGTTGAAAAAGGGAAAAAGAAAAATTAAAAAAAACAGTTAAAAATTAAGTTTGAAAAACTAATGAATCATGGCAAAAAAAAAAGCCATGAATTCTACGTGCAGTATTCCCCTAGCGCTGGAGTTCTCCCGTTCTCCTTGATCGGTAAACTTGGTCTTGGCTTGCTGGCTGTTCGTGCTGATCTTCTGGGGGAGGGGCCTGTTGCCGTGGTTCCCAAATGTCTTTGCCGGAGGCGGAATTGCCCCGCCCTTGTGAGTCTAGGCTAAGCAAGCTGCTCGGGTTTGCTCTCAGGAGCTTTTGTTCCCTGCAAGCTCTCGGTACAGCTTTGGAGGACCAGGGTGAAAATGGTGGCCTCCCAATCTCCACCCGGAGGAGCTGAGAACTCGGGCCCCGCTCCTCAGTGCACCCCCAGAGAAAAGCAGTCACTCCCGTGTCCCCGGTCTCCAGCTGCACTCCGTGCTCACCCGGCCTGTGACCGAGCGTTTCTATCTCTGGCACCCGACCCCGTGTGGAGTCTCCAAACCCAGCAGATCCCTGCGGTGCGCTCCCGCGCCGCTCCTCCTGGGGGAGGAAGGGGAGTCTCCCCGGATCTGCTGCTTGTTGGGTCCCTGCTGGAGGAGCAGTGGCCCGACTGGGCCGCGGATCACAGTCTATGGCAACCCCGAGCTGAGAGCCCGCGCCTCGGCTCCGTCTCTGCAGCCGGCTTCCCCGCTCCGATACCTGGGAGCTCTGCTGCACTCAGGCACCCCCGGTCTTTCTGTGACCCCGAGGGTCCTGAGACCACACTGTCCCACGAGGGTTCCACCCCCCGCTTAGCCACTGGAGCGACGTCCCTCAGCGGAGCCGACTTCTAAAAGGTCCGATTTTGTGCTCCGCGGCTCTAGCACTTGCCAGAAGCGGCCGATGGAGGCCCTCTCTCCCGCCGTCTATCCTCCCGAATATCGCCTCGGATTCACTTCTCCGCACGTCCTACCTTCCAGTAAGTGGTCGCTTCTCTGTTCAGAGAGTTGTTGCTATTCTTCTCTTCGATCTCCTGTTGAGTTCGTAGGTGTTCAGAATGATTTGATCCCTATTCAGCTGAATTCCTGAGACCAGATGAAATCCAGGTCTCCCACTCCTCTGCCATCTTGCTCTGCCCCACCCAGAAAGAAATTCTATTTCTTACTACACTAAGAAACATTAGAAACTATATTTGCTCCTCATATGGTCATCTCTCATAGATGGAGAAAACAATTTGCCATAATTCAATGCATATTAGAGATAGAAAGGATCAATCACACCAGGGTACATAATAATCCCTTACTAGTAAAAAGACCCAAAATGGCCAGATGTAACACTGATTTAAGGAATCATTGCGAGCTTTGAGAAAGATTCCACTCCTTGGAATTAAAATACCAGAAGCAATAAAATGAAAATACTGGGGAAAGAAATTTTTTAATGTGGATATTGTTGGGCATAATAAGAAGAAGAGTCATTTGCACTTGGGCTCCTGATTTCCAAGTGCATATATTCTGCTTTGGGAAAAGCCATACCAAATGTTACTATTTGATTCAAAGCCTTTATCACATTCTTGGTACAATGACCCCAATCTCTGCATTTCCCATTGCTCTAAAATGCTCCCATTGTTCTTCTTGAGAAGCAACGTTGTATAGGACACCAGAGTAAATAACTCAAATTCTGGGAAGATGGTGGTGATATAGAGGTCAATTTTAAATCTTCCCAAACAAGGTAACTAGGGTAAGAAAACTAAAACTCCATGAAAAACATAAAAAAAAAAAAAAAAAAAAAATCTGTTCCTCTTATGTTTTGCCACGTGACAAATTGCTTTAAACATGAGTGCCTTAAAACAACACTTTTTATTATAACTCACACTTTTATGAGTCAGGAATTTGAACAGGGCCCTGGTTGGTAATCCTTCTCTTCCAGTGATATTGACTTAGGTCTCTCAGTAGTATTCAAATGGCAGGTGGTCGGGTCTGCAGGACCAAACAGAGCATTCCTTACAGGTCTGTAACCTTGGATGGGATAGGTAAAAGGTTAGAATTAGTTCAAACTACCAACCGGTTGACCTACTTGAGGATGCTTCTGCATGGTGGTTGAGAGGTAGTTAGATTTCTTACATGGTTGCTCAGGGCTTCCAGATAAGAGTATTCCAAAAGACAGGAAGTTAGAAACTACCAGTTTTCCTGAGCACTGGCATGGCGTCATTCCATTGTGTGCTATTTGTCCAAGCCCACCATGAAGAACTCCCAAATTCAAGGTGTAGGGCATAGGCTCCATCTTTGACGTAAAAATTGTTGAGTTAGCAGCTGTATTTAATCTGCCACACTAAGTGACAACATATCCTAAGAAATACCATAATATGAGCAAGTGAGGATAAAATAGAATCACAAAAGTTCTTATATTGTTATGAGAAAAGAAGCACAGGAAAGTTAGAGCTACTTGTGATAGACCCGAGAAAAGGAGAAAGTCAAAACTGCTGTTGGAATGTCACTAGAATTTTTGGAAGTAGGAATTAGGAAGGCAAATTGCTCTTCTCGGATAATTAAGTGCCTCTGGGGGTCTTTCTTACCTCTCTGAAAAGCAAGCACCACTATCATTCTTCTGTTTTGCTTTTATTTCCCTGTCCCACCACACATTCAATCCATACTAATCCGATTTGTTCTCACTTCAAAACACATTCAAAGTTTGAGTGCTTCTCTTTTTCTCCTCTGCTATTACCCTGGTGAAGCTACCATTATTTCACACCTCTTTGATTTCAGTATATTTCCTATATGTCTTCCCTGCATCCTTGTTGACTCCATACTACAGACCACACTCAGAGTCCTCAACCCTTTGTCAATTATCCCTTTAAAGGGCAATTCAGATACTGTTTTCAAAGTAAGCCAGGCTAATGCTCCTTCGAAAAGTAAGTCAGATATTTTCACACCTCTGCTAAAACCTCTCCAAATCTCTCCCATCAGACTCAATAAATGCCAATCCCTTTAACACAAATGACCCCGAACATTCTATAAAATCTAGTTTCTCCAATTCTTTATGACTCATCCTCTACTGCTCTTTCCCTAGTTCACTCTGCTGCAGCATGGTGGGGTCCTTGCTCTTTCTAGATCCTGTGAACGTGACCCATCTCAGGCCATCATGCTTTGCTGTTCCAGCAGGCTGGAACGTCTTTTCTCCTATATGCACATGGTTGCTTTCTTCAGCTATTGCTCCTACTTCAAATACCACTTTGGCGGTATGTGAATCTCTGACGACCCTACTTACATTTGCAATACCCTTCCAGCCTAGCAATCCCTAATTTTATCTTTTGCACTTAAAATAACATGCTATGTGTTCTACTTATTTTGTATATTTTCTGACATTCCACATTAACATGTCAGCATTGTGAAGTCAGGGTGACAGAAACTTTTATCTGTTTCATTCATTATTCCAAGTTCAGTGACTAATACAGCATCTAGTACATGATAGATGCTGAATGTTGAATAAACTGGTTGATGAATGAGAGAATGACAAAATTCTGGTGCAATTTTTATAAAATTAGGGAATCTCCACTTTTCTATCATATGTATTTCCAAGAATATTTTCAAAATCTTTAGCAATATATTTTTCAGTTTTGAACTTTGATGATAATGTAGGGGAATTATTTTCTAAGAAGACATTTTTTAATCGTTAATTCGTATTTATCGTCTGTGAGAATTTTGGAGCACAGAATTAGATATATTTGGGAATCTGATTTCACTGATTTGATGTTAACCTGACTTTTCTGGGGTTTATGAAGACATGAGAACTAGTTTCTGCTACTTTCAAAGCCTAGAAAGTAATGAGTTTAATTCAGAGAAATAAATATGTTTTCTCCAAATTTGCCTATCTGTTGTTGGCTACTAAAATGCCCTAGCATCTTCCCTTATTGAAAAAAATATTTGGCATCTTGTACAAATAGATTTGGTTTGTTATTTTGTGGCAATCTGCTCTTTAAATTACTGCATTTTAAATTGGGCTAATAGCTTAAAACTAGAGTTTTGATTATTATATGGGTTGTCTACATACATCTAATAGAGTATCCTGATTAAAAAGACAGAATTAGAAAAAGTTTAATGTTGAAGTTTTTAGAGTTGACACATATTTAAATTTGTATTTATACAATACAGTGCAAATTAATTTCTTGTCTACTTCAAGTTGATTCTGGGTAATGAAGCCAGCTTTTTCTAGATATAGTCCCTCATGGTAATCATTAAATGTCCTTCTCAGGAGAATATATTTTTTAATCTCACATTAATTATGTTTTCAAAATGTAATATCTGATTTTATTGGTAAATATTCCACATAAAGTGGGCACCTGGGTGGTTCAGTCGTCAAGCGTCTGCCTTCGACTCAGCTCATGATCCCAGTGTCCTGGGATCGAGCCCCACATCAGGCTCCCTGCTCAGCGGGAAGCCTGCTTCTCCCTCTTCCACTCCCCCTGCTTGGGTTCCCTCTCTCGCTGTCTCTCTCTCTCTCTGTCAAATAGATAAATAAAATCTTTAAAAAAATATTCCACATAAAGCATTATATTTTAATACATTCTTTTTTTATTTTCCTTTTAGTACATGACTACTTGAAATATATATTTAGATATGGTCTCTAACTTTTATAGTCTTTGACACTAGGAATATTTGCCATTTTCACAAAAGTGAAAACTGTAACTCTCAATCAACTCTTTTAATATTTCCATATAGCTTCAAATTTGGAAATTGAAGATTTTTCATGTTTTTATGGATTTTTGGAGGCTGCTCACTCTTGCTTGGTTTACCCTTTAATAACTAAGAGACCTGTGAGTTTAATTATTTGCACCCTTATACTGAGGTTTATGTTATAAAATTGGGCATAACTACAACATACACCTCACTGGAGAGTTGTGAACATTTATGGAAAAAAAGAAAAGTTTATTGAGAACTTTGCACAGTACATGTCAAAAATAAATACTTAAGGGATGCCTGGGTGGCTCAGTCAGTTAAGTGTCTACCTTCAGTTCAGGTCATGATCCCAGGGAGTCCCACATCAGGCTCCTTGCTCAGCAGGAGCCTTCTTCTTTCTCTGCCTCTGCTTGCCACTCCCCCTGTTTGTTCTCTCTCTCTGTGTCAAATAAATAAATAAAATCTCTAAAAATAAAATAAAATAAAATAAAATAAAATAAAAATAAAAATGCTCAATAAATAATGGCAATTATTATTTTTGAATAAATATTCAAACTTTCAGCTGAAGAGTTTGCATTGATTACATATTACTTGAATTGTGCAATAATAGCAAACTTTCATTCGTTTTTTGTGTTGTGAAACACATTTCATATTTTAAATATCTTTGTGCATTGTTCTATATAGTTTAAAAACTACTTAACTGGATTTTTTGTCTGATTTGCTAACAACCAAAAACAAGAAGGTAAAGCAAATTAGTGTCCATTGAAGTTGAGTGAAGTATTAAAACACCAGAAAGAACTTTCCTAAGCAGGCAATGGATTATAGGAAATTTCACTGCAAATTTATTACTTTTTCTGCCATACAGTTTTCCTTTTCTGATAATTATAATTAACATCTGACTAATTATTTGAACTGTGTAAGAGCTTAATCTATTGTAAATATTACAACATATTTTAATATGAATTATTTAACTTACTTATAATGATGTTAAGGGGGAAATTTCTAGGGTTATCTAAGAACAACCATCAATGCCAGAAAGCAAAAATAGTAGTAATAATAACACAGTTTTATTATTATTGTTAGTTATCATAAAAAATAATGAAGGAAGCACTCAAATCCAAAGAATGGAACCAACTTCATATGTTCTAGAGAAGGTTTAAGTGCTATCAACTCACCTGGGAACTTTTGAAAGATGTAGAGCCAGGTTTTTCTCAACTTGTAATTTTTTCCTCCGTAGGGCATTTGGAAATGTCTGGAGACTTTTTTAATTGTCACAATGAGGAGTGGGGTTGCTATTGGCATCTAGTGAGCAGTGGCGAGAGCAGCTGCAGCACTTCTTACAGTGCACGGGACAACCTCCCACTACAGAGAATTATCCAGCATAAAATGTCAGTAGTGTCCAAGTTGAGAAACCCTGATGTATAGGAAGATAAAAATAAAATAAAAGAAACATGTTCAACTGCTACAGGAAGAATGTATCCAAGATGTATACAAAAATGTATACTCAACGTCTAAAATATTGACAAGCTGAAGCAAGCCAATGTTGTGGAGAGATTATGGGAGAAATATTTGTTCACTAGTTCTATGGGGACACCAAATTCAGAAGCAGCCACTAAGACACTAAGGCAAGATTTATAGTGCAAATAATTTATGTGGAAGATGATCCCAGGAGTCACTGGGAAGGAAAAGCAATACATAAAGTATGGCTATGAAGCATATAACCCCTGAGAATACCTGAGGCTAAATCCTTCTGGAGACTACTGTCAGACAGTGAAGATCATATGCCTCGGAATTATCGCAAAATCAAGGACAAGGAGCTAAAGTATTTATTTATTTATACACCAGTAGCCACTGGTCAGTGGATGAGGTCTGCTCCTCTTGGAAAGATTTATAAAACAAGTGGAAACCTACCTTTAGTTACTTTTCCCTTATTGATTTGTGTCTACTTTGGAACCATGGAGGTCATGTTCAGTGCCCTTTGGACATTATGACTTTGTAGCTACTGGAAGATAACTGGCAATAAGTTGGAGCTGGCTCATAAAGCCGATGAGGGCTAACTGCATTTCTTGGCAACTCCATGGTCAGTGATGTCATACTGGTAGTTTGAAATCAATCATGGTGCATTTGCATCACAGAAACTGGAAAAATATGAATCAGAACTTCCTCGGAGAGCCTGTTGTCAGACAGCTGTCGGAGACCCTGGAAAATTGCTCCCACCTCCCTAGGTCTTTCTAGTAGCTAGCTAAATTCACTGCCTAGAGAAAGGACATAGTCTGATCTGAATACCTTTGCCAGATTCATCTTCAGTTGCATCTGACTATTTTTCCCTTAGTACTATAAAATGAGCCAATATTGCTGTGAAACAGCACCTTTAGCATCCATCTTATGATTTTTAAATATATTTCTTTGTAGGAGTATCAAAAAGAAATTGATCACTCTGGGTCAGTCTTGCTTTGTCTCACCTGCTTAATAATTTAATCTGCTAATATAATTACAACAGGTTAATGCTTCAGTATGATATGAGGGAGGAAATACTAATCATTATCTTCTCTGGAGAATGATGAAAAAGTTTTAAAATTTTTTTATTGCTATGACCCTGCCAAATAAAGCTTGAATAGAAGAAAAAAAAACTGTTGAAATATTTAACCAAGTTTGAAAATCACTCACCCTTAATAAGCAGCAAGAGTCCCGCAGTGTCTTCTTTAATTCCTTTAAATAATTTATCATTTGAACCTCCCCTGCGAGGAAGTTATATAGGGGAAGTTAAGGCATTTTTTTTTCTTCACATGCCCTTTAGCTTATAAGTACATCAAAGATAGATCTGAGCTGCTCAGAATAAATGTCTCCATTTCAGAATGCATGCCATGTTATTTTTAATGATGTTACATGTACAAAATGGCTTATTTGACAAGGCCACAGGATTTATTTTAAGAGGTGAAAATAGTACATTCAACACTGGCTTTGATTTTTATTTCTGCACTTAGCATGGCTTTGATAGACTAGGCATATTAATTTTGGTTCACTTAAAAATTTATAAGCTATTGCTTTTCTTTTCAAAGCTATAACAGAAGAAGAAAACTGAATCTTTTCCAAAAGTATGGATGAAAATGTCTATAACAGAGAAACCCCAGTCTCCCGTGTATTCATGAGCATTACCGAAAGCATTTCAATTTGCAATATATGAAAGAATCTTCCGTGATTGAGAGAATTCTCATCTTTGTTTTACTTCTTTACTTAGCACTTATAAAAAAAATTTAAAAAAATATTCAGTAAGGCAAAGTACAAATCAGCTATCATTTCAAGTTTATTAAACCTAAAACCTCAACCATGAGCATTTATTATTTCATAGATTCTGAAGTTTACTCTGCTGGGCATTTGGAATGGTCTCAACAATTTAAATTTCTGATGAATTCTAATTTAAGTAAGAAAAGGTGGCGGACCTACCTCCAACTCTCCTTGTGAATGTAAGCTTTAGTATAAATACTGTCCATTTTTCCAAGAGACAACATCATGTTTTATTCAGCTAAATATTAATGGTTATGTTGTGATAAACTTGTTGAAAAATTAGTGTAACAAAATAAGGAACAAGGATCACTTGCTGATACATATATCATCTTTATAAGTAGATAGACAAAATTTAATTTAAGCAAAATATCATTAGAGAAACTGCAAAGAATGACCATGAGATTATAATATTAAACCAGCATGAATGCAAGACTTCAGTGTTTTCTTCTGTTCCTCCTGAAATATGAACTTGTCGATATGAATTCCCAATTCAATGCCTGCATGAACTCTGTTAACATACAAAATCCTATCTAATTTTCAAAAGGTATCCTTCTGCTTTCATCTATAAGAATTTTGGTAGAGGAAAAAGAAAAACAACTCTACTGTTGTATTAGTCTTGAGGCATTGATCTAGCTTATAGATCACATTTTAGGAGGTCCCCACCAGTTTTCACTCATACTGTCAATGCCATTAAAATGTAAGACCATACCCTTACTTAAATCAAAGAGCAGTTACTCAGTATGCCAGAAATTTAGGTATGTATATGAACAAATTAAGATGCATCATGGATCATCTACTAAAAAAACAAAATGATTGCCCAAGATCCATTTTCTTGTATATTTTCTGGCTGCAATATCTTTCCAATTCATCAGTGATAAAACAACTATTTCAGAATAACATGTTAAGCTATCACACTCATTTTTATATAGAGATACACATATGTACATACATATATTCATTTCTTAAAAGATTTTATTTATTTATTTACTTACTTATTTGAAAGAGAGAGAGAGAGAGAGAGAGAGAGAGAGAGTGTGTGCGTGTGTGTGTGTGTGTGTGTGAGGTAGGGAGGAGCAGAGAGAGAGGGACAAGCAGACTCGGCGCTGAGCATGGAGCCAGCCGAGGGGCTTGATCCTAGGACCCTGAGATCATGACCTGAGCCGAAATCAAGAGTCAGACGCTTAGCTGAATGAACCACCCAGGCACCCCTATATATTCACTTATAAGTATGTTTATTTTCTTGAAAGAAATTTCTTCATAAAAAATTTAATGTCAAGTGTTATGTTCACAAGACTGTCCTCAAAGTATGCTTTTAGCAGGCGTTTCACATAATAAATATTTGCCTAATACTTTAACATTTAATTGAATCATTTCAAGAAATCTGTAAGGTAGGTATCATCATTAATGTTTTATTGGTATTTATTTACAGATATTTGACAAATTAAAGAATTTATGCAGAGTAACAGTGCAATAATGTGTCTAAATATGTCTCTAATGTGACTTCCATGGTACTTCAAATACAGCTTAAAATAAACACTTCTTTTCAGTCTCTAGAATTAGGGAAAATCAACCTACAAATTATACATTATATATTAAATATCAAATTGTAAATGTATAATCATTATAAGTTTAATATATTAATATATAGTTAAATATTATTAATATATAGTTATTTTAAGTATTATTAATATATAGTTCATTGTTAATATATAGTTTAAGTATTATTAATATATAGTATTATTAATATATAGTTCAAGTATTATTAATATATAGTATATTAAGTATTATTAATATATAGTTTAAGTATTATTAATATATAGTTCATGGTTATTTTAAGTATTATTAATATAATTATTAATATATAATGTGTGTATATATATAAATAGGTATAGATAACTATTCAACCGCAATATAATTCAAAGACTTCTCTATTCTTCCTTGAAAGTTAACTTACTCTTTTTTTATTATACTATTTTATTGTGAAAATACAGCCTAAGGACCAATGCAGAATGCATATATTTAGAACTAAATCTATCTCTTTTCCAGCTCTAATCGTCCTTCCTCTGTAGACAGTGATAATCTGGCCTGTGGTGAGAAAGAAGGTAGGCAAAGTATGGACCTATAATCGTGGCTCCAGGGTTAGTCAAAATTATATAGCCTATTTCAGAGGAAAAGTTTAAGGATACTTATTAAGTGCTTAAAGCAGATCCAGAAGCATGTTATATGCTCTATACAATAAACACTTGTTTATTTTACTTTATTTATTTTACTTTGTTTCTATAGAAAACATCGGCCACACATATGCATGGATCATGGGTATTACTACTAAGTGTCATGTTTGTAAAAATGGCACTATGTTAAACAATTATTTTATATATGTATGTATATATATAATCTAGATTTTATAAATTTAATAGTTTTGAACAGGAAAACCTAAAGAAATAAGGTTGTGTTCATTGTACAAGTTTTTCAATATGCAGACGCAGGAGAATATCCAATGCTTCTCTCAAAAATGTTTTTATTCAATATATTACTACCTTGCTTCTTTGCATGAAGTCATTAATTAAATCATTAACCATCAATTATTAGCCATCATTGTGTGGTTAATAAAAGCAGTATTCTAATTTTTAAAATATGCAAAATTTCAGGGCACCTGGGTGGCTCAGTTGGTTAAGCGACTGCCTTCGGCTGAGGTCATGATCCTGGAGTCCCGGGATCGAGTCCCGCATCGGGCTCCCTGCTCAGCAGGGAGTCTGCTTCTCCCTCTGACCCTCTTCCCTCTCGTGCTCTCTATCTCTCATTCTCTCTCTCAAATAAATAAATAAAATCTTAAAAAGAAAAACGCACTTACTTTAAAAAAAATAAAAAATAAAATATGCAAAATTTCTATTGGCATTTTACCAAGCAGTTAGGCTTGGGTTCTATTTCATAAGAAATTTCTTCGTAAAGCTATTGATTACCATGAAAGCTTTTGGTAGCCTAAGAATCCTTGGACAAATGAAGTGAAAGGTGATGAGTACAGCTGAACTTGGCACAGATGAACACACAGCCAATGCATAACATAGACCCAATAATTTTATTTAGAGAATAGTATTTTCTCTGTATGGATAAGTTTCTGACTCCATTAAAACACACACACACACACACACACACACAGTCAAATTGTTCCTCGTGCGAATAACTACAAGCATATGTTTGTACCCAGGAGTGCAGCAACACTTAAGACTCCTTTATAGGTATCATGTCATTGAAGGGATATTAGCAACCATCTGTGCCATGTCTTTTTGCCTGTCTTTGAGTGACAGGGGTATGCTCTCTTGTACACGGTGCTAGACTGGTGTCAAATGGAAGAATTGTCTCAGCTGTACTGGAGTGAGATTCTTTTTCTTTTTAAAAATTTTAATGCAACCGATTTATTTTATTGGAGTAAGAACACTTAACCAATTTTTAGGGGCATAATACAATATTTTAACTGTAGCTCAGCTCTTCCCATGTCTCTATCAAAAAGCATATTATTTGATACAATGTGTCTTAGGATTCAAGTCCTTCCTCTACTTCTAATAAGCTATATAACGATAAGTAAATCAACTAACATTTCTGAGTTTTATCATTAAAATGTTAATAATATTGCCTGGTTATTTTCACCTGCTAGTAAATATAATATAAGAAATAGCACTCACGTGATTAGATGGTAAATACTAGATTCGATGAATATATAAAATTGCAATATCAATCCAAATTCTTATGTATGAATTGCATTTCTATAGAAACAGCTGCTGAAACAGTGCACAATAAAATATTAACTTCATGCCAGCATTATTTCTCTTAAAATAGAATAAAAGTGTAGAAAAATAACAAGAATTAGTGATTTTCTTTATTCAATTGTTAAAATCCTCTAGAACATTTAAAAATATCTCTTGGCTAGACTCAGAGATTCATGCACTCTGCTTAATTATTCCCTATTCAAGGGAAATAAGGGAATTTCATTGCATTTTATGTAGAGCCCTTCAACTACTAAATTAGAAAATTTGGCACACATTCCTAAGACAGAAGAGAGATATAAATAGAACACATTCAACTTCTTGGAAGCACAGTCTCTATAAAGAGAAAAAACATATATTTACAGCTATCAGGAGACAAATGCCTTTCTTGATAAGATGTAAACTTTTTTTGCAGTTAATCATTTTGTTCTGCCTACAATAATGCTTATTTTGTTGTCAGTCAACCCGAATGTGTACTTGAGGTAATCAGTTTAGAAATGAGGCAGCTTCTGCTGCCACTTCTACTTCATACTGAGAATCTTCATATTATTTGCACAAGCAGCTTGGATCATTCTAACCGGTGGGTACATCAAACATATAATATGATATATTAATAGGTAGTTTGATGAGACAACCAAGTTTATTTGGACTTTCACCAAGTTATTTTACTCCATGGAGAGAATAATGTCACCAAGATGACAGAGTATGAAACCCCAAGCCCTATCCCCTGACAAAGATCAATAATCAGACTGCTGTGCACAAACAAAAATAGCACTAGGGTACACTTACAAATTTCAGCCACACAGTGAAACAAAAAACCTGAGAATAATCACACAAAAAGGGAAGGAAGTTTCGTTCTGCTTTATCATACCATCTTCTAAGCCAACGCTGCTCATTGCCGAGAGGAAACTCTCCAGCTAGAAAGAGTGCCCTTCACCAGGAAAGGGAGAGTAGAGTGAGCAACCAGCATCCCCAGGCTTTCAGGACACCATGGGAAGGACCCACTTGATTTTTACCCTTCCGGAGAACGGCAAAGCTGAGACAGAGAGAGTTGGCTAGGAACAAGGAAGAAAAGCAGGGGATATCAGTATCAGCCAATGCATCAGAACGATCTTTTCTTTTTTTTTCAAATTTATTTATTTGAGAGAGAGAGATTGAAAGAACGAGTCAGGGGAGGGGCAGAGGGAGAAGCAGACTCCCCGCAAAGCAGGGAGCCTGATGCAGGACTCGATCCCAGGACCCTGGGACCATGACCTGATACGAAGCAAAACACCCGACTGACTGAGCCACCCAGGCACCCTGGAGCAATCTTTATAAGCAACGTATTGAATGATGAGAATTCTGAATCAGTTAACATATGGAGACCATCCACAGACTCTTTATACAGAGGATTCTGAATACAGATTCAATTCTTCAATACCCATTTCAACCTTCTCATTCTTTCATAAGTCAGCAAAAACATGGCAGACAATATTATTTGGTTATCAAGCAGCCATTTTACTCCTTCCTTGAATAAAAAATGAAAATGAAAAAAATTTCATTTATTTATTTATTTTGAGAGAGAGAGAGAGAGAGTGGGGGGGGGCAGGGGAGAACAGAGGGAGAGAGAGAATCTCAAGCAGACTTCACACTGAGTGCAGAGCCCAATGCAGGGCTTGATCTAATGACCCTGAGATCATGACCTGAGCTGAAATCATGAGTCGGATGCTTAATCGACTGAACCACCCAGGTGCCCCCATGAATATATTTATATCTCCTATAAGGCAATAAGGCAAAGTCTTCTGGTGGGTTTCTGAGAGAGAAAAGATCCCTGTGAAGAAAAGCCCTTTTGCTTCCCATGCACACTGTCTTTGCATTTGGGCATGAAAAGTGCAACTGAATAAGGAGATAGCATAATGAGATTCAAGGCAATACACTGAGAATGGTTAAAAGATGGATAGACAGGTTAATTTGTTGACCTTCTATAAGATTCCCTGGCAGTAGGATAATTAAGTCCTTATTTCTTTAGCTGCTATTAGTTGGGTATTCTGATATAGGCAGTTGATATAATACTAAATGAGTAATCAAAAAATTGCTGTACCTGTGCATACTAATTTTCTTCTAAAATCATGGTTACAAATGTGTTGCATTTTAATCCAATGGTGTTAATATTAACTGTTCAACTTTTGAAGCCAATATTACTTGGCATATCTAGGAAATGAATACATACATCAGGGCTGTTCCTTACTTTCAGAGGTCTTTCAACATATTTTAGAGATATGAGAAAGATTGTATGTCACCTTTTTGGCAAGACTTTCCTACTTCTCAAATTCTCTCCTTCTCTTCTGATCCTGAGGGATCATGTCAATGCTTCTAAAATGGTAATCTGTATATATTTCAGTGTGCTTACAATACTTTCTCTCTTTTCAGTGGCCATATAACCCAGTATTAGTTACACTGTCATATTCAATGTCCTGCACAGAATATTGTCCACTCAGACACTTTATTCATATTTTTAAACATTACTTAATTTGTTTACTTAATAGACATTTCTTGAACAGTTAGGATGGACATTTCTTGAACAGTAAGGATGGACAGAGTCTTGAGGGGGTTAGGCATATTTTTAAGGTTTAAGAAGTCAAGCTTCCTGGGGAGCCTGGGTGGCTCAGTCGTTAAGCGTCTGCCTTCGGCTCAGGTCATGATCCCAGGGTCCTGGGATCGAGCCCCGTATCGGGCTCCCTGCTCGGCGGGAAGCCTGCTTCTCCCTCTCCCACTCCCCCTGCTTTTGTTCCCTCTCTCGCTGTGTCTCTCTCTGTCAAATAAATAAAATCTTAAAAAAAAAAAGAAGTCAAGCTTCCTGCCCTCTAGGAGTTCATGATTTAATTTTACAATTAAAGAAATACATGGTATACTTTTAGCATACGTTATTACAAATGCATTATTAAAATAACAATGAAACAAAAACCCCACCACCTTCATGACCGACAATAATTAATTCTGCCATACAGTCTTGCAAAGTAAGTCACAGAAAAAGACACATACAAGCTTAGCTGAGAAGAATGTGTTGTATTTGGAAGAAGAAAGAAGCGTGTTGTGAAAGTATGAAGAACATGGAGATTTAAACCAGTTTGGAATTTTCAGAAGAAAAACATATTTTTTGATGTGTTAGTAGTTTACACAGTAGAATAATCTTAGAGATTTTTGACATTAATTTGAAGATGCATGTATAAGATGTTAGCAGTAAAAATCTGAAGTATCCACACCCGAATCTCACGCAGTTTTAGACATTAGAGCTGGTTATCATGTTTCTGGTTTTCTTTTCCTTCCAGGAACATGGGAAGATCAAACTTTCATGTTCCCTTGAAGTTTAATATGGCTGTGTAGCCACCCAAAATTTATTGGGGTCTTTTCTATGTCCCCAAATCTCAAAGTTGCTTTGACAGTTGGGTATTACATCTCTTCTCAAATATACAGGGTAAGTGTCTATCATGTTTAATGGAAATACATTCTCTTTTCTGATATTTTGACCTCTTACTAATACTAATACTTTTTTTAGATACATGACAATGCCAACTCTTTTCCTTCTTGAGATAAAACCAAAAACATTAACAAAACTAATAATAAAATACCCTTCCTTTCACCCTGTATGCCTTCCAGTGACTGACTCTCCTTATCTTTCAATGATCCTGCTTAGCCAATATGAAATAATTGCATATGGTTATTTTCACCAGCTTTATATCTCAAGATTCACTGAAGCCACTATGATCTTGCATCTAGGTCTTGACTTGATCAAGCTCTTATCATAACATATTGTATTATACTGGTAATTTTATATTTTATTTTTCTGATGTAGGCATTTATTTTATGTTAGTATATATTTTTTTTAATTTAGCTATAATTAAATTTTTGCACGTCTTTACCAATGAATATGTGATTTAACCAATTCAAAATTTGTTGGGAAGCTAATATAAACTGTTGGTATTCTCATGGAGCTGGAATGATAAAAACTAGTAGTTATGGCCTATGAAGAAATGATATGTGGTAAATAATCTAAGCTTTCACTTGAGACATCGAAACACAGCCTGTATTCTAGAAATTGTGGTGAAGTACATATGATAAATTCTTCTCAAAGAATAAAACCCAATTTGGGATCATTTTAATCCCTGATTAGATTAATGTTATCAGCTAGTATCTTAATTTCTATTTAGATTCAAAATATATTCTACTCTGAAAATATTATTACATTATTCAGAATACAAATATTATTCCAACCTTAACAATTTCACAATTTTTAACGTCAGAAGTCAAGAAAAAAGGAGAAAATAACACATTGCTTTGAAATACTGCAATTAAGTTGATCACTGACATTTCTAAAGAAACTATATAATATGGGAGGTGGTGGAATACCTTGACATTTTTTTCAAAGAAAATGACTACTGATCCACAACCCTATGCCCAGCAATTGTATCCCCCAAATGAAGTAAAAATAGATACTTGAGCCAAACACATGTTGAGAGATTTGACACCAAAAGAACAGCCCTAATACAAATATTTATTTATTTATTTATTCATGTCATTTTATTTTATTTATTTTTTATTATATTCAGTTAACCACTGTATAGTACATCATTAGTTTTTGATATAGCGTTCAGTGATTCATTAGTTGAGAGTTCTTGAGGTTTGTGGAAAATGTTGACTGATAAAAGTGTTATTTTTTTAAGTTTTTAATCTTTATTTTTCTCTTGTTTCATTTTCCTAGTATCACAAAGTGTTCCCAAGCTAGAAATTTTTAACCACTTAAATTTGTGATTAGTGAAAGTGGCAAACTGACATGTTTCCTTTATTTTATTTTGTACTTTACACAGATTATTCTTTACTTCCTTCTAACTCTTCTCCCTTTTGTTGGACTATTTTTTAAATTGTCATTTCCCCTTTAGTTTTTTGAAAGCTTTATATAATATGTCAACTTTCTGACATTTACACTAAAATATATCTCATATATTTGACTTAAAGACTAAATTTTAACAATTTAAAGAACTTAGTATGAACTATATTGATAGAATGAAAGCATTCATTTATATAACATTATAATTATCAAAAGTTATTCTGCATGCTTTAAATATAAGAATTTATTTATGTATTTTCATGCATATATTTTCCAAATATTTATATTCCTAATTTTCCATATTCTACATTAGAGATTTTAATACCCTAGGGCAGAGGAATATTTAAGTCAGGGTATAAAGTATAAATAAATAAATTCCGAGAGCTTTCCTTCCAAGAAGTATGTAGCAGTTAGTAGGAAGTCAATGAAGGCACCAATCCTGAAACACTTAAAATCTAATGAAGAAGAAAAAATATATATATATACATATATATATGTATATATACATATCTGTCATTCCTAGTGGAACTGAGATTAATGACCAATTCAAACCTAGGGACATTTGCTGAGTCTGAATTTACTCTGAATTTTGTGCATGTCATAAGATAGAGGATTCTACTAGGCTTTCTATAGGAAGAGAGAAGCTTGAGATGGCCCTGTGGGCTGGCAGAATTAATCATAATCTAAAAAAGCAATAGATGCATGATCGGTTTTAATCATGAGACATTTACAGATGATGGAGCAATGTATTGAGCTGGAAAAGGATGGAGGGGTCCAGAAGAGTAGAGTTAAATCTGTATATAACCCTTCGCTATCTAAGAGACAAAATACCAACAGAGGATGAAACTGATCCAAAAACATCACAGGTCTCACATTCAAGTCATTCAAAACTAATTAGAAGTGAAATAGGTATAGTTAAGCGGCAGACCAGACAGTCTCAACACAGCTAAATCCCTGCTTCTTATCCTACAGACCTTTTAAAATAGTATCGTTTTTTAATAACAAGAGACTTAGCAATATCCATGATCCATGCATATGTGTGGCTGATGTTTTCTATAGAAACAAAGTGAAATAACACACTAAGCTGTATACAGTGTATAACATGCTTCTGGATCTGTTTTAAGCACTTGTACAGATCTTCAAATTTTCCATATGAAAACGGTGATATAGTCTTAGCTAACCCTGGAGCCACAGGCTCTGACTCCATATTTTGCCTTCCTTTTTTCTCTCCAGGCCGGATTATCACTCTGCCTACAGATGAGGGATGATGAGGACTGGCAAAGAGATACAGATGTAGTTCTGAAACTCGGAATTCTGCATTGGTCCTTAGGATGTGTTTCCGCAATAAAATAATATAATAAAAAAAAAGAGTAAGTTAATTTTCAGGGTAGAATACAGAAGTCTTTGAGTTATACTATGGCTGAATAGCTCTCTCTACCTCTCTACCTATTACACATAATTATAAATTGCACTTACAATTACTTATAATTAACTATATATGAATAATACTTAAATACCTATAATTATAAGAATTATGCTTAAAATGACTATTATGCACATAATTTAATATATGTTATGCTTATATATATAATATAATTTGTAGGTTGATTTTTATTAATCCTAGGCACTAGAAAGAGAATGTTTTTTAACTTATAATTGAAGTACTACTAAATCACATTAGAGACACATTTAAACACACTATTGCACTGTTACTCTGAATCAGTTCTTTAATTTGTTAAGTATCTCTAAATAATTAGCAATAAAATATTAATGATAATACATACTTTAAAGATTTCTTGAAATTGTTCAATTAAATGTTATTTTAAAAGTACTAGGTACATATATAACTAGTATTATATGAAATGCATGCTAAAATAATACTTTGAAGGCAGTCTTGTGAATATAACACTTTAAATTATTTTATGAATACGTTCATTTATATTATGTAGATTTTATGAATTTACTAATTTTGAATAGAAACACACACACATATATATGTATATAAATATATATAATGGAATATTATTCAGTCTTATAAAAGAAGGAAATCCTGCCTTCTTTTATGGATAAACTATTGAGGATAAACCATTTATAAGGATAAACCTTGAAGATATTATGCTAACAAAAATAAACCAGTTAGAGAGGGACAAATACTGTATGATTCCACTTGTATGAGGTGTCTATGAGAGTCAACCTCAAAGAAGCAGAGAGTAGAATGGTGGTTGTCAGGGCTGTGGGAGGGAGAATGGGAGTTGTCATTCATTGGGCGTGAAGTCAGTTATATAAGATGAGTAAGTTCTAGAAATCTGCTGTACAACATTGTACATATAGTTAACAATATGGAAATGTGGACTTCAAAATTTGTTTTGAAGATAGAACTCTTCAGTATTCTTACCACAATAAAAACTTGTTATTTAATACCATAGTTCTCTTGCTTTACTCTCTAGATAACTTTCAGTAAGCAGTCCATGGTTGATTTGCCTTCTAACATAGATTCCTAAGTTCCACTGTGCAATGACGCAATCTGAAAGCCTACAGTTACTTTGAAAAAGTAGTATATCAAGTCCCAATGGAGAAGAGACATGCATGAGATAATTTTTTCTTTTCTTTTCTTTTTTAAAGATTTGATTATTCATGAGAGACAAGAGAGAGAGAGAGAGGCAGAGGCAAAGGGAGAAGCAGGCTCCCTACGGAGCACCCAGTTGCCCCGAGATAATTTTTTCTATTTTAAGTTTTTTCTTTATTTAAATAATCTCTACACCTGACATGGGGCTCAAACTCAGGACCCGAGATGTAGAGTTGCTTGCTTTTCCAACTGAGCCATCCAGGCACCTCTTGCATGAGATCTGTTTATGTAAACTGCATATGTCATGAGGATGCTTAGATTTCCGCTTATTTACTCCATTTGTTTACAAGCATTTGAACAAGCTTGCTTTGAGGGGAATGGCATCTGGGAATCAATCTGAAATCTACTTCAATACCAACCATAAAATCAACAATTAAGAGAAAAATGTATACTGGGCATCACAGAAATTAGCTGTATGACAAAGGGACACTGAAGCATTTTAAAAAGAAAACTTAGTGAAGTACTTTCTCACACTGTTGAATGACTCAGTGACAGCACTGTTATAATGACAGTCAAATGAGCTCAGAGATGCATGATGCAAGCCAGAACTGGAGAAACACGCAGGCTCCAGTCTATATGAAATTTGTACTATTGAGTGTGCAGGTTAAGATCGAATTTTTGAGGTGAAATGTAACTCTTGTATTATATCACTCTCATTTCTATAAAGTTTTATACCAAACAGAAGTGGATAGATAAACTGATAGCATTCTTTATTATATTATAATATTATGTTACATATGTCCATATGTTATCCTGCTTTTGGAAAAGCATAGATAAATGGATAGATAGATAAATAGACAGATGGTAGATGGTTCATGGTATTTTGTTAAGGCAGCCATAGCAAACTAGTACAAATACCTTGATCTGAAGCAGGAGAACCAAGAGACCGTATGGAAATAACTATGATGAGAAGGAAATATGGATTTAATTAGGACACATACAAGTTAGGCACACATTAGCAGGAATGCTAGGGAGAGATTAATGAGTAAGACACAATCCCATCTCTCATCAAACTTGTTTGCTAATGAATACAAACCATTATCATTTTTTTAAACAAAGAGTGTTTTTTTAAAAAAGATATATTTATTTGAGAAAGAAAGGGGGGATGGGGCAGAGGGAGAAACAGAATCTCAAGCAGACTCTGTGTTGAGTGCAGAGCCTGACAGGAGGCTTGATCTCACGACCTTGACATCATGACCTGGATTGAAACCAAGAGTCTGATGCTTAACTGACTGAGCCACCCAGGTGCCCCACAACCTATTATTTTTCATGTAAATATGTACATATTAACTTGTGCCCTAAATCCCTGCTTTCCCTTAACCTGTCACAGACCTATTCTAATTTTGATAAATACATACACAAATTCCTATATCTAGTAGGTCCATAATCTTTCATTTTATGGCAATACAATAGTTTTATTAAAAATACTACTTTGGGCAGTTAGGTTGTTTCTAAGTTTCACTACCATACAAGTTCCACAGTGCAGTGTTTAAGGTGTTAAGTTGCCCTGGGATTAAAATTTTGCTGCTGAAGACTTCATTGCCATCATATGACTGTGCTTTGGCATATTAAAGTGGAATTGGGAAAAGTTTCAGAAATCATCAACAAACCAACTCATGCAGCCTAAAGATGTGACAAACTTTTTTATAAAAATTCTTATTATTCTAGGGGCGCCTGGGTGTCTCAGATGGTTAAGCGTCTGCCTTCGGCTCAGGTCATGATCCCAGGGTCCTGGGATCGAGCCCCACATCGGGCTCCCTGCTCAGCAGGGAGCCTGCTTGTCCCTCTCCCGCTGCCTCTCTCCCTGCTCATGCTTTCTCTTCTCTCTCTGTATCTCTGTGTCTCAAATGAATAAATAAAATCCTTAAAAAAAATCTTAAAAAAAAATTCTTATTAGTCTACATATTATGTAAGGGAGTAACACTACCATGAAAATGAATTTCGTCAAGCACTGTATTTGTTACTGAAGTATCTTAATATTGCTTATTTAATATTAAGGTTATGATTTCTTGTATTTTGTACCATATTATTAGTGTTTATTCCTCATTAATTAGTATACTGAAATTCAATACCAACACAATATGTTTCTGCAATTTTTTATTGGAGTTTGTCTTAACAGTTTTTTTTAAAGATTTTATTTGTTTATTTGACAGAGAGAGAGTGAAGTATACACTATACATGTATAAAGTATACACTATATATGAATAATTAGTTTCCTTTTATGCTTGCTTGGCTTCTGTTAGCTTCTTGGTGACAACCGAATAGCACATGAGTAAATCAAATACTTGTAGTCTTCAGAGTAGTTCAAGAAGGGGAAGAGAACATAAAACAAGGTTTGTCATAAAAATACCACCATCCCTGTGCTAAAGTGGTTTGTTAATATGTGTGGTTGGGTGTTTGTCCTGCAAAGGGACCTCAGGCTTGTTGGCTGAGCCTCTATGTTCAGTCCAGTTCTAGAGCACTGTGGCCCATTAGGGGGAGTTCAAGGTACTCTTACTCCTCGTTCCTGAGTCAAGGTTGAGATTGGATTTCTCAGCATGTTACACAAGGCTTTTAAAATTTCAGGCTTCTGCCTGGTGGGTGCTGTCTTTGTCTGTCTCTTCTGGAATTCTGCTAGAATGGAGATCCTGTCAACCAACCCCTTCCTTCTCCGCACAGCATGCAGTTCCATCAGGAACTTCCAGGTCCCCCAGAAGAAGCACCTTTTTTTTTTTTTTAACTCAGACATTAGGTCTCCAACGTGGAGCAGGTACAAATGAAACATGGGATAAGTAACCTGGACCCGAAGTTCTGAGGCTTAGTAAAACAGGCCTGTGTTCAAAGGTAGAAACTTGTACAGGAAAGGTCTGTAGCTTATAGGCTTCGGCTGTGTCTGCTATCAGTGTGGTTTGTGCACCCAGAAGAACAAGATGCCTTCATTATGCTATATATTCTGGAATAAGCTGACCATAGCAGGGGTTTCCAATGGAGAGTTTGGGTCTACAGTCCCCCATTTTCCCGCGTGAATGTGTGTTTACATGGATTCAGGGGTAGGTATACTTTAAGGTGCTTCTGAAGATGACTTACAGCAATAGTAGACAGGTGGTTAAGAATTTAGGAACTCGGGCTACTATTAAAAAATTGCTTCACAAACATTACCTAGGTTATGTTTGTGAAGAAAGCTAGGTTAACACACACCAGGAAGAGGGGAATGAGATGAAAGAAAATCCCCAATTTGAGAGGGTAAATCCTTGGATTAAGAGAATTCTCTAATATCAACGCTGAAAATGCAAATGAAGCTGGATATCCACAGAGCAGCATTCTATAGGGAAATCAGCTCTATCCTGACTGTGCTGATGGGAATTCTCCTGCCCTGAGTAGTGGTCGCCTTAAAATAGGTGAAGTTAAACTGGAAGGTATTTGACTTTCTGGTGTGAGGCTTTGGTGGATCTATGTGTTTCAAACATTAGGTGCTTTTACTCATTGCAGGTTAAAATAGTGGTGAGACACTAAAAAAAAAATAAATTAATTAATAAATAAATAAATAGAAGCATGCATCGTGGACTAGAACAAGTATGGCTCCATACTATCCTTGCTTGGATATGGAGGAAACTGCCTCCCAAAGCATAACAAATAGTACAATGTTGAGATGCCGAAAAATAAAGATCCAAGAAAGAAGTGGCGAAGGAAAAAAGAAGGATTTAGTAGTAAGATGGAGAGTAAATAAAATAATGCAGCTGTGGGAAGAAGTGAGAACTGGTTGGGTTCTATGGCACAGGTGTAAATGCTATAAGGATCAGGAATAGTGGAGCCCACTCCCGAGAGATGTGGAAGCACTCTCTATTGCTCGCATGGCATAATTTGGGATATGTTGTTCTTATGCTCCGCCTTCAGAGTCAGATAAACCCTCCACCCAAAATTTGGTTTGGGTTATGTCACTAATGATGATATTCACACACACACGCCCCAAGAAGATATGAAAAAGTGTATTACTTACATAATTGATGACTCTGGGGAGAGCAGGGCAGGCTTCTCAAGTGAGTACAAAATGTCTCAGAAAGGCAACTCGTCTGGGATTTTACTGTGGTTAGCACTGGGGTCAAGGTGAGGTGTAGTTTGAATCTCCAGCTGATGCCAGAGGAGGGAGCACCCAGGCCTCCCAGTCAGCTTGCCAGCTTTCCCCAGTGTGGGATGCAAAGGCGAGAGGCAGGGGTGAGACCTAAAACTACCAGCAGTCACACTAGTTAAAGGCCTCAGAGTCTTCACTGTGGCCACCGTCTGCTGAAACCTGCGTAAGCCTCTCTGATGACCTTGTTCAGACAGAAGAGCTGAGCATGAACTGAAATAAAGAAGTAGAACCAGAGAATGCAGCAGAGTTGGCTACAGCCATGCCTTAATTTATTTCTGAAAACACGAAATTTAATGTACTCTCAATCAAGTCCCTAACGATGTTTATGACATGACAAAACGGAAAAGAAAGCCCAAGTGGAAAAAAAAAAAAAAGAAAGCAAGCAAGCCCAGGTGACCAGCTCAAATATGGGTGTAAAAGCAAGGCAGCATAACCATGCCATTTAGGGCCAGTTGTAGAAAGACTGCATTGTTTAATAAATGGTGCTAAGACCATATAGATGAACGCTGAGTCCCTGTCTCCTCCCCACACAGCAACAGATTTCAGATGGATTTTAGTTCATATCAGAATTATAAAACTGCTAACATATTTGAGGTAGTCTTTTTCTTTTAATTGTGGGATGTAGACACATTTTATATTTCTAAAACCAGAGGTCAGAAAGTTAAAGAATTAAAAAAAACAACAACAACAACAACAACCACAACAACAAAAAAGAAAAGTTAAAGAATTACCTACTACAGGAAAGGTAGCTGTGACAGCTTCCAGAGGTTTTCCTCTTAGAACAGAGGGGCTGTCCCTTCCATCTCTTCCTCTTGGTCTGTCTCCCACAGATGGTGGGTACAAGGCTCTCAGACTAGAAATATTAACATTGTGTTCCAAAAGGAGAGGAGTTGCTGAATGACTCTGGAAGAGGGATGTCATGCAAGCTTAGTATCTTTCATCTTTACTGGGAGAGAGAAATAAATTCCCATCTTATTTAAGCTTCAGTCTTTTTTTTTTTTTAGATTTATTTATGTATTTATTTGAGAGAGAGAGAGAGAGAGAGAGAGAGAGAGCACAAGAGGGGGTAGGGTCAGAGGGAGAAGCAGACTCCCCAGTGAGCAGGGAGCCCGATGCAGGACTCGATCCCGGGACTCCAGGATCATGGCCTGAGCCAAAGGCAGCCACTCAACCAACTGAGCCACCCAGGCGCGCCTAAGCTTCAATCTTATTTAACCACTTCTTAACTGGGAAACGGCAACAAAAGCTCTTGCAAGGTAACTGGACAAAAAATAACATAGGAGGAAAAAGATATGAGGAAAACATTCCCCAGGAATTCACAATAGAGAGAATACAAAGGTACTGTAAACTAGTTTTATTTTTGAATTTTCTAAGAAGCAATTAAATATACATAATAGTGATATGGTAAATCAAATATCAAATATGTAAATATATATTATAAACATGTACATTGCATATTAAATAGTAAGTTTTTGATATTATATCATATACAATATGCTGTTATAATAAAATACATGTGATAGGTTACAAAAATTAGATTGGCAAGGTTTATAAATTTTGGTCAATTTTTTTGTTGGACAGTTTGCTAGGATTTAAGCAGTCCCACACCACCTGCCTTTGGCAAGGAAAATGCAAATAGCCTATATGAAGATCAATTTGGCAATGAAATCAAAGAATTGAAAAGTGACCCATTCAACCATTAAGAAATCATCTCAACAAATTTCAAAAATATGGGTACATAGTTCTGTCTAAATTGAAAAAATTTATTCACAAGTAAAAATTTGGCTAGATAAAAATATACAATCATATTAAGGCATGATATTCATTCATTAGAAATATAGATTAGCTTGGGCATCAAGTAAAAACAACAAATTTAAAACAAAAGAGTAAAGAGAGGTAGATTTGGATTCATTTGGAGTTGGGGTAGGTAAGTAATTTTGGTGTGAAAATCCAATCCTATGTCTATGTAACAACACATGTACAGAAAACTAATGTATAGAAAGTAAATCCTTTCTGTAGATTATCTCAATCCAGTCAGTTGAGCTGATACTCTTCTGAATGTGCTGATTTAGTTGACTTTAATACTTACTACTGTAAATGAATCTGAATTTCATTCTAATGAAGAACATGATGATTTAGCCTAATCTACCACAAGTTAGGAAATCATTATTGCTAAAAAAAAAAAAAATAGAGTTTTTGACTTTAGATTTTTTTTTTTTTAAGATTTTATTTATTTAACAGAGAGAGAGAGAGCACAAGCAGGGGAAGCAAGAGCGGGAGAAGCAGCCTCCCCACTGAGAAGGGAGCCGGACAGGGGACTCGATCCCAGGACCCTGGGATCATGACCTGAGTCGAAGGCAGACACTTAACCAACTGAGCCACCCAGTCGCCCTGACTTTGGATTTTTAAAGGGGCTAAAGAATTTTCTTAAATCAATATGAACATTTTTTTTTTTTTTTTACTTCTCAGGATACAAAAGAAACTATCAGTGGATGAAATTTGCTTTATATGTAAAAATGTACTTTCTTTTTTAGTCAGCACATTTCAAGATAAACACCATATATGTAACTTTATTTAAGTATTTGTTAGCTCACAGAACAGAAATCTGATTTCTGGGTAAATTTGAATTGTGCAACTTTCTATACATATTACATTATTTAGAGATTGAATCTTTTAGTTATCAGATAGTAACAAGCTTCTGACTATGGATAATATTAATGGCATCTCAGCCTTACCCCTCCTTGAAGGGGTATGCATATGCATATTTACTTTATTTTTTTTTTTACTTCTTTCTCTGTTAGTGACATTACATACAACACCTTAATTATCTGGATAGAACTTCCTTGCATTTTGTAAATGAAGCACCATCACAACATCTTACGTTTTATGACAGAGATAAATTGCATTTCAACAAATGAAGCTTTTATTCCAGTCCAGTTTTCACTGATGGAATTGTTTGAGCCAACAATCTCATTCAATTCCTTCTTTTTAGGAATTTCAAGTCAATACATTAAATATGATTTAGTGTGGCCCTTGGCAAACATCTAGGCAAGAAAGAACTTAGTACGAATTTTACAAAGAAATTTAGGAAATGGAATTGGAGACTTGAAGAATGTGATGGGAAGTAAGATAAATAGAGGTGCTAAAGTAATTTTTATATTATATGTTTATATAATTTATGAGGAAAGTCTTACGTGCTTCACAAAATCATCGTGCACCATGAGGCCTATATCTTACAGCTATTCAAAAGTGTAATAAGACAAAGACGACATTTCATGTATAAAAGCCTAGAAAATTCAAAATGCAGTCTTGTAATAGGCAAATAAATAAGTAATGCAGATTTTTAAAAATCTAAAACAAAGAAGGAATACTTTTGGTTTTGTGCTTATCCATAAATATATGTAATTCTTGTCCCTACAAAATCCAGTGACCATACATATATGTATATAGAATTAAGTGTAGAATATTAAATCTTTTGAAAATATTGAGGGACAAATGCTATAAAAAAAAAGATAACAACTATACACTCTGGAGGGAAAAAAAACAATCTGAACTTACTGTAATGTGAATATAAGCAGGCAGATTCTAAAACGAAGTGGAAATTTGCAAGAACAGAAAGACAGAAGGTGAATATCTTATCTTCAGCAGCTTTTAGCCTGAAGGCACACTGCAGTTGACCTCACATGTAGCAGCTAAAATTCTGATAGGATATTCACGATCACAGGGGCTTAAAAAAGCAGAGGAGAGAGGTGGAGAAAACCACAGATACTGCAAGGGGTCAGGCAGCACCCAGAACAGAGCTGGAGATGGGAGTCACGTATTCTGACCTTAAAGTATAAGATATAATTTAAATTACTAGACCTAAAATAAATAGGAAAACATGTCTTATTCTCAAGAAAAAAGACAACAGATATTGGCAATGCAATAACCCAGATGTTGGAATTATCAGGTTAGGATTTTACACATGTATTTTTAGCTATGCTTAACATTGTAAAGAAAAACAAGTTTTGCCATCAGTGAGAAGGTAAGAAAATATCAGGGGGAAGATAGAACATATAAATACAAGTGAAAAGAAAATTCTAGAAGTGGAAACATATCTGAAAACTTTTCAATGTTGAATCCTTCTGAACTTGTTGAATTGAAACATTAATTACTACCCCTACCTCTGCCTTCATCTTCCCTGTGAGTCGGTAAACAAAATTCCCTTTTTTATAAGGACAAGTCATATTGGATTGGGGCCCACCCTAATGATCTCATTTTAATTTAACTAATTGTATTTGCAAAGACCCTATTCCCGAGTAAGGTCACATTCTGATGTGCTAGAGATTCGGATTTAAGCATAGGGATTTTGAGGGGACACAATTCAAGCCATAAGAGGTTTAATGGAGAAAAAATTAATACCACAAAGATACATTAATGGAAATTATATGATCTGATAAAAGGAAATGTTGAAAAAAAAAAGAAAACACAAGAGAACAGCTTTCTCATGGAACTTTTGGACAATATCCAAATATCTAAAAAGACTGTAACAGGAAATCCATAAAGAGAGGAGAGAAAGAGATTATGGCAGAAAACTAAGTATTTGAAAAGATAGTGGTTAACGGGTGCCTGGGTGGCTCAGTCGTTAAGCATCTGCCTTCGGCTCAGGTCGTGATTGCAGGGTCCTGGGATGGAGCCCCTCAACAGGCTCCCTGCTCAGCGGAGCCTGCTTCTCCCTCTCCTGCTCCCCCGCTTGTGCTTGCTCTCTCTGTCAAATAAATAAATAAAACCTTTGAAAAAGAATAAATAAAGTAGGGAATACCATATAGCTTAGGTAAGCACTGTACTGATGGAGTGAAATTAAAGCACCTCGCCCGGCTTTTTATCACTTTTTCACAGTTGGCTTGTGTTAGTTAACTACTTATCCTTGACTTCATTCCCCTCATAAAATTGGAGGATGTACTCCTTGACTTTGAGAAGTTCCAGTCACTGTTAGTTTCACCTCTCTTCCTACGATCTACCTATCTTTGCCTAATGCAGGAAACGATGAAAATCCTCTTTGGCTGCAGTCAGCATGGGCTATCCACCAAACTTGAAGGGTTTGCTGCGGTCCCATCTGTGTATCTGCAGACCCTTGCCTCCACGGGATGAGCTCTGGTAAGCTGCTCGTGTTCCAAAGGTCACAGGAAGGTTGTGCCAATTAACTCAATTGTGGTAATCATTTCACGACATATACATAAATTAAGTCATCCTGTTTGTACCTTAAAAATCACACTCTACAGCCTAATGTATGCAATTTTTATGAGTAAATCTACCTTCATAAAACTGGAAAATTTTTTTAAAAAGAAGAAAAGAAAGGTCACAGTTTGGAAAACACTGTTCTAGCAGCCGTATCCTGAATGTTTCTGCAGTGCTGGGGGTGGGTGGGTTGTCCTCTCTTCCCCTTTTCAAAACAGTTTTCGACATAGCCCCTTCCAGTTTGTCCTTGCAATTCCTGTATGTGCTTGTGGCCACCACACCTAATGATTAAATATGTAAATGCTGCTTTTGCTGGATGACACAGTTTAGTTCGCCGAGTTGGACGTTGAATGGTTTGACAGCCTGGGAAAGCCTTGAGTTCAGTTGTTGTGACAGTTTACTGTTAAATGTTCAAATCATGCTAAGTTTGCACTAAAATTTTATGGTTTCAGCGGCAATTCCATGCAGTAATCAGTTTTGCATGTTTAATTGCCTATCTTATATGAGTCATTTAGATGCAACTTCTTGCAAATATAGCCTTGATTTGGGGTAAGAGAAAACCTAAAATGTATGTAAAGCTTCATGATAACGCAGGGCTGAGGAAAACGGAGTGGAGGCAGCTGGGTGATGGCACAGCAACATGCTGATTGGTAGGAAAACAAATTAAAATATACTGTACTATAAATACTTGCTTTTTCATTTGAAATCTCTGGTGGTAGATCTATGATGGTATTTGAAGTGATCTTCCTTCACTTGGACATTACAGGAAAAAAGGGAAAAAGTTATGAGTTATGTTCTTCTTGGCAATGCTTTCTGGTAGTAACTTAGGTATTTATTACGTCTTTTTTTTATTCCTAGGACTTCCTGATTATTAGCACATTTATTATAGTTTCTTATTTCACTGAGGCAAATTAGATTCATTAGATCAAATGAAATTGTTTGTCTTTATGAATTTAAGTGTGGAAAAATCTAAATAAATTAAAACTAACGTTTCTCTACAGATAAAAATGTGTTGGGAAGCTTTAACCCCAATTGTCTGTGATTATGAAATATGATTAAACAGTTTTCAATTAGCTTTGAACTTAAATGCGTGCATATGGTAAAATTTTAAATGTTAGGAAAAGAAACTATATACAGGGGATAAAGAAAATTTGTCCTCTTCCCTAAATCCTCATGTCTACTCCTCAGAGCTGATAGATTGTTTTTGCAATGTTTACCCTTAAAAAAATCAACACTGGATTCTTTCTGAATAGATGATTATTCAGATAAAATAATGATAGTGAGAGTTATACTGATGTGGTGGTGTCAGAAGCAGCAATGAAATTGAATGGATCCTATACTCATTTCTAGAGAACATACTAAGTAAAGTTTATATATGACAAGCAATATTTAAAATTCACAAAATAACAAATATAAGATATGAAGAATACTGTTCCTAATAACCAGGACTTGAGGGGCGCCTGTGTGGTTCAGTTGGTTAAGCAGCTGACTCTTGGTTTTGGCTCAGGTCATGATCTCAGGGTCCTGAAATAGAGCCCTGCATCGGACTCCACGCTCAGCAGGGAGTCTGCTCGTAGATTCTCCCTCCCTCTCCCGCCACCCCTCCCCCTGCTCATTCTCACTCTCCCTCTCTCTCTCTCAAATAAATAAACCTTCAAATAACCAGGACTTGAAATCATTATTGTTTTATCAAATTACTTGCTCAATTTTATTTTGAATCAATAAAATAAAATAATTCTTATCATGGTGAAGTTCTTTTTCTCTATCCCAGAACAATTCCTGTACACCTTCCCTGAGAAGAAGCATTGCTTGAATTTATAATGTATCACCCCGGGCTGATAGATTTGTATCTTTATAAGTATAGGCTAGATTTTAGGGAAAAAGAAAACTGCTTTGTTGGTCCTGTCATATGTTACATATTTTCTTAATCTGGCTCCCTATTGTTGGATATTATGAATGTCTTAAATTATTTTTTTCTCAAAAGGAATGCACCAGTAAACATTTTGTTGTCTTTCCTTATGAACACGAGCTAGAATTTCACTAGAAATGTGTTCTGCAATATAGTGGCTTCCAGCCACATGTGGCTATTGAGCAATAAAAATGTGGCTGATGTGAATTTAGGTGTGTTGGAGAGTATTAAATACATGCTTTATTTCCAAAACTTCATAAAAAAGGTGGACTGTAAAATATCTCATTAGTGTTTTTATGTTGATTGCATGTTTAAGTAATGATACTTTGGAAGTAGGTTAGATATATTATTAAAATTAATGTCATATTTTTATTTTTACTTTTTAAATATGTGGATACACACATGTATGCATAATATATCTATATACATGTACATGTATGTGTATATGTAATATGTATATGAGTATGTAATATTATACATAAACATGAATAAGTATAATCAGTTGGGAAAGTGCATACCATATAGGTATATACAGAGATCAATTTGTTTAGCTAGCTTTCTATTGTCACATATTTTTAATGATTATAGCTTTAAAATAAAATTTGAAATCTGGCAGATTAAAACTCTAAATTTATTTTCTTTCTCTATTAATCATGCTATTATATACCTGATGTAACTTTCCCTTTTCCATACATTTAGAATCAGGTTATTTTGTTCTGTGGAAATAGTCTTTTATTAATTTAAATGTGATTACATTGTTTTTATCAATTATTTTGATCAATGTTGACTCTTCCAATCTATTTGTATGGCGTAACTCTCTTCTTTTGATGTTCCCTGAAAATATATATTTTTATATAAGTAACTTATGTATCTTTGGCAAAAAATATTATACAAAACCTTCGGGACAGTTTTTTATAATATTTGCTACTCCTATTAATATATGAAATTTGAATGCTTGAATGGTGAATCATATATACCTACAGCCTAAACTGATGATAACTCGAATTAAGTATTTTTCCCCCAGAGAAAAGACCACTTTGCTCAATGACTTGTCTCATTGTTACAGAACTGACAGAGATTCTTTCCAAACAAAAATTTCAGCGTTAACTTGTCTAACAAGGTCTCTGTTATTTAAGAAAAGAGGAAATGAATCCCATGGGTGCACCTGCCTGTTCACACTTTGCTCAATTCTTCCTCTCCAGGTATAAAACGTGATAGCCTACTTTGTTGACTGGACACACAATTAACACTCCGTGTCACAGCTCTGGCACCTGGAAAATCATGATGTCTTCCTTACATGTTTTGAAGAGAAGAGCAGAATAATATAGTTAGATGTTATTCCATGACATTTGTAAATACTGTAATAATTTTGATACATTTGTAAGTCTCAAATATCCAACTGTTTCTACAAATTAAGCTTTGTGCTGGTTCTTTGGATTTAGTGATGCTCTAAACACATGCTTGAGTTCCTATCAGTAAATGGGTCAGCATGTCTGATGATATGTGACTGGTCTGGGACTGATAATGTCCCTGACACAGGAGATGTTTGGAAAGGACTGGCCTTGAACTAGGTGTCTTATCAGACCCGGATTAAGATTATGGCTATGACACTGCATTTAGAAGAGTCTAATGAAAGTCACTTAATGTTAGTTTTAGTCATTTAGTGTAGTTGAGTAGTTGAATATTGTCTCATGATTACATGCCTTTTATTTTATGGCTTTCTGATCATATTTCTCATCATGTTTGAAAGAGAAACAAACATGGCTTGGGAACTTTCCTGATCAGTTTTATTATTATGTTCCCTCAAGCGATTTTTAACTTTACTGTATTTATATCACTTATTTATGGTATATACTTTATCGCATAGGAAATTTTTATAGCATCCACAAATATGAATTTACCACTGATATTTTGTCAACTTTAAAGGAATTGCATTGAAATCTCTGCATAAGAGGTAAGAATTCTCCCCCTCCATGTTCTCTTTCAGTTACCAATAAGTGAGGTTTGAATAGCCCCGGGCAAGATTTACTGTGTCTGATTGGGCAGAGTCTCTCTATAGGATTTAAAATTTTTATTTATTTTACAAAGGCCATGACAGGAAGTCCCCAAGATGAGACTTGTCAGAGTAAAGTCTGGGTGTCCCCAGGCAAATATGCCAAGCAAAAATACATGCAGGACAAGTTCCTTGGAATCAACGATTTTTAAAAATTATTTTAGTTCTAATCCAAACAAAGATGTGAGGCAGAGAAGAATTACATTGTCCTTAATTTGAACACCAGACATTAAAGAAAAATCACACATAAAGCTTCACTGTACAACCTTCATTCCGGTCTACGCAAGGTTAGCGGCGCGCTCTCCTCACAGAAAAGCAGTAAGCATGCGTCCGTGGAGACATATGATAAGCACTTGGCTGAATGTCAAAATACTGTAAAAGTGTTATTTTTGGTTTTTGAGGTATCATTTACAATGGCTGAAATGCATAATTCTTAAGGGCACAATTCAGTACATTTGTATACCCATGTAACAGCCCAGAACAAACTGTAAAATAAAAATGTGTAGTTCATATTTGTTTTCTCAACATAAATGTTTGGAGATTCACCCAGGTTCTTGCATAATTCATTTTATGCTGCTGTCAGATAATCAGAAGAATGTTGTTTTATTGTCGCATGATAGTCTATTGTAAGAAGATACCACACTTGTTTTCTACTCTTTTCATAGGTATTTAGGTTGTTTCCAACATTTAACTGGTGAAATAAAGCTGCCACGAACATTTCTGTGTATGTGTGTGCTCATTTCTTTTAAGTACATACTTATGCACGAGATTTCTGGGTGATAAGGTAGGCTTAAGTCCAGCACTTCATTAGAAAGAGCAAACCTTTTTTTCCTAAAGTGTTTTAAAAAGTTGACACTTAGACAAGCACTGTGAGCTTTACATTTGCCTCGCATCCTCTGCAAATCAGGTTTGCCATAACATCTTTGTAACTCACATAAAATAAAATATACTTCTTTTAATAAACGGTGTAATGAAATTATGACAAACATATGCAACTCTGTCCTTACAAACACGATCAGAAGAATGAATGTTTTCATCACCAAAAAAGGATAGCTCTGTCCTATGATCCAGCAATTTCACTTCTGGCTATATACTTAAAAGAACTGACAGCAGGGTCTTGAAGAGATATTAGTACGCCCATGTTAATGGAAGCATTATTTACAATAGCTAAGAGGTAGAAGCAACCCAAGAGTCCATCAATGGATGAATGGATTAAATAATGTGGTATATACAGACTATTATTCAGCCTCAAGAAGGAATGGAATTCTGATAAATGCTTAAATGTGGATGAACCTCATGGGCATGGCACTAAGTGAAATAAGGTAGGAATAAGTCAATCTTGTCTCAGGTAATATAACCCAAATTCAAGTCTTCATCTTTCCAAGGCCATCTTCTCTCATGTCTGTGTGTCTCTGTGTCTTCACATAGCATTCTTCTCTTTGTGTCTCTGTTTTTTCTTCTTATAAGGACACCAGTCCTACAGGAGTAGGGCTCACCCTAATTGAGTATGACCTCATTTTGGTGACATCTGCAAAGATCCCATTACCAATAAGGTCATATTCACAGCTACTAGGGGTTGGGAATTCAACATACCTTTGAGTGGGTGGGAGGACACAATTCAACTCCCAACACATTTCCTTTGTGAGTTCTCCAAATTTTGTGTCTATGATTTATTGCAGTTTTTTTTCTTATATCAGTATCTAATTGATCCGGCAGTATTTGTTGAAAGTGTTCTCCTTTCTCCCTGGAATGGGCTTGGCACCTTTGTCAACATCATGGATCACATAATTGTAGGTCTATTGGTGGAATTTATATGACTCCACTGAGATAGTACATGCAAGTTACACTATTTGACATTGCCTCGCAGTTCTTGGATGTGAACCCTGGAGGATATTCCACGTGTTTTCTCTCTGGTGGTTCTTTCTTCAGCCTCCAGTGGTTTCTCTACATGCACGCACTTACGGGCATTCAAAGGAACACCCAGAGAGAAACCCTGTGAAGATCACTAGATCTTTCTGTGCAGTTCTCTCTCTGTGTGCAGCATTCTCCTTAATACTCAGCCCATGGGTTCTGGCTGCCTTTGTGTCCATGAATACTTAACTGTTTTCTCAACTCAACGGGATTGCTAGCCCTAGTTTGGGTTTCTCTGTCTCCCTAAATTGTGACTTGAAAACTCTCCAATTTGTAATGTGGGGCAATGTCAGTCTCATCTTTTTTGTTTCCTTTGTCTCAAGGATAACCATCTGAGGTGCCCGTTGTCCAAAATCTGAAAACGTGTTGCTTCATGTATTTGACTGTTTTTAATTGTTTAAGGCGAGAGGGTAAATTTGATTCCTGTTACTTCATTCTAACCAGAAGCCAAAATCAACCATTTTTAAAGATCACATCTTTTAAATATGAACTCTGCTCACCAGCTCAAATGGAAACTTACCAGTCAAAATATTGATGTATTCATCTTCTAAAATCATATTCATTACATCTCCTCTTGAAATGAAGTAATTGCTTAATAAATGTTGAATTATGGAATTATTGGAAGAAGGAATGTATGAATTAATATGTTGACATTAACAATGTCATTGTTTTTAATGACAGAGAATAATTTCATAATAGAAGTAAGAAGCAAGAAAAGAGCATTATGTTGAGATGAAATTGAGAGAAGAGAAACACAGATTTAGATAGAACAGTCCACAAAGTGCTTCAAAAAGAGTCTGCCCAAATAGACATCTGCCCCCTTTCCAGTTACATATGCCAACTCTCATTTGAAAACTGCTGCTTTAAAACCCCAGATGATGGCATTGAGAATATAATCTAAAATTATTTGCAAATGTTTTCTAGTAGGATTTTTCATTCCTAGAAGAGAACCAAAATTATATACAACTTTTGTTGACAACCTTTCCCTATTAGAAGAAATCCACACATTTCAGTTAAAGAGCTTTACATTTGATTTATAAGATGGTTATAAAAATTATCTCCAATAATACTATTTAGCAACGTCAAATTTTCTTGACTGTTGCTCTAATTAAGGAACATGTCTGGGGTATAAACATTTGCGATGCTCAAACCTATGGTGTGATTCCCTAGTGAAGTGCTACATTCTACTTTGCCAAGAGAGATGCACCAGCTTAGTCACCTGTCATGAATTCCCGCAAATGTGGCTATTACTCCAAACCTCTGTCTCAACTCTAAGTCAAGCTGTAATTTGCTTCATGATGTGCTGTGATGGGACAAGAGAGAATCAATTTTCATTTTGGAGCAAATGGAATAAATCTGCACCTGCAGTTGACATGGAGGTCAGAACCTCATCCCAGGAAGGCAGACCACGCCACAGATGTTCCTAGCTTTATAATTTCTAGATTTGATGACTATAATTCACTGAGTATACACACCTGAAACTACTCACTCAATGACTTCAGCTGGTATAGAATGAAGTGGATCAATTATTTAAAACAGGCTGCCGCTAATAACACTTCAATATAATTTCATAGTCATTGTATCTGCTTAAATGATACTCCACCATCATTTCAAATGACCCAAGCAGACCCTTGTCATAAAACATGTGAAGCTGTCTGTGAAACTTCAAATAAAACAGAGCAAAAGCAGAGGAGTCTTCCTTTATTGCACACTTACCGTATGTCAGATAGTGATCTATAGGTACATAGAAGCAAGCGCAGCTGTCCATTTCACTTCATGATGACAACAATCCTGTTATTTGGCTTTTCTTATCGTCGTGTTTATATTAGGATTTTGAAACCTAAAGAAAACCATACCAAACAATACTAGTTAGAAAGTGTCATGGTTGAGGTGAGGCTGATTGATTTTAAAATCAAACTCAAGAATTTTCTCAAAAGCATACACACATGAAATTTTTCCATTATTCTGGCTCTAATTTCAGTTCTTGAGGGTGGGTTATTTTAAATATTTATTTTTCTATTAGAGTAAATATCACAGCAATGTAGGCTTTTATTGATCTGTAGTATGTCTTTTTAACTTACAGCATGTGTTATATAATAATTACTACAATAAATATGTTTTAAGTAAACAAAGAACAACCTTTAAATATAAATAGGAACTGGAAAACATTTTTGTTTTCCTTAAAGACATAAATGGAAAGTGGGACAAAAACCATGTTCAAATGGTAATATTTTTATGGAAATTATGAATAAGCTTATTATTATCGTTATGAATAAAATGTTTCATTTTTTTCTGTGTAAGAGGAACTTTTAAAATACTGGGGAAATAATAAAGAAGGGAAGAAAATGGCAGGGGTACTCATGGTATTCTAGATCTCTCTCTCTCCTTTTATTCTTATTGCCCTATAGATCTATTCTGAAATGACAGATTATTTGGTGACTACTTAGGCCCATGATGAGAATGTTGGAAGGATTAAAAATAAGTCAGAATGGATCAGAGGAGGTGGGCCTGTGACTTAGATCTATTTCTTTTCCAAATGGTAGTAGAGCATTTGGCGTTAATATTTAAGTCGATTCAGACCAATGGGTGAACACACAGAAGTAAATTTGTAGACATTTATTGCCAGATTGAATGCCTTTAGGGTCATTCTATAGAACAAATCACTTTTGTCGGGGTGGTAGGCCCTGGTCAGGTTTGTGGGAACAGAGACAACTCCTAGGGGACAAAGGAAGTATGTGTGAGGCAAATTGTCCTGTGCTGTAGGGCAGGGTACCAGGAGCAAAAGCAGAAACAAAGTTGTTTGACGGATCAATATGGCGGTCATTAATAGACTCCTACAGGTTGATGGAGAAGGAAAGGCCCAGCATGCCAACTAATCCCAGACTCCTTCTGACTTGCAGATAAAAGGCTGATAATTCTCTGCATATCTTAATTAAAATTGGCTGTTCTCTGGGGGAACTCTTCCTGTAAGTTAAATTATTTTACAGACTATTGATGAGTGGACTTGGAGAAGACTGGACTAGACATTTTTGGTATAAATTACTAGGATTCTAATGAAATTATAGAACCTTAAAGCATGAGCTTCTAAATGTGCCTTTGAAATCTATCTAGAAATGCAAAGAGGGAAAAAAGAGGGAAAGATTAAGCCATGTTATTTATGGTGCATGCTTGGCATGCTAGAGATTAAATGAGGATGGCTGAAGAGACTTTTTATCATAGCAACAAATTCATGAGGTGGGGTCAACAACTCCCATCTTGCTCTGATAAAACTGAGGCTCAATAAGGTTATATAAGGACTGTGTGACATTTACAGGAAGTGTCAGATTCACTGTATGAACGAAGGTTTGTCTGACAAGCTCTGCCTGAGAAAATTCATGAGCTTTTAGACAGATTAACACTTCTGATGTGCCATTTCTCAATGTCTGCTTCTCTTTCCAGCACTACCGATCCACCCTGGATTGACTTTTCAGAATGCATGTGAAGTGCATTTAGCACGTGAAAATGCATTGCAATTTTCTGCAAAACATGAGCCACAGAATTAGATGTGAATAAAAAGCTTCATGAGACTCATAGGGACCAAGAAATGCTAATAAATGATTTTTTGTTTTTTGCTAGAAAACAACTGTCACGTGCATTGTTGAATTATTCCCTAAAAACTGCAGGAAGTGATCATTTATGTTGTATATTAACTAATTTTTAATAGCTAAATAATAAATCTTCATCTTTTTCACTCTTATAAATAGATACATGTTCCAATTATTACCCCTTATTTTTAATGTCATTTACTGGTATTTTATTAGAAAACTAGCATATGATTGTAACGGTCAGTTTGGACCTTTGAAAAGTGTAATACCTAATTAATAAAAAGAACGTAAGTTTACTACCTAAGCAGGAGTCAATAGACTATGGTCTGCTGGCCAGAATCTAAAATATTTAGTGTCTTGCCTTTATAGAAAGAGTCTGCAATCCCTGACTTAATGGATAATATTTTTAACAATTGATTATATTATTTTGCTATTTCTCTGTGCATTGTTTCAATTTACCAAGGTAGAATAAACATTTCAATATCATTATATATTGTATGTTCTAAATATTCTTTATTTCTTTACTTTTCCTGGAATGAACTGAAAGCATGTGTGTATATATACTATATATAATTATATATATATATAACAAATTTATGGGCTACTTTGAAATTCTAATGAAATCCAGTGAAATAAAATTCAGTCCAAACTGTATGAATTAGAAAAAAAACTTTTCCGATCTTTAGACACTCATTGCCTCCCTCCAGGAGATGATGTATCAAATAGGCTTATTTGTGTTCATTAGGAAGGTGAATTGAATCTGCTAAAGTTGCATAATTGCTTATGTCGCACATATGTAGGTCACAAACTGAACTTATTCTTTACAATTATTAACAGTGGCAAAGCGATGCCAAAGACAAGTATTATGAGTAAACTGTAATTCAGAATTGTTTATATTGAAGAAAGAAGGGATAGGTATGGCACCCTCAGCCAGGTGGTCTGGGCTTCAGGCTGAAAGTGGGTGTGCAAGGTAAGGGAGGGAGGGAGAAGCAAAGCCCAGATCCAGATTTGCTTCTGAGCTGGCCGGACCTCGGAGCTTGCAAGTCTGGCCTCTCTCTTTGTGGGGAGGGGTGGCGGTTGCAGGTCCCTTATCTGTATTCCTGCCTGTAACCCCAAAAACTCAAACCATCAAGGAGAAGGCCTTCTGATGCATTTATCACTGTAGCATGAGACCATCCACATTGCAATTGGATTTATCATAGCCCTGGCACTGTCTAGAAAAGGTCAGGGAGACAAAGAGTCTCTGGTCTCTGTATATGGATTCACTGCTCACCATCATTTGGATGATCTGGAAGAAACCAAAAGGACAATGTCTGAGTGTTGTTCAGTGTCAGGGCAGGTGTCTGGACACCTTGCTGCAAAATTCAGTCATTTAAATCAGGCTTATATTGCAGAGCTGGTCCAGAATTTTGGGGGAGGCCATGAAATTAAGTGCTATGTACCTAGAGAGCCCATACAAAATTTTCTAGCTCCAAAATGTGCTGGCATAACAAGAAAAAAAAAAGTGAGAAAAGAAGGAAAGACAAATGCTAAACACTAAAAAGACATATACATACATATAGAGACATACACATTTGTATGGATACATGCATGTAGACACATACACATTTGTATGGATACATGCATATAGAGACATACACATTGGTATGGATACACGCATATAGAGACACACACATTGGTATGGAAGAAGGTTATTAAAATGAGAAAATCTAGAATCCTTGTGAAACATCTCATTTGTTTTTAAAGTTAACTTGTGAGAACATGTAGGTAACAGGAGATTCCCCGTTCACCCGTAGTTGAATTCATGCATCCAATACACACTGTGTGCACACAATGTACCAAGGTCTGTCCTAAGGGCTGGGACTATTGTAGCTCAGTTTTGGAAATTTTTAATTGGAGACACTTAGCAGACATCCAGATGGAATTACACAGCAGGCAATTAGATAGATGAGTTTTGAGTTGAAACGAGTGGCCTGGACGGGGAGTATTTTGATCACCTCCTATTCACCCTGTTGGTGAGGGAGGGATTCTCACCTTAGGGTTACCACCCAATATGAGGCAGATGAGATCCACAGCAGTTTATTAGTCATTTATACTCATAGCTTCATGGGGGGACACCCATGCGGGGCCAAATGGAGTGAGTAGGGGGAAGGAGATCTACTTTGGGCCAATTAAAGGAAATCTAGAAATTACCTTCATAAACTGGTGATAACTTATTCCATCTTCATCTCTCCAGATATGAACACGACACATGCAATCACTTCAGCTGTTGACAGTGATGTAGCTCCCGAGTCCGCTGAGAAAGGAGCCAACAAACATGGAGGATGGCAGACCACAGACAGCCATGGAGAAACGAATGTAAACTGATTACATTGAGACTCTCCATGTCTTCCCAAAGTCTTACTTGAGGCAAAACATCTCAGTGATAGTGATATACGGGTTGAGTTCCTTTATTGCTTTAGCCAATTTAATTTGGCTTTCTGTTACAAATTTAATCATTTTTGAGAAGTTGTACTCTTCCACACACAAACTTTAACTTTCTCACAGAAGGCGGTTTTGAGAATTAAGAGCAAGGGGTAGTTACATAGTTTGAGGAACAACAACAACAAAAAATACCGAGGAGGAAATGGCGGCAGTTTCCTTAGACCTTTCTCAACAGCAGCAAACTGGTTACAAATTCAGAGGAATGTTAGCCTCCTACTGCAGTCCTGTGTCATAGAGTACTTGTCCCCACCTCTAACTCATGTCCGTTTCTGCTTTGAGTGTTCTTTGGATAATCCTGTGGATTGTATGTATTTCCCAGTTTTCTAAGTTTCAATATTTTTTTATCGACCACATATGGATTTATAATTTTATGTGGTTTATTAAGCCATTTTTTATTATGACAGGTTCTAGCCTTTTTGTGACAAAAAAAGCCATTTCTTACACAGTTGATACAGTATTTTTCTTGTGTTTGCTGTTTTGTTGCAGATATATATATATTTAAATATCCCTGTTTTAAAAACTCTAAATTACTTGGAACTTAGTTTTATAAATGCTGTGAAGTAGAGATACAAAATAGTTTTCTTTTGAATTCATCACTTAGAGTCCAAGCCTGTTTTCTGATTTAAAAATACGGTTTTTCATACAGTTAAAACCTATAAATATATCTGACTCTATGTTTTCTATTGTTATATTTATCTAATCAACATTTCTTATGAGGAAATTTGTTACTTTTAACTACTATAGTTTTATAGCATAATCAGTTGTGATACAGTATAATTATGCATCTTTTAAAAATATTTTAGATATTCTCACATATTTATTTTTCACCATGAAATTTAAAATGAATTTGCTAATTTCCCATCCAAAAAGAGGATGTTGATATTTTGCTTTTCAGTTACATTTAATTTATATATTATTTTGGCCTGTCTTATATGGCTTTCATCACCATTTATTTCTATTTTAAAGAGTGAAACTTTTTATGGTTTTCTTAATATGGACTTTCCTAATTTCTTCTAAAGTCCATTTCTTTATAATTTAAAGTTTTATAGCTTTTGTGACTGGGATTTGTTTTTCATTATATTTCCTAATTGATAATTTCTGTTACATAGTCAAGCTATTGATTTCTGTTTCTATTTCAAAACAAATGACCTACCTGAAGTCTAGACACTCCAGTGAATTTCTTAGGGTTTTCAATGTAGATAATATAATATAATGTATTTCTTCCAATATGTATAACGCTAGTCAAAGCATGAAAAATAACTTTTGGTAAACAGCCAGGGATTTGGTTAATTTTTTCTAACATTAACATATTTTATTTTCATTTTCATTTTTTTAGAGAGAGAGAACACTCATGCGTGAGTGGAGGGGAGAGGCAGAGAGGGCTCCTTAGCACGGAGCCCAACTCAGGGCTCGGTCTCACCACCCTGAGATCCTGACCTGAGCAGAAATCAACACTTGGAGTCTTAACCAACTGAGGCACCCAGGCACCCCACTGTGCGTATATTTTAGATATGGATATTTATTTTGAGGTTCATACTTGGAATCATTTTGAAAAATATCCTTTTTTAAAAAGATCTTATTTATTTATTTATTTATTTATTTATTTATTTATTTATTTATTTTAGAGAGACTGAGAGAGAGAGCAAGCAGGGGGAGGAGCAGAAGAAGAGGGACAAGCAGACTCCCCGCTGAGTGCAGAGCCTGAGGAGGAGCTCAACCCCACGACCCCGAGATCATGACCTGAGCCAAAAGCAAGAGTTGTAGACTCAACTGACTGAGCCCCCCAAGTGCCCAATCAATATCCTTTTGATTCATTTATCTGAGCTTTGTTTTTTCAGTTTAATCAAGGGTCTACCAGCATATTTGGTAAAATTAATATGTTTTTAAAATTTTAAGCATTAACATGGTGAAATACTAAAATGCTTTCAGTAACAAAGCCTCCTAGTGTTCCTGAAACCAACCAATCCTGTTCAGGTTACACTGCCTGTTTCATGTGGTGCTAGAATCTGTTTGTCAATATTGTGCTTACACTTTTTCATCATAATGCATCATATGCATTATAAGGCATAATGATAAATTTTACCCACTATCTGTCCTTCTTCACGTAATTTTATTGGAGATTAGCAACAGAATTCTGTACAACACAAACTGTAGAACATAGCTGTTAATACTATGGGCTTTGGATTCATACATTCCAATGTTTGAATCCCAGCTTTGTCATTTTCTAGCTTGACCATCTTAGGTAATCTGGTTATATCTAAATTTCTGTTTCTTCATATTAAAAATAGGGTACCTGTTGGATTTTGTGAGGATTACATGAGGTGAGAGATAATGCAAGCAACCTACTTATTCCAGTGGCTAGAACTTCAACGTTAGTAAATAAGTATCAATCATAAAATAATGGTAATAACACTCTCTATTTTTTATTAATTTATATTTAGAGGGCATGATCTAAGTTGATCCATTGTTAATAATCAAAGTACATTTTTTTTGGACATTGTGTGGGTCCCTGCTTTCCAGATGTCAAACAAGGAAGAAGGCTACAACATTTCAGATATCCATCAGTTTGTTAGAAAGGAGGTCATCACAATCAACCAAATCAGTGGTTTCTTTCTATATTGAAGAACTTATTTTTCATGGTTTTGTGGCAGATGTAGATTAGCTTGGGTAGATCTGCCATTATCATAATTGCACTAGCCAGACAAATAATGTGAGACACCCCAGCCTTTCAGCCCCAGTTTTGACCACCATGGTTCTCCCCACTTTTTATATAACACTAGTTTACCCACTCCACAGTCTGGATATGCTTCCTGAGGATGCTGCAGGGATCATAATAAGCCACAACTCTGGGCATTGACCTTCAGCCCTTGACATTCTGAGTTAGCTGACTTGGCTGGGGAATCTTCTACTTACTTCCCTCACATTCAGAAAATCACAGTTAGGTTGCTCTGCCTTCATTTTGCAATATTTCTAATTATCTTCTCTGATGACTAACTTCATTTTCTTCTTAAAATTAATATAATTCAGTTTTTCTCCTCACTTACATATCCCATTTACCATCTCAGTATGGAAAAGATGAGGGGATAACTAATAGAGATTTTCCATCCCTGTCTTAGTGAGAGTCATTTCTTATGTTTTGCATCAATAGTATTTGTTGATACTTTTACACCTCATTGTTACAGTTACTAGGTCATGTTGCCAGTTCCTCGGATTTAGCAATAAAAAAAAGCAAGTACAGCGTCTGCTCTATCCAATGTAATTTCTCCATAGTAACTATTTAGGGAAAAGTGTATTACGTTTTAGAATAGTTGGAAAACAGCTGTTCTGACAAAATATATCCCTGTCAATGTTATATCCTGATGTGAAAACGAGTCTCTTACCTAACTGTTCTGCTCTCGACCTGAAAACCCGTTAAAGCCTATACCAGAAACTCATATTGGAGGAGCTCCTGTTTGCATGTTATAGCATAGGAGGGTCCCTACTGGAGTGAAAGATAACACATGGCATATGTTTTATAAATATATCTAACGGCATTTATGGAGCAGTGGGTAAGAATATGGATTAGTAACACGTATAGGTAGCATAAATATTTATAAATATATAAGGCACATCTTGTATCATGGAAGTGTGCGGAAGATAGGTTTTACAAAAAGCAAGAAAAGACAAGAAAGAGAGAAAAAGACAAAGAAAGCTAGCTGACTGGAGTCTGAATCTTTGTTGTATACATTTTCAGTTTTTCAGACTTTTCAAGAAATACATGATTACTGATACCCAGACAGGTAGATAGCCTGTGATCATTGAGCATTTTTTAAGAGTTTTTATTTGAGAGAGAGAGAGAGAGGGAGAGAACACGAGCAGCAGGGAGGGGGAGAAGTAGGCTCCCCACGGAGCAGGGAGCCCGATGCAGGGCTGGATCCCAGACCTTGGGATTAAGACCTGAGCCAAAGGCAGATGCTTAAGCAACTGAGCCACCCAGGTCCCCCAAGCATTTTCCATTACAGAACATGAGGACATACATTTATTTTATAATGGACTAAAGAAATATATATACATATTTTATATGTATGTTTTAAATACATTTTTATGAAATACATATGAGCTTTACCATAATCACTACATTAAATTTACATTAAGAGTAATAAATTCTGCTCTGATTTCATCCAAATTAGTAGAAGTTTTGTATTAGACACATACAGACACTCACTTAGCTCTGCAGACCATTTACTATGTGAGATTCTCTTAGAATGATTTCCATTTCATTGAAATAAAGATTAAATATATTAGAATAGGCCTATAAGCAAATACCCTCACCCCAATTAAGCCAAAATATTGTCTTTAACATTTAGCAAAGAAATCAACATTCTTTTATTTTTTTTTTTAGTGCTATGCAAGTTCAACATCATAATCTGCATTATAGCTAACTACCCTGAATTTGACCAAATACTTCTGTGCTGTTTCACACTAACACTGTAAGTAGCAGTTTGTTAGGGAGAGTTTGGAGCAAAAAATTTCCTCACACCAGGTCTTTCTAATTACTTGAGCAATTTGTTTGGAGACCTACTTCTCTATTTCAGAAGTTCTATGACAATTGCTTGTGGCTGTATAGATTTTTATATATGACAGCCATCAATCAGGAGAGTAGTTATTTCCACAGATTAGTTATATATTGACAAAGAGTACATTACTGAAAAATGTTAAACTAATTTGGGGACTACACTAACACAAGGGAAAAAAATAATTCATGGTTTTGGATAAGAACTGTTTTTTCAAAGAAGAGGGTCCAAAATACATATTATTAATGCTCAGTCTTTTTCTCTCATTAGAACATTTTACCATGGTTTATGGGACCCTGGCCAATCCATATCTCCAATCCTGATTTCATACGAATGATAACATGTTCCATCAGGCTGACTGTTTTTTATGCCAAGTACCTGCCAAAACTTTCTCACATCAGGAACTTTAAAAAAAAAAAAATTTAAATTCAATTAGCAAACATATAGGACATCATTAGTTTCAGATGCAGAGTTCAAAGATTCATCAGTTGCATATAACACCCAGTGCTCATCACATCACGTGCCCTCCTTAATGCCCATCCCCCAATTACCCCATCCCCCCACCACCTCCCCTCCAGCAACCCTCAGTCTCTTTCCTAGAGTTAAGAGTCTCTTATGGTTTGGGACGCCTGGGTGGCTCAGTCGTTAAACGTCTACCTTTGGCTCAGGTTCTGATCCCGGGGTCCTGGGATCGAGCCCTGAATTGCATCAGGCTCCCTGCTCTGCGGGAGGCCTGCTTCTCCCTCTCCCACTCCCCCTGCTTGTGTTCCTGCTTTCGCTGTGTCTCTCTCTGTCAAATAAATAAATAAAATCTTTAAAAAAAAAGAGTCTCTCATGGTTTGTCTCCCTCTCTGATGACTTCCCATTCAGTTTTCCCTCCCTTCCCCTATGATTCTCTGTGCTGTTTCTTACATTCCACATATGAGTGAACCCATATGATAATTGTCTTTCTCTGAGTAACTTATTTCGCTCAGCATAATACCTTCTAGTTCATCCCACATTGAGGTAAATGGTAAGTATTCGTCCTTTCTGATGGCTGAGTAATGTTCCTCTGTGTGTGTGTGTGTGTGTGTGTGTGTGTGTGTGTGTGTGTGTGTACCACATCTTCTTTATCCATTCATCTGTGATGGACATCTGGACTTCAGGACGTTTTAATTCAATCCAAAACTCCTTTTCCTGGCCTTTCACACAGCTGGCTCCTTCTCATGTACCAATATTCATAGGTAAGGCTGCCTCCCTGTAAAATCTGCCCAAACACCTCTGTTAAATGCTTTCATACATTCCTTGGCAGCCAAAGCTTATTTTACTTTGAAGGATTATGCTCATTTATTTTGGTGTTTTGCTCATCTCTGATAGAATGCAAGCTCCAGGCAAGCAGTGAAAACTTTTCTCTTGTTCCAGGCTTTTGACAAATGCCTGAAAGCCACATTAGGTACTAAAGAAATATATATTGAATGAATGGATGGATAAACAAGATGAGTGATGGCAAGTCAAAATGTTTGTAAGGAAGAAATGATAGCACAAAATCTCTCAGAAAAGTAAAAAAAAAGCTTCCCTTTTAAATAAACTTATTTTTATTCAAACTTAACATGCATGCAAAATGGAACACAAAATAAAGTGGACAGCTGGCCAAAATTTTACAAACTGATCACATCTGTGTAACCAGAACACAAATTAAAAAACTGAATATTATCAGTACCTGAAAGCTCCCATTCATTCTTGTTTAGTTACTATTCTAGACATGCACCTTAAAACCACAAACTGCAGGTTTATTAAGACTTAGCTATTTAAGCAGACTGGATATGTCCTTCTAGGTACGATTTTGTAGATAAGAACTCATCAGTATTATTCTTTTAGCAAATATGATGAGCAAATTTACAAAGAGGTCCATCCTTGTAATGCAGTCATTCCTTTAGAATTCCCTAGGAGGGAGAAAGGGAACTATGATCTGTCACTAGACCTTTCTCAGGATAGGAACATTTATGAAAGAAAATGGCCAAAACCTTAATCGGCATGTTGAAAAACAATCTTACCTCGTTATTTTTTTAAAAAGATTTATTTATTTTAGAGAGAGAGGGAAAGAAAGGAGGAGGGATCGAGGGAGAAGGAGAGAGAATCGCCAGCAGACTCCAGGTGGAACTCAACCAATGTGGGGCTCGATGTCATGACCCTGAGATCACGACCTGAGATCATGACCTGAGCTGAAACCGAGAATCAGAGGCTTAACTGACGACCACTCAGGCGTCCCATAAAATCTTACTTCATTATCAAGTCATTGCAAATTATAACAATGGCATCCTAATCTATCAGCTATTAAATTAATATTTATTTGATTTTAATTGTGATTACTTGCCATGATTTAGCCCAATGCTGGAAAACACTTTGACAATTTGTGTAAAGATTCTTAAAAATGTTCATAACACCTAACACAGTAAGTATGCTCCTGGAATATTACTAAAGGGAAGCATCAGTAATATGTGAATAAGGGTAAAATATTCCAACACAATCTTAATATGCAACATCATGTATCAAAAATGGCAGAATGGTTAAATATACCCTAACTTTCTCTAAAAATCAATTTTACTGCCATTTAAAATGCTATGGAGACTGTGTAACACAGGATCTTCTCATAGTATAATCTCTATTAAGATCCTTAAAAAGACTCATCGCTTTGGGGCACCGGGGTGGCTCTGTCGGTTAAGTGTCTGACTCTCGATTTCAGCTCAGATCATGATCTCAGGGTCACGAGATCGAGCCCTCCAACCAGCTCAGTGCTGAGCATGGAGCCTGCTTGAGATTCTCTCTCTCGCTCTCCCTCTGACCCTCCTCTCTCTCTACAAAAAAAAAAAAAAAAAATACTCATGGTTTTAAACCCATAGTTTAGCTTCCTGAAAGTTATTAACAAAATGTAGACACATTGAAATATATTAAAATACCATAAATTTTGCAAGCAATAAAAATAATATCAAATAATTAGAGAACAAAAATATTAAAATGTTAATTCTGTACATGAAAATGTGCATTATAGTTGTGTTATGAAAAATTCCATTCTTATTCAGAATTACTCTTAATAAGGTTACCTTTAAAAGCATGTAAAGGTACATGTGATAAAAATCAGCAAAAATAACGTTAAGGTAAAACTACATGAAATCTTTGTGAAAAATTTGAAAACTAGAGAAAACTAGTGATTTTCTGGTTCAATATAAATTACTAAGAGCTACCCCCCATAATAACAACTATATTATTATTATGATAATTACATTCTAGAATATACTCCTACCTTTCCACTTAACATCTTGGTTTTTCTACTCAATAGCTTTACAATTGCTTTCTTAAGTGATAATTTATTATTACATTATTGTCAAGTGACTTTTATTATCACTGTTGAAATGTGAAATAAATGAAATCATATGTTGTCTGTAAGTTCCTTGATATTAAACAAAAGACAGTTTATTTCCTTTACAGAAATTCACAAAAGAGTGGAGGTAATTATACTAAGTGGTTATGTAAATTCCAATAGTAAAAGTAAATCAGTTTTCCTAATGAATTTCAATAAGTTTCTAAATTCTTGTGAGACAAGAAATTCATTTCTTGATGTATAAGGTTTATAAAAATTATTCAATTGGCATAATAAAATATTAATTTACATTTCATTAGGAAAATTTTCATTTTTTGGTTTCCTTCATAAACAAACATGTTGTAAATTATGAATCCAAAAATGAACAGAGCTTACATAAATGGTAATAAAAACATTTTTTAAATAAAATTAAAATGCCAACTTTCCTATCAAATCTTATATATTGCCTTTTAATATAAAAATGTTTAAAGATGTATATAATATGTATTTTGCATTTCTTTATGCTAATCACAAGGACACCAAAATCACAAGGACAGTATCATTTACTGTCACTCACAAAAACAGAAATACTTAGATGTAAATAGAAGATGTAATCGATTTGTACAATGAAAATTACAAAATGCTGATTAAACAGATCAAAGAAGATCTAAAGAAATGGAAAGACAGTGCTCAAGAATTCGACCACTCAGGTGCCTGGGTGGCTCAGTCGTTAAGCGTCTGCCTTTGGCTCAGGTCATGGTCCCAGGGTCCTGGGATGGAGTCCCTCATTGGCCTCCCTGCTCCGCGGGAAGCCTGCTTTTCCCTCTCCCACTCCCCTTGCTTGTGTTCCCTCTCTTGCTGTCTCTGTCTCTATCAAATAAATAAAATCTTTAAAACAAAAAAAGAATTGGACCACTCAGCATGATAGAGATGCTACTTCTCAGTTGATATATAGGAATAACAAATTCCTCTCAGAATCCCAACAAGATCAGTACAGATATGGACAATATTCTAAAATTTATGTGGATAAGCCTAGGAATTAGAAGAACTAAAACAACTCTGAAAAAGAAGAATAAAGTAGGAGAAATTATTCTTTTTTCAAGATATCATATACTTGCAGTAATCAAGACTGTGTGATATTGGAGGTATAGACTCCTCGATCAATGGAACAGAATTGAGAACCCAGAAATAGACCCACACAAATGTGCCAAACTTATTTTGACAAAGGTGAAAAAGCAATTGCATAGAACAAATAAAGCTTTTGCCGCAAATGGTGCCAGAACAATTGGGCATGTCTCACACTTCACACAAAAATTAACTCAGCATGAATTACAGACTTAAATGTAAATGTAAAAAAATAAACTTTTTGAAAGAAATAAGAGGAAAATATTTGATATATAGGTAAAGAATTCTTAGACTGTGCAGATGCCTTTTAGTTTGAATGTAGTCCCACTTGTTTATTTTGCTTTTCTTGTACGTGTTTTTGGCGTCATATCCACAAAAATCATTACCAAGACCAATGTCAAGGAGCATTTTTCCGATGTTTTCTTCTATGCGTCTTATGGTTTCATGTCTTACATTTAATAACTACATGATTCTTTTAAGTTGATTTTAAGTTGATTCTTGTGCAGTGTAAGATAAGGGTCCAATTTAATTCTTCTGCATAAGAATATCCAATTTGCCCAATACCGTTTATTGGAGAGACTATTCTTTCCTATTTTGTATTCTTGATGTTCTTGTCAAAGATTAGTTGACTGTACATGCATGGGTTAATTTCTAGTTTCTATAATGTCCATTAGTTTATGTGTCTGTATTTATGTCAGTATCATGCTGTTTTGATTACTGTTTTTGATTACTATAGCTTTGTAATATAACTTGAAATCAGAAAGTATGGTGCCCCAACTTTGTCTTCTTGCTCAAGATGGCTCTGGCTACTTGGCATCTTTCGTGGTTCCCTATGGGTTTTAGGACTGATTTTTGTCTTTATGTGAAAAATGCCATTGGGTTACTAGTGGGAATCACACTGATATTTCTTCAAAAAGGACCCACAAGTGACCAACAGGTATATGAAAAAATGCTTAACCATTCATCATCAGGGAAATTCAAGTCAAAACTACAAGGAGATCACCTCACACTTGTTAAAATGGCCATTATCAAAAAGAAAAGAGATAACAAGTGTTGGCAAGGATGTGGAGGAAGGAGAAACCTTGTGGTGTTGAAAACACCTGCATGGTACATGTGACTGAGGTCACTGAGGTCTCTTTATAAACTTTCAAGATTGAAGGGCAGGTGTGGGGACCCATTTGTCTTGCTGCCTCCCAATACAAGCCTCATATGTAAGTTTCCCCTTCTATTATTAAAATCGTCAGCTGCCAAGCTGGAGTGACCTGCCTCTTTCTTTGGTCTTTCTCTGCCCTCTGAGTACAAGAGTCAGTTTTAGATTACACCTGGGAAGCTCCTGAGAGGGTTGCAAACCAACAGTCCCACACACACACGCACACACACACACACACACGCACACGCACACACACACACGCACACGCACACACGCACACGCACACACACACACACATTAATTTTGGACATCAGCTTTCTTATTGCTGGGAATTGACATTTAACTGACATATGTGGAGGTAAAGAATAAAGAAATCAGGTATACTCAGATATGAGAGCAACACAATTAAAATAGAAGGCCGGCAAATGTGGAGGACAGAATGGTGATCTAGGGCATATGGACGGTAGCAGTGAACAGAAAGCAGGACAACTGTGTCCTGAGACATTAATATATTACAAAATCATAGAGTGGCTCTATCCATCTGCCTCTTGCCAAGCATTTCAGTTTGAAAGTATGGATTGAGAAAAGTACTTATTAAAGTGAAGGTAATCAGAAGAAAGGCTTCCCATGCCAGTGTTAACGCTAAAACTCATTTTGCTAAGTCACTATGTAAATATTGGAAACTGATAAGATTTTGATAAAGACGCATAGCTCCTTTGAATTGACATTCATGAGAACATACACAACATTTGTACCTTGATAGCTGCTCTTGCTCTGTAGCGGGAGGTAAGGCTCTATCCCTCCCTAAGTTACTGAGGTGAAGTTGAAGCAGAATTTAAGAACATCAAATATAATCTTGTGAGACATTTACTTTATCGGAGGTCATCATGTGCTTCCTAGGCTGCCAGCCTAGCAAAAAGAAGGGGAGTATTTCTTCTATCACAGATAATGACTTCAGGAAACGACATGAATGACGATAACGTTAAGGACAAGAGCGGTGAGGGCCAAGGTAAACCTGGCGTTTGGGTAATCTTAAGTGCATTCACCTTCATACAGGCACTCAGGCTTTCAGGGTTCCCCAACTAACCTATCAGACTGCAACTCTAGCATAAAACATACGGTGGTGCTGGGTGTGTCTTCTTTTTTTGTAACTCTGATATTTACACATCCAATCCCGGGGTTCTTATCAGCACAACTTTTGTCTGGCTCAGAGAAATGAGCCCTTGCCACAGGGCCTTCTAGCTTTCCCACCAAGCCATGAGTCCATAGTTCTCTAACTTAGGCCTGCTTTTTTTGTGGTGGCTCTTTGCAACAACCAACAAACCTTACAATCTTCATAATTACTTTTTATGCCTCTCAAGCACTATGGATACTGCATTGATCAATGAATGCTTCCAATTATATGCCGTCCCAATTCACTATATGTGATATTCTTACAAATTGTAATACTATATGCACCACCCTACTGAAAACCATGAAAGGGACCCTGGCTGGTATCTGGCCGGCATATCAGCCAATGCCAGGATCCCATCCTGAGGATCTGCTTGCTAGGTCTGTTACTAGTTGTCTAAGTTTAAGCTCTCCAAAGCAGATCCCAAAATAAGATTTCAAATACAAGTAGTTTATTTAGAAAGTAATCCTGGGAACCACTGGTATAAAACAGGAAAGTATAATGGAAACCAGAGGGCATATAGTTAATTGTATACTATCAATGAATCACCTTTATGAACAACTGGAGCTTGATCCTACTAAAGAACTCTGAACTGTAGTTTAGAAACCCTTGCTTAAAAGTAATCCCACTTGAGACAGATTTATTTATTCATTAACTCCTGCGAGTCATAATTGGATAGCTACTGGAACAGGGGTGGTGATCATTATTTACAGGCCTAGTGGGCAGGAGGTCTAATCTGGTACCAGTTGACAGAGAAAGTTATCAAGCAAAGATACCCAGATGCTCACTGTTGGAAACTGGACAAGAATCATTGCAGTGTTAGGACGGATTTGAACGTGGTGTTGACAGCTTCTGCTACAACAATTAATTCAGTAAAGGAAAATTGTATATGTGTTTTACTTTAATCATCTTGGGTCTGTAAGAATACAGAGTGCATTCAGGTAATACGTATTCTGGAGATCAGCTGCCATGATTTCAAGAGATACAGAGAGATGGTGTTGACATTCGTATTAGCTGAATCTCTTGCATAGCACTGGAGGCAACTTGGTCATTTTAAATCTTTGAATACTAACCTAATTAGTATTGAATCTATTTAAATTTAGAGTAAGATAATAAAGATAGATTGCTGTAATGCTCCAATCATTGTTTGAAATTGCAAAATAAATTAGCACTTTTTATTTAATAAGACACTGTTTTCCAATTGAGTCATGTGATTTAAAACAGGTAGCAAGCTATTGATTATTCTTTTTAGTCATTACAAGTAATTAAAGCTTAGTAATTCTAACAGGAATCCAATTTGTTATTTCATTATTTCAATTTAAAACCCTCTAAATTATAACAAAAGCAAGCATCATGTGCTTCATTAATTACAGTTTTACTAATGCACAATAATGCCAAATGTAAGATGACTATAGATTTGTTTCATTTTCTTTTCTCCATAATATAATTTCATATTATTGTGGTATATATACTGTGGTTTAGGTTTTTATTGGGGGTTTTTTGGAATGGAGTGTAATCTAAATATTATAGTATTTGCTACATCATTTTTGGTGTTTTCAAATCAAGCACAGTAGACCAAAATATTTACTGCTATGTTCCGTTCAAACCACATGTGTAATACCAAAATGTGAAGGTAGCAACCTGTCATTATATTTCTGTAATTTAGCAGTCCAGTAGAATTTTTCTGCTTTAGCAGTCTGCATTTCCTTGGAAACCTGATCAATAGCAAAAGGTCCAAATTTGTTACAAGTGGTGATTTTTTTTTTCAACTTTCTTGCTCTGAATTAGTGCTTCAACATTGATTACAGGATCTCCAACTGAAAATAAGAGTGAGATTAACAATGAGAACCCACAGCAGTGTTCTCTACATTATGTTTCAGACTGAACTCACCTCTGAAATACATGTTTCATTTTCAGCTTATTTACGGTCAAATAAAATATAAAATACACCCCAAAATCTTCCCTGAGGTCTGTATATTCAAGGTGACATCAAAATAACCTAAAATATTTTGAAAACAAAAACTTCTAAAATTATATTTAACCATATGCAACTGAAATCATCTCACAAACAGTAAACTAAATTATTTTAGTATCGTTCCTATAGAAGTAGCTATTCATTTTTTAAAAAATAACATTTTACTTATAGCTATGTTTGTTACAACTGATAAGGCAATATTAATACTTTATAATTAACTAAAGTTCATAGTTTACATTAGTATTCACTTAGTGTTGTACATTATATTGATTTTGACAAATACATAATAATATATATTCATAATTACAGTAATATACAGAATAGTTTCACTACCTTAAAAATCCCTGTGCTCCACCTATTCACCCCTCCTTCCAAAATTCTGGCAACCACTGGTCTTTTTACTATGTCCATAGTTTTTCCTTTTCCAGAAGTCATATGGTTGGAATCATACCATATGTAGCCTTTCCAGATTGGCTCCTTTCCCTTAGTAATATGCATTTAAGGCTCTTCCATGTCTTTTTATGGCTTGTTGGCTCTCTTTTTTTAATCACTGAATAATATTCTGTTGTGTGGATATATACCACAGTCTAATCTGCTTATCTATTCACCTACTAAAGGACATCTTGGTTGCTTCCAAATTTGGTCAATTATGAGTGAAGGCGCTATGAACATCCATATGCAGGTTTTTGTGTAGCTGTAAGTTTCAGCTTCTTTGGGAAAATACGGAGGAACATGATTGCTGAATCATATGGTAAGAATATGTTTAGTTTTATGGAAACCTACCAAACTCTCTTCCAAAGTGGCTGTGCCATTTTGCATTCCCACCTTCATTCTCTTCTGCTTCACATCCTTGACAATATTTTGTGCCTTCAGTGCCTTGAATTCTAGCCATTCTGATAGGTGTTTAGTGGTGTCTTATTTGTTTGATGCATTTTTTTTTTTTTTTTGCTTTTGAGTCTTCTTTTTCATTAAAACTAGTAGGTACTCATTGCTTTCTATTCAAGATCTATGAATTCTATGTTAATTTTACATCCTGAATTTACATAAGTTAACTTTTTGGGGTTTTTTTTGTGGGATATTTTCATTGTTCCCACTGAGTATTTGTCATCTACAACTAGATTATTTTACTTCTCCTTTTGAATTATTTAGTCTCTAGCTGTTTTCTCTGGTCTATTTGCATTGACCAATATATTCATCACAATGTTATAATAGAGGAAGCAGAAGATACCATTATCTTGTCAATTACATTAACACAAAGTATATAGTTGTATACACACATGGACTATATTTCATGTTAATTTTTATATATGTAGTATTCTGATGTGATATGAATGTAACATTATATATACATGTAAAAATATGTGGAAAATATACATATTTTGTAGGCTTTATAGTAAGGAATTAGCCCTGAGTTCTTATTTGTACAGATACATAATAATTGTACAGACATAATAATTAGATTACTCAAGGGCAAAATAAAACAGAAAATTATAAATTAGTTTATTTAACAAATGTAATATTGATCCAAAATCTGAAAAATCTACAATAACAAAAAGAAAATCAGTGAACAATCTACAAAAATAATCAATGAAGAAACATTTACTAAGATATTCACACAAATAATCTCAAGAGAATATTGAGAAATACTGTGTTATAATCACTTGAATTTTATTCCAGGAATTCAAGGGAGTTAAATTTTAGAAAACATAATATGTTACATAACAGTAATAGCTAAGAAGCTATAGTAATAGCTATAAGCTAAGAACATAAGCTTAAAACATGTTTTATTAGATCATACATCCAGTTTGAGTAGAAGTACATTACTCTTCTCCCACCCCACCAAAAGTCATTTCGCTCTAAAAGAATAACAAAGAAATCCATATAAAGTACTGACCAGCTGAAAGGTATATATAAAAAGTTATATTATCTTTATTTCTCCTTGAATCTCCTGTTGTTTCCTCTCACATCAGTTGTTGCTATGTAATTGGGTTCACACATTTCAGTATCTGCTGGCTAGCCATTGAGAACCGTAGCCCTTAGCATTATAAAGTATCGTCTTTGTCTCTTAGTTCTTTTGGTCAGGATTCTACTTTTTCATATATAAGAATTGTGTCCTCTGCTTTTTTTTGATCTGTATCTTCCCAGCATCGCTTCATCTATAATTTATTTTTAACCTTTCCAAAATTAATTTGTTTTATTTATGTACTTTGAAATCTTTTTAGGTTTTCTAGTTTAAGAAATTTTCTTTCTATTTATTTGTTTATTTATTTATTTATTTATTTATTTATTTATTTGGCATAATACAGTTGAGCATCGTTCTCTTGTATTCTTTCTAGTTTAATCTTCACATGTAAAATATTATTTTTAATTTTCAATTTTATTTGAATCTGTAAGGCCTTTAAAGGCTTAAAAAATCATACTAATTCTCATTTTTAAAAATTCTTTATTTTATAGCTAAATGGTTAATTTTCTATAGAAACATACATATAACCTCTGTAATATCCAACCATATATAGACTATTTGATTTTTTTTAAAGAAAATACACACTGAAGAATATTCATCTGAAAACATGGTATCTTAGGTCAGGAGTCAAGTTTCAGGAGCACATTTTTTCCCCTCAAAACAATCCATTATGGAAGAAGAACAAAGGGAAAGAAACCCACAAAAAAATAAGAAGTAATCAGATAGCTTTATAAAACTAACTTGATGGTTTACTCGGGTGTATAAGTGGCACTAATTTCATGCATTTTAATTATTAATCTAATGTTTCAAAAATACTTTTTGTAGGACACATTTATGAATGCTGGGTAACTCTTATGTTTTAGCTTGTGGGTGGCTAAAAGCATTTCTTTTGATTATACATAAACTCGAATTCCTTCCAGTTTTTACCAACAATGCAAAAGTTCAAGGCATTGTTCAACACTAAACTATAACAATGATATCAAACATAGCTTTTATACTAATTATAAATATATCATCAGTTCAATGAAAGCGTTAGGTTACAGCAAGTAAAATATTACAGAGTATATAATTTTCCTTTTTTATGTGCTGGTATACAAATAAATATATAACAATTTTGCATTTGTTCTGCTAGAGACCCAAAAGTTGCAATTTTAATTATCAATTTGTTGAAATAACCGTTTCCTTAGTTACTAACACACAGAAATGACTGAAGTCAAATAGATAAAAGTATGTCTACATTTCTGACACAGTTGTATTGCTTAAGAAATCACAGACCTTGGTTAAAAAGTATTGTGACAATACTTTGGCATATCATCTCCCTAGAAAAGGAAACAGGCTGTGATAGCTCTATGAATTCTATGGAGGACTTACTCATTAAAGCTGTTCCTCTGTGACTTAAAAAGGTAATATATAGGAAGAATGTCCTGACCCACATATGGATTCAGATGATTGTGGAGAATAGTGGGGAATGAGGGATAAGACAGTTTATTCCAGAGAATGAAATTCCTGGTGGCTGATGGGTTGCTCGCACCTCCAGGCCTTTGGACCATCTCCAGATCTGATAAAATGATTTTAAAACTACTGTGGCCCTATCTCTTCACTTTTCCTATTTCAAAATTGTGTGTGTGTGTGTGTGGGTGGGTGGGTGGGTGGGTGGTTGGGTGCATACTGTAGAGGTGAGATAACTTGATAACTAGCTCATAAATTCCAGATTAAGAAAAAAAGTTTAGGATAGGATGTAGATATGTCCGTGCATCAACTAGAAATCCTGGACATTAAGCTGGATGCCATGATGGTAGTCTGTTCAGGCTGCTATAACAGAATACCACAGACCTAGGGGATTAAACAATAAACATTTATTTCTCACAGTTCTAGAGGCTGGCAAGTCCAAAATCAAGGCACCGGCAAGATTTGTGTCCTGTGAGGACTTGCTTTCTTGTTCGCAAATGGTCTTCTGCGCACTGTGTCCTCATGTGGTGGAAAGGGGAAGGTAATTCTCTTCAGATTTCTTATATCAGGGTACTAATCTCATTCCTATGAGCTCCACCTTCATGGCCTAAGCACTTCTCAAAAGACCTCACCTCCAAATGCGATCTATGGAGCATTAGGTTTCAACCTACGAATTTTGGGGGAGGGAGACAAACTTTCCGTTTACAGCAGATGGGATGCCACTTTGGGGCTGTTTTCCTTGGCAGGGGTTCAGTTAGTTCTATGTGTAGGGAAAAAAGGATGCAAAAGGATATTTAAAGACCAGGAGGGAAGACTGTATCAGAGATTGGTATCGTTGGCTAATGAAACCGTGTGTTTACCAACATTTCTCAGTCCCTTCTAAGAGGGAGACAGTCCTCTAGAATCAGTAACTGGCCAATGGGCTGTGGTGGAATGAAGTGTTTCATCTATTCAGGAATCAGTGCTTTTCTTTCTGTGCTCTATTTTCATGAGCTGGCAGTTTTGAAAAACCTCATGAAATGGTAAAACTGTCAGATTTGGTCTCATTCTTAACCACCATTGGTTCCATGCTTTTAGTAGGAAAGAAATCTTCTTCATTACAAGGGCCAAGGAGTGGGCTGGGTGGCATTTGTTTGTTTGTTTGTTTTGTTTTGTTCATTTCACCATACTCTATTCCGACTAATAGATCAAGGAGTCATAACTGCCAGACATTTTATGATTCATCAGATTTGTATACGGATTTTTATTTAGACTCTCATTAATTAAAAAAAAAAAGAAAACATAAAAACCAGTCTTTAGTAAACTACTTTCCTTCACAGTTCTTCTTTCATACAGTTGTTTAGATTACAAGCATAGATGATAAGTAAAATATAATGTATGTTTTAAAAAAGAAACCAGGAAAAATCTACTTAATTTTCATTTTAAGTCCTGAGAAAAAGGGAAACATGTAATGATATGTTAACAAGTGGCAAAATAAATTTTGAAGTCCCTTTAAATGAAAATGTAAATTAATAAATACTACTAAAGTATGAAATAATTAAAAGTAAAATACACATGTCCCCTCCTACTATTTTTAGATAACACATTCTCAATTCAAATACATCAGTGCTAAAATGTAACTCTGTGAAATTGAAAATGTAGTATAATGTTATGCAATCAGATGTAACATCGTTACATTATTATTTTTTATTAAGTGCATCTTCAGTTTGACGCTGAATGTTTTCTAATACCATTCTTAAATCCACCACTATCATTAACTCATAAAAATTCACCTTTGCCACAAGACACACTGCAATTACTGCTGTTCCTGGAATTAATCAGTATCATTAATGCCTAGAAAAGTCACCTTTTAAAAAAACATCTGTAATAGCTACTTACTGTCTTTATCTGTCTTCTTGTAGTGACCGGTACTTACAATCTCAAACCTCACTGTCGGAGGCAGTGTTTGGCACTCTGCCACCAATTGTAAACGACAAGACGTATGTTTTCCTGGTTACATCAGTTATCTGAATATAATTTTTTTAAGATTTTTTAAAATTTATTTGTGAGAGAGAGAATGAGAGACAGAGCACATGAGAGGGGGGAGGGTCAGAGGGAGAAGCAGACTCCCCACGGAGCAGGGAGCCTGATATGGGAATCGATCCCGGGACTCCAGGACCATGACCTGAGCCAAAGGCAGTTGCTTAACCAACTGAGCCACCCAGGCGCCCTGAAAATAATTTTAAAAACTAAGATCTTTCTCACTGGAAAACTTTCAATGATTTTCCAACCAATGCTATGGTTTTGTCACTCTAAGTCTGGCAGAAAATTAATAAAATACACCTTTCCCCCACTGTTAGGGGGAACAAACTTCTCTTAAACAATGAGCACTTTAGGAGCATAGATAATAACATATTTGTAGTGTGCCTCATTTCACACTTCCAGAATTTAGTCATTTTAATGCTGTGAGTGTGCATGGTTGGAGAGTATGGATGTGTGTGTGTGTGTATGTGTGTAAAATCTTGGGAATGGGTCTTACTTGGCTGAATCAATTTAATGAGTACTAGTTTACAAAAACCAATTGAACAAAATTTTGATCTACCAAAACTTGTAATATGTTAACTATTTATAATAAAGTTATAAATTATTCTTCAAATTTGGTTCAAACAATTTTAAAAATTCTTTTGAAGTTTCAATTTTTTGGTGCCCGTTTTATATGAGCAACTGCATCACACTTGTTCAGTCAAAATTTTCACTGTCTTAAGTGAAATGATAATTACATGTTTGCTTCAGCTTCTAAATGTCGGAATCTCAAAAGACATCCTAAATAGCGTTTCCATCATAATAGGCTAGCTAGCAAACTGGTAACTAAAGAAATTAGAAACAAAAGGAGAGTGGAAATGTATTGGGAGAAAGAAACTTGCCCTGTGTATTGTGCTCAAATTTCAAAATATATAAGAAATTCTCATTTTGCAATGTCTTATATCCCGGAATTAATGATATTTTGGCATGTACTGGGAAAATGATTTTAGCTATGCTATACTAATATTAATTAGGTTGAACTACATGATAACTTTAAAGTATATCACAGGTAGTTAGAAATATCCCATGCCACTGTAAAGACGAAACTAGGTGTTGTGAATGTAATTTTGGTGAATAAATATTTGGCAATGGTTATTTTCTAATGAAAAATAACTCACATTTAATCCTCACATATAATCCTATGAGTAGATACTACACTACTTCTGTAGAAATGAGTCAAGTGAGGCAGAGGGTGTTAAGTAATTTGCCCAAATGCATTGTGAACAATGTGAACCTAGGCAATATATCTGTAGTATTTTTACTATACTTGATTTTTATGGAATTGATTTCTGAGATTTTTCTTTCCATAATTAGTAAATTCACTAACTAATGTTTTGCAAGTTAACATAGTCAGTAAACATAGTCCCCATGATTATGTTATCATTCACATTTTGGGGCCCTATAAGAAAAATAATGCCCTATCATATGTTTAGTAACAGTGGAAAGTAGCAGATAATTTTAAATCTTTTAAATCTTTATCTATCTCTCTATCATCTATCTATTATTATCATCTATCTATTGTGTACTAAAGTTAATAAAAATTGAGACAGAAATTTCCAGTGTCAGAGTAAGGTGGGTGGTTCTCCAGAAACATCCAGTGAGGCAGGCAGGGGAATTAAGAGTCATTGTGATTCATTCAAGTTTGATTCAACTCTTGGTTATAGTCATAGATAATGTGAGTATATTAACAAATAGGCAACATTTGCTCTGTAGCAAATTTTAATTTATTAATTGTCAATGAATAAATATTTTTCCTAAAACCTGCCAATGTGTTTACTGTTCGGGGCACCATTTTTTTTTTTTTTTCATTTTAAGTCAAAACGTTCTTTTAATTAGGGCATGGAGAATTGAATGCTTTTTATGTAAGTGTTCACTTCTAGACCTCAGAGCCTTCGAGCCTGGCACAGAGAGAACGTGAGACAGCATTTGCAAATTAATAAGGAGCAGACCACGGGAGGACACAATAAACAAGCCTTCCCACGTCCTATTTTTCAATGGTCACGTCACAACGCTGACATGCTCAAATATTCCCTATGGTTTCTGGACAGTAATGAATAAACATGGCAAAAGTCTTATACTTTGTGACATTCCCTGCACCCACAAGTAGAGACTACCTCAGTCTTTCATATTCGATCACGCCTGCATAAGATGATTCTCTGGCCCCCCACTTTAATTTCCAGTGTTTCTTTTTCCTTCTCTTTGTCGGAATTTGCCTGTGTCTCTCTACTTGCCTCTTTATTTTCAACCTATTTTAAGTTTGTTGCAAGTGTTGCTATTTTTAATAGCATAAATAAACATTTTCTGGTTGTTGCAATATTCTATTTTCATGGCATTCTGTCATACAGAACACTCTACATGTTAACTTCTATGCTTTGATTTCTGCAAGCTTATTTATGATATTAGTTAATTCTGTGCCACTGTTTCCTCTTTTTTCTCTGGTTGGGTCATTGCTGTTCATTTCCAATTTTCCCATGTAAATTTGCAAATCATTTTCCTTTCTATTTATAGATTCCTTCCCTTTTCCTGGCTTCCTAAGGCAATGCATGAGTCTGAATTATATGCTAAATCTTACAACTTCACTCCAAAAGAGGGAAATATTTCTCTTTTGTTTTATCATTATATTTTATTCATTAGTTATATTTTCATGTTGTTATGCCCTGTCTCTTTTTTTTTTAAGATTTATTTATTTTTATTTGAGAGAGAGGGAAGAGAGAGGGAAGAAGGGCAGAGGGAGAGGGAATCCAGAGCAGATTCCACGTGGAGCAAGGAGCCCCACCTGGGACTCAATCTCAATACCCTGAGGTCGCGACCTGAGCAGAAACCAAGAGCCCATTGCTTAACTGACTGAGCTACCCAGGCGCCCTATGCCATGTCTTTTTTGTATCTCAAAATCGTTCTACCTTCTGTCCTATTAATTCCATTCTTTCAAGTTTTTGATTTATGCTTAGAATCATGGCCTGGAAGATGAAGGGCAAGCAAGATTTCAAATATTTAGTTGATGGGTGGCAGACACACCCTAGCTTGCTTTGATAAGTCACATCTGCAATCACTCCCTGCCCTTGAGTGCGGGTACAAGCTAATACCTGCTTTTAACTGACAGAATATGACAAAGCATATGGGATGGTCACTCTCATGATTATTGACATCATGTAAAATTCCGTCTTGGAAGGCTGGAGGGGCAAGCTCTCTTCCAGAACAGGAAAAAGTGAGCTGCCATGCTGTGAGGTGGCACCGAAGTGCAGGCAGCCTCTGGCAGTTAACATAAGCCCTGGCTGATAGCCAGCAGGAAGTGGGAGCCTCGGTCCTCCCGCCACAAGACACGGAATTCTGCGAACGGCCACTCGATGTCGATTGCGGGAGGGGACACTATGCTCCACAGAGGAACAGCGGGCCCCTGGATTGCAGCCTTATCAGACTCTGAACAGAGGAACCAGGTAGGCTGTGAGCAGACTCCTGACCCACAGAAACTGGATAATAGATGTTATTTCAAGCCAATAACTTTGTAGTCCTTTGTTAAGCAGCAATATAAATAAAACAAGACTATTTTCTCTTAGAAAATTTCAAGTATACAGTAGAGTCTTATTAATAATAATCACCATGCTATACATTAGATTTTTAGAACTTATTTATCTTACAACTGAAAGTTTGTGCCATTTGACTGGCTCCCTGTTTCCCCCCACACTCCCAGCCCCTGGAAACCACTGTTCTATTCTCTGCTTCTGTGAATTTGACTTTGTTTTAGATTCTACATATAAGTGAGATCATACAGCATTGGTCTTTCAGTGTCTTCCTTATTTTACTTAGCATTAGGTCTTTCAAGTTCATCCATGTTGCCACAAATGGCAGGATTTCCTTCTTTTTTATATCTGAATAATATGCCATTGTGTGTGTATATATTTTCTTTCTCCATTCATTTGGTAGGAATGTAAATTGGTACAGCCACTGTAGAAAACAGGATGGAGGGTTCTCAAAAAGAATTACCATATGATCAAGCATCCCCACTTCTGGGTATATATCCAAAAGAAATGAAATCAGAATCTTGAAGAGAGTCTGTACTCCCATGTTCATTGCAGTATTATTCACAAAAGCAAAGATGTGATCTAATTTTTCAATTTAAGTTTTCAGACATTCCTCTGGCAGTTTTGTTTCCCTGGATCTGAATTGTGAATATTCTGCCTGGTCCCTTCAGATGAGTTTTCAATTTCTCATTCTGCTCATTTTTTACTAATGTCTAGTAATAAGAGAGTGTTAAAGAACAAAATGTTCACTGGTGATTAGAGAAATGTGGTATTTACTTATGCAGCCATGATATATGGAGTGTGGCATACTGTGTGACCTGGGTAAAGACCTCTTCTCTCTGGTCAGATGGTTTTCTTCTAACCCCAAAGGCAGAAAGACTCAGTCTAACTTTATCACATTCTTAACCTTTCCTGGGTTGGAAATCCCTAGTACACATGAGTATTTAAAAACTTTTATGGGAATGAGGTTGTTGCTATCCATAAAACCAGGGTCATCAATTTCTTCCCAGAATCCACCCTTTTCTGCCTGTTATTGAAGAATTCCTCCGCCAATGAGGTGAAAATGTTGCCATTCCCCCTTACTAAGATGCAGAGAGAGACCATGGCTTCATTTACATCCAGATGCTTGCGTCTCAGGAGCCTCTTGGCTCAAGAAATCCAACATCATAGAGCTGGCAGGAAAGGAGACTAGAACTAGAACCATGCTTCCTATTCCTAGAACTCTCTCTGCCCCCTTGTCACTTCTGTCTCATCACCATTACTCAATACCTTTATGTACCTTTCTACTTTAACTTGGGATATGTCCTGTATGGATATGGAGACATGTTTTAAGAATAAACTTTAACAGTTGAATGCTACGAATTTCAACTTATCCTCTAATGTAAAAGAAACAAAACAACAACAAAAAAGCAATCCAATAAATATAGACAATACTTATTAAGACAATAATTATTAAGCAAATTAATATAGATTTTTAAAAAATCTTCATGTTTATCACTACATTTTGCAAATTTAATTACAATATGTCTTGGTATTGGTCTGCTTTTATTGATTTTTGATGGGAGTTTATTGTGCCTCCTGGATCTGGATATCTGTTTTCTTCCCCAGATTAGGGAAATTTTCAGCCATAATTTCCTCAAATAAACCTTCTTCCCCCTTTTCTTTCTCTTCTTCTGAGACTCCTATGATACAAATGTTATTACATTTGATGGAGTCCCTGAGTTCCCTAAGTCTATTCTCATGTTGCATAATTCTTCTTTCTTCTGTTCAGCTTCATTATTTTCCATTATTTTGTTTTTTTTAGGTCACTAATTTGTTCTTCTGCTTTTTCCAGCCTGCTGTTCATTATATCAAACCTGCTTCCAATCTCGTTTATTGCATTCTTTATCTTTGGTTAATTCTTTTTTTAACCCTTTTTTCTCTGTGCTAAGGGTCTCCCTGATGTCTTCTATTCTTTTCTCAAGTCCTGTGAGTATCTTTATGATTGTTGCTTTAAGTTCTCCATCAGAAATGTTACTTACATATCTGTTTTGCTTAGATCTCTGGCCATGGCCTTACCTTGTATTTTCATTTGAGAGAAATTCCTCCGTCTTGGCACTTCATCCAAATCTCTGCTTTCTTCTCTGTGTTAGAAAAGCCAGTTGTGTCTTTTGATGCTGAAACTAATGGTCTTTTGAAGAGGTCATGTAGTGCCCAGGGCCTGGTGCTTCAGGGAGTGTTTCTGGTGTGTGTAGCATGTGCTTGGCTGCTTTGCATTGGCTGCTCTATTCTTCAGGCCAGTCATCTGCAGAGGCAAAATATTGCAAGACAAAACAAGTCTTTAACTTGCAAGGGAAAACCCGTAAGGCTAGCTGGAAATTTCTCAAGAGAAACTCGGCAAGATAGAAGAAAGTGGCATGATATATTGAAAATGCTGAATGGGAGAAATCTGCAGCCGAGAATATTCAATCCAGCAAGGCCTCATTCAGAATACAAGGAGAGATCAAGAGTTTCTCGGATAAACAAAAACTAAAGGAGTTTGTGACCACTAAACCATCCCAGGAAGAAATATCAAAGGGCACTCTGAATGCAAAGGAGAGACTCAAAGTGACAAAGACAAGCTCAGAGAAAATCTCCAGAAACAATAATAAAACAAGTAACAAAATGTCAATAAATACATATCTATCAATAATTACTTTGAATCTAAATGGACTAAATGCTCCAATCAAAAGACATAGGGTGTCCGAATGGAAAAAAGAACAAGAACCACCTACATGCTGCCTACAAGAGACTCATTTTAGACCTAAAGACACCTGCAGAATGAAAGTGAGGGGGTGGAGAAACATTTATCAACAAATGGATATCAAAAAGAAGTGGAGTAGCAATATTTTATATTGGACAAATTAGACTTTTTTGTTCTTGTATTGTTTTTACCTGGCTTTGGTATCAGGGTAGTACTGGCCTCATGGAATGATTTAGAATGTGTTTCCTCTGTTCCATTATTTGTAAGATTTTGATAAAGATTGTAATTAATTTTTTTAATGTTTTGTAGAATTCGCCAATGAAACCATGTGGTCCTGGGCTTTTCTGAGCTAGGAAATTTTTGATTCCTAATTTAATTTTCATTCTTGTTATTGGTCTAAGAAAATTTCCTATTTCTTGAATTCAAGATTCATGATTCAAACTTGTTAACTTGTGCGTTTTTAGGAATTATCTGGTTTTTCTTCTGAGTTATCTGATTTGTTAGTATATGATTGTTTATAGTAATCTGTTATCACATTATGTATTCCTGTTGTTAGCTATTGTATTGTTTTCTCTTCCATTTCTCATTTTGGTTTTTGAGCTTTCTATTCTTTTTTTTCTTAATGTAGTTAAAGCATTGCCAATTTTTTAGAAAAAAAGTGGTCATTACTTTCAATGTTATGTTATTGTTTATTCTGGTCTCTATTTTATTTATTTCTGATTTTCTTTTGCTATTTTCTTCCTCTACGAAATTTCAGCTAAGTTTCTTCTTTTTCTAATTCCTTGTGATATAATGTTGTTTATTTGAATTTTTTTCTTAGTACAAACATTTTATAGCATAAAAAAATCTTCATGTTAACACTCTTAATGTTTTGGGTACAGAACTTCTAGATAAAAGACAAATACCATATGAAAAGGACTCAATATTTTACAATCTAAAAAGGTCGCTATTATCTTTATTTGAGTAAGAGGGAGAATTCAAATAGTTAATTTTTTTAAGTTCACTATCATTTGCTTTCAACCTTTAGTAGACAAAGATCAATTATCTAATTATAGAATGACAATACAACCTACACCCTTCTGTGTTTTCCCTTAATATAGAATATTTTAATGTACCAATCTTTTTTCAAGTGGACTCAGGAGAAAGATAGTCTTTTAAAACTGTGATTCTCATCTCACACAGTGTTGAGACACAAACATGCATGCATTCACACACACATACACACACACTAAAGTGAGAATAATAGTTCAGAAAGCATACTTTTAATCATTTCATGTTGGATACAACCTCATTTTACATACTCACTGATATGTGAAAGATAAAGATCTAAAGTCAATTTATGTTTTTATCACATTTATACTTCTCAAATACAAATGATATTTAAAATTCTGGCTGAATGTATTGACAAATTATTGACTTTAATAATTAATTTAAAACTTCCCCTCCTGGAGTGCCTGGGTGGCTCTGTCAGCTAAGTGTCTGCCTTCAGCTCAGGTCATGACCTTGGGGTCCTGGGATCAAGCCCCACATCAGCCTCCCTGCTCAGTGGGGAGCCTGTTTCTCTCTCTCCCTCTGCTGCTCCCCTTGCTTGTGTTCCCCCCTCTCTCTCTCAAATAAATAAAATCTTAAAAACAAACAAACAACAACAAACTTCTCCTCCTCTATCCCCTAGAGTTTTACCACGTATACACATGCTCATCTACCTACTATTTCAAAAGTTAAAAGAAAAAGCTCTGTTGTAAATATATCTGAATCTTTTTTTATAGAAAATGAATAAAAATTACTATATTTGTAAGTGATATACTTTAGTTAGAAAGATAAACTACAATATTAACATGATGATTTGGAAAAAGGTAAACATTATTTATTTATTTTATAAAATTTCATTTTTGTTGTGTTCCTCCTCTTTTAACATACTTGGAGAATATATATATATATATATTTTAATTTTCTTCAGTAAAATTTAAATAAAAATTAATATTGCTTGATCTTAGAGAGTTAAGCAAACATTCAGACAGGTTATTATTAGCACATAGGAGAGCAAAAGGAGTAAAGATTCACTTTATTCCTTTGGGACTAAATCGAACTTAACTAAATTTTTCCTTAGCTAATTTTAAATTTATACTTTAGAAGATAGTCCAAATGGCAGATCAAACAGTAATGCACCCAATCTATGTTTCTACCAACAAGACATTAAGAGGGACATCATTTGCAAACATAAAAGAATCTGGTGGGTGTTCCCTTGATATAATTATGGAAATGTTATGTATAGATAAATAATAAATAGATAAATACATATGACTTCTAGTCAAAGACTATACCATGTGTGATTACAATAATTTTCTATTCATTGAGACTTGTTCTTTACGCTTAGTGAAATATGTTTTATATTCAGGAATACAGTATGTTTTTCTTCAAAAGCAGGTTTCATTATTTTAAATTTTTCTTAATCAGTTTAATAGTAGTGATTCAAGCTGATTAATTTCTTTTTTGAGATCTGAAGACTGGGGAATTCACTCTTCATTTTAGTAATGCTGCCTACCTGTTCAAAAAGAAAATGCCAGGTACAATTTAGGACATGAAATTTTAAAACTGCAATTAAGTCAGGAAGTGATATTCCCATGAAAGGCCCCAGTGGTAACATAACAGCTGAAAGTAGCAGCAATTTTGGCTCTAGTTAAGCTCTGGATGTATCACCCCATAAGCAAAATTATTTTGTGAAAATCTCCACTCCAAGGGCCCAAGGATAAGCCTGGGTAAAAAAATATATATATATTTTTTTCAGCGTACAGCTGTTACTACATCAAGATGACCTTTCTGAAAATGAGTTAGACTAGCTTACTCTATGGAAGTCCTAATGATCTATTTCTTTAGAATGTACAAAAATCTTTGATCACTCTATTCAAAAACTTGTAATGGAAAATGCCATACTGTATTGGATAAATATTAATTTTTCGAGTTATGTGAGACTCTCTGCTGCCTGGCTTTTTGCTAGATTTCATCTTAAAATATAATCACTTTTTAACCTCTATAGAATAACATCACTTGGAGCTACAGTTGCTCCACTTCATAAATGATACCAAAGCAATATTGGGAAATGTTTCCTAATTAGACAAACTTCTATAAAAATAATTTTCAATGTGCAACATGAGACGTCTGTTCAAGAGTCCATATATGAAATTAATAATGTTCGTGCTTTTGGCTTGTCTAGAGAGCATTCCTCAGGAAGTGAAACAGAACATGGAGGCCTTTCCCTGGGTACCAAGACATCTTTTCATAGACTTGTCTGCACAAACTTACACTGACCCGATATTGAGTAGACTCAGAAGAGAAAATTTTCTAGAAGTATGTTACCTATTTTACAGAATCACTTCTATCTTGCCTTTTGTTCATCTTCCTTCTCCGTAAATGACCACACATCTCCAGAAAGTCAGAAAACAGAAGAGAATTATATTTTCCCATAAATATTATGTGGAAGGTAGTGACTATGTCTTTAAAACAAAAATTTGAGCAAAATTAAAATGCTTTGGGGTGTGATGCTAGCTTATTTTCTGCTCTTTATATAATGAGAGGATTTTGTGCAGCAGATATGCTGTATCTTTCTCTCTTCGACTGCTTCTTTCTCTCCCTCTGCAAGATAAGCACATATTTTTATTTTTCTGTTTTAACTAAAATAGAATTACAGACAGATGGATACATAGATTCTTTTTAGAACTTGCTATTATTGCTGAAGGCCATATTGTGTGCATAGTTTCATATCTGCTTATATAGACATATTTATTCTTTTAAATGACTCTGCATTATTAAGCCCTATAGTTTGTTTAACTAGTAGGTAGATGAGGAATAAAATTCAGCCTAACTGTCCTTACTATATAATAAGAAAATATGTATTGTTGGTATGACTGGTAAATGTTATAGTGAGGAAAGATGCATTAGAAATTGTTTGGAATTTGTTAAATACACTTGAATGTTAATTTATGTTGAATTATCAACCATGCATCTGGCCTGAATGGCAGGAATTAAAATTTAGATGATGAGTCACACTGAGTTGAGAATTATATGTAGCTTTAAAAAACTTAGTTAATTAATCAGTCTGAACTTTATCCTGTACTTAAGAAATAGAGAAATGGGCCTTTCAACGTTGGCAAAAAGATACCTTTTGAATTCCATGTTACCTTATTATATGTTAAGTTAAAAATATTTGAAAAATTTTAGATTTTGAATTTTTTGAAAATATAGACTACATATCAATATAGACTATGTATCGTATATATTTAGTTAATTAAAGAGAAAGTACATAATTTGCTACAGAAAACAATTAAATAATTATTTATTATCAATGGAAGATTGTAACTAATCATTGACATCCTCAGAGTTACGGTTTTTTGCCCGAATCACAGGAAAAAAAAAAAAGATTAGGACGTATTTAAAATTCAGAGCAATACCCAATCTTGTGTGAATCAGCTAATATTCTGATTGTGAAGTGAATAGAAAAATAGCTGAATATCTTGCTAATATTATGTCAGTAAAAAAGCGTAAAATAGGGTTTTGATTTAGCCACTTAGCAATAACTTATCTTCCTGAGGAAGAGGAACATGTCTGTGTCGATGGACCTGTCTTGTATCATCTTTCTAAAAATTGTTGGAGACATTAAAGCTACGTTTACTGCACAGGGCCTAAGAAGGGAAGCAGGAGATGAATGGTCAGTAATATGTCATGCAAAGTATGGCAAGGTAGACTCTCCATACAGATGTCTTCACTGTGTGCTCCTAACTGCTAGTGGAGGGAGAAGTTCATCCTGGGGGCCAGCCGTTTTTGTGTATTGGTGACATGACTTTCTCTCTTCCCAATACAAGTTTCTCAAGGTTGTTCTGTCCTCAGCTCTGGTTCAGTCACAGGGCTTCCCTAGAACCACATCAGTAGGTGTCCAGAAGCCATTACTTTGGTTTAGGGAATAGCTTAGGGATGGCATTCACCCTGGATAGTGTATTAATACCAAGTGATATCTTGACATGCCAAAAACCATCTGAGCTATTGCAAAAGGTGTGTAAGATCTTGGCAGATGTTGATGGGATGAGAGGATTAACCAGCATTGGATCTGGGTACGAATCCTAGGAGATTATCCTGCAAGTGGAAACTGTTGGAGGTGGATTAGGACTCCATGTACTCCTTCCTGAAAAACAGTGGTGCTTGCACTGGCCAATTGTTAGGACCACTTATTCTGTCTTCTCTGGGAAAGGACTCTGTATTAGTCCATTGGGGTTGCTATAACAAAATACCATAGACTGGATAACTTATAAGCAACAGAAATTTATTTTTCAGTTCTGGATGCTGGGAAGCCCAAGGTCAAGTTCTAGTGAAGATTCTCTTCCCAGTTGCTGACCACCAACTTCTCACTGTGTTCTCACAAGGAGGAAGCAGCTAGCAGGCTTTCACGAGTCTTTTCTATAAAGTCACAAATCCCATTCTCGAGGGCTCTGCCCTCATAACCTCCCAAAGGGCACACCTCCTAATACCATCATCTTGGGGTTAGGATTTGGCATATGAATTTTGAGGGAACATAAACATTCAGACCATAGCCGACTCGCTCCTATTTTGGTACAGATTTCCGGAAAGAAATCCCATGTCTGGGACTTGTCATCTATTAAATTCCCCTTCTTCTTTGACTCTCTCAGTCCACTCTCCAAATCTGTACCACGTCTACTGCATTCCTCTGTATCTACCCCTCATTTGCTGAAATGATTTTGTTCCTGCTCTTTTCTGATGGAGCTTGATGGGCTGTTATACTCAATGTTCTAATTATTGGTGATTTTGAAACAAATGACTTTTTTTTTCCTCAAAGAGAGAAAGGGCTTAAACTATAAACATACCCGGAAGGAGTAGACACAATATGGGTTTGCTATTCTTCTAATGAAATAAAGAATAAACAAGAAAGGCCAGTTGATTTTCTGTCACATTTAACTGTAAGTGTGAATGACATAGAGGGATATTTGCTAGCAACTTCCCAAGTTGCTCTCATTTGATATTCATAAAATGAAATTTGGTGGGGATTAGCACTTTCCCAGTTCAGTTTTGACTGGGAAGGCCATCCACCAAACAAAAATTCCCAAGTTCCATAGTATACGGTCATGGTCAGAAAGTTGTAATTTCTTTGGTTTGAATGAAGGATATTTGTGATGTCTTATCTTGATTATGTATATTAATCACTTGCTTTCATCTTCCTTTACTAGATTATTGGTACCCTTATTATTACAAATGTTTACATGATACCCAATGTATTATCCTACATCAGTGTCACTTGAAGATAGAGTCTTATGCATGGATGCAACTAGAATAGCATACGACTTGCTATCAATGTAGCTATAGTAAAATATTCCGGCCATATTTAGAAATATTAGAAATCATTTTACACAGGCTATCTATGTATTATTTATTTTAAGTTACTATTAATTGAAATCATTTTATGTTTCATTTAAATTATTATGCATTTTAATATTTTGAATTAAATTGCTAACGTGGGATTTATATAATTTCCTAGCAGGACCTCTATTGAAACTTGTTTATTCTGCCTGTCTCCAGTTCTTTGTTTTTGCTTAATCCTTTTGCTCTGGAAAGCAGAATTTGTTCTCTCTGGAGTTTTTTGCTCTCCAAAAATGTCAAAAAAACTGACAGCTCTCCAATGGAGATGAAATTAGAATAACAGCCCACAAAAGGCAAAACCCAACCATATAAGCACATAATTGTTCATCAGAACCTAGAACTTGTGAGACAATGACTTGTTTCCAAGGCAATTATGTCATTGCCTGGTAAGCTTCAGATGTTGCTGTTCAGCCATCATCAGAGGGCAAATTCGAGGGTCTACACTCTTTCCTGAAATGTGTAATAACAATCAAAGCACGCACCCAGCAGTTTCTGCATTGTTTCTGTGAGGTTCCTGAAATAGCTCCAAACAGCTAAAAATGGCTGCCTCAGACTGGAAATCCAGCAAAAAAGAGATCTCCATGAACTTGCTAGTTCTTTTTGTTGTTGTTTTAACCTAATGAGTTTTAACTCATTGCTGCTAATGAGTTTTAATGGTGAGGTACCAACAAACCACAAACTGAATCAATGAAACAGGCTCCCATTTATCTGGAGGAAATGCAATTATCCCTGATTATTTATAATAGTAATAACTGCAGTAATTAATAATAAAATAATCTTAATATTTTAAGCATTGGTATTTGTGTATTACTGGGTTTCTGCCTTCCTTGGCATTTTGATTACCAGGGTAAACATAAGAAGTATTTCAATTATATCCAGTTGAGTCAACAATGAAACTATGATTAGAGTGACTTTCTCCTCATCAATATGGTGCAATAATTTAGATTTAATAGAAAAAGGAAGCTATGTGTATAACATATAAGAGAAAATAATATATACATACATTTTTTCTTTCAGAATTTCTAAGCATTGAAAAGCATGTTTCATCATGTAGGGCATGCATACATAAATATTTTATGACATCACAATTATTGATACATAGCAGAAGATTAACCAAATGATAATAGCATATTAATGCTCTGTTTTACAAATTCAGAATGATTTCTAATGAATTTTGCTATTCAATAGTCCAATTTTCTTTCTCAGGTAGATAGCTAATGATTATAGATGAGCTCAAGTATGTTGGCTTCCTTAAGAAATTACCTGGTTTAGATGGAAATTACCTGCTTTAAAACTCATAATTTCTGGATGGCAAAGAAATATTGCCATACAGGTAATGTCAGTTAACAAAGAAATTACATTTTAAATCTATAACTTTTAACACACAGTTTTTTATTAAAGGAATGACGTATTTTGTGAAAGTAGAAGAATTTTTCTGTAATTTACATATTTTCCGGTATAACAGAAGTAAATAACAAATTAAACTTCATGACCTAGTTTACATGCTTGTGATACACTGCATTTTGTATTTTCTCCTGGCAAGACACCGTGCTTACCTCTGTATCTGCGAAGGAAATGACACACTCTTGGAAAAGTTGTGATCATCTCAGCTAAATTGCCAGAATGAAAACAGTCAATGTTCAAAGACAAACACGGTCAATTACATTAATTCATTTGTCATAAAATGCTTTGAAGAATGTTTTCCAGACAGCCTAAAGCATCTCCTTCATAATGCTATGTGTTCTTACTATTGTACAAATGCCACGAAAGCAGGTGTCTATTCTGTTACCCTCAGAACTAATAAAAGCAGACTGAGGTCCCCTGTAAAAACCCCTGATTCTAAGCATCAGTTAAATCCTTACCTGATCTGTCTTCATTGGTTATTGAATATGCTCAGTTTCACCGTGAATTGAAATGGTAACGTAACAAGACAAAAATGAACTTACCTAAACGTGTTTCCCAGACACAAGAGTTCTGGGTCTATACTTTCAGTATCTTTGTTTAATAAAGTGATGATAAACAAGGGGAACTCCAGTGGCTCCTCAGTGCACAGCCTTGAGCTTCTGTCCCTCTCTTTCCACTGTTCTCTGAACCACTGAAATCACGACTTTGAGTTCCCTTGTACTTTGATGATAAAACAGATTACGTAAAACACTGTGAAATAGTTACGCTCATGGTCAACTACAATGCATGATAATTAAACATCAAAATACTTAGAGGATTAAGATCATAAGAACAACAAAATTAATGATTCAATTGTTCTTAGTCACTTCGAGAATGGACAAGCCTACACAGAATCATCATCTAAGCTGTCCCGTTCTTTGGGCCAAACAGGGTCAGAGAAAAAGATGGGCCTATGGAAGTATAACTTTGAAGTAATGCTTGATTTGAGGTGTTTTAAAGCGTATTTTGGGTAAAGGCAGGCTGTTCTCAGATTTTGCTTAAGGAGTTCCCACTTTATTAACTTGATCCTACTTCATTCACCTTGCAGAGTGAATAGAAATAGAGAATTATGATACAAATTTTTATTGACAGGTCCTCATTGGTATGAGCTAGGGTGCTCATGCCTTTCATTACATTATCCCCTGCAGCTTCTTTCCCATATTATTAGGTTGAAATTTCTCAAATTTCCTCTGTCCTCAGTGCCACCTGATGGATTTTTCCATATTTGGCCCTGATATTTCACATCCTAGCTAAAAACTAGTGAAAGGAATCTGAGAAAGATAGAGAGAAAAATATTCCCCTTTCCCCTGCAGAAAATTCAGAACTTTCTGCATCCTAATATGAGTTCTGATAAACATGTGAAATGAGAACATTCACCAAAGTCAGGGCAGAATTTTGGAAAGAATGTCGAACGTTCTTGCTGTTGTTAAATTGTCCCAGAGAAGTTATTTGTACAAAGATGTCCTTTACGGAACTTGAACTGCAGTGAAGTTAAAGTTACTATGGTTTGTAACCTATAACTCCTAAACATTTACACTTCAGTGTTTTATTTAATAACTTGTTGCTCTTCCAATAATGATTAAATTAATATATTGATTTTAAAAGTTTGAATGAATCTGTGGTCTATTTTTAATGACAAAAAAAGGGCTTTATAATGCCCATCTTTTTCGGGTGTCCAGAGGTATGAATAAATCCAAAAATCTCTTAAATTCCTGATTYATACACACAGTGGAGATTTTTGGCCTCAGATAAATTAATAATGAGTTCTTTGAGTATTGACTTAAATAAACTTGTTGAGTTTCCCAATACCGCTAATTAAACCCTTGTAATAGTATCAAATGTATTTTTACTTGGTCTACTATAATATAGGCATAGTAATTGTATATATAACACAGGATATATGCTATATACGTGTGTGTATTCAGATACATATTTAATTTCAGAATATTGAATCGCCATCTACCCAATCCACACCTGTCAATATCAGGCTCAGCTGTTGGTATTAATCTTCTCCATTTTTGGTTAATGTATACAAGGGGGTCTCTACTAGTGGCAGTTTTGTCCCCCAGAACACATTTATCAATATCTGGAGACATTTTTTGCTTGTTAGATTTGGAAGTGGGGGGGCTGTTACTGGCACTTATTGAGTAGAAGCTGGGGATGCTGCTACACATCCTACAATGCACAGGATGGCCCCCACAACCAAGAATTATATGGCCCCAAATTTCAACAACCCTGAGGTTGAAAAACCCTCATATAATTGGTAAATGAATAATAAATATTTTAAGATATAAAAAATTAAGAACATAATATATTAATTTATTGAACCAAAATCTAACAAACTACCATTATGGTGCATGTAGTCCTGAAGTCCCAATTGTTATATGTTACCAATTTTGTTTTTGATGATACTTTCGCCTTCTTGTCTCACATTTTAAACAATTCTTATAAGTGAAAAGAATTAAAATTCACTCTCTCGCAAGCAAGGAGAGCTTCCAAATCATTGTACCAAATGAATACTTTCAATCCATCAAAGAAGGGTCAAAAATATTTTTATGTTACTTATATTCAATAACCAATTATATTCCGCAGGATAGAGCTAGCTGTTGACCTCAATTTTGATTGTCTTTTGAGATAAATGATGAAAGAAATGAGTAAAATATTCTGTAAGGAAAAAGCATAAGGGCATTTACTAATGTGAGATATGAATAAATTTTAAAGGATAGAATTGTTTCTATGTTTATGATTTTTACTCTTACTAGTCATTAGACATACAAAGCTAATATATAGTTTCTATATATAAATGTACTTACGGAATTTGAGCAATATATAATGTATGTTAGAAATACACCAGCTAAGGCATATATTGGATTTTCTCCTGCTCCTTCCTCAGACATTTTACCTAATGTTTCTATACTCTGTATACACTTGTGATTATGTGACCCATCTTCATGCCTTTGAGTTCCATATACATTCTGAAAAAAATCCCAAAATGTTATCTGCACTCCAGAGCTCTACTCCATCTACATTCCAATCATTAGATAATTTCCTAACTAAATTTACATCTAGGTTTGGCAAGATCATCTTTAAAACTACTCTTGAAAATCTAAATGAAAAAATCAAAAAAATATTTAATAGAAATAAACACCTGCATTTCTTGTTCTGCATAATACCTAGTGTGAACTGCATCCAGTGTATATTACTTCTGAGACCTTGATTCACAAGTTTCTTTGATAACTGAAGTTCAACACTGGTCTCCATAAAGTCATGCAAAGTGAGACTGCCCAGGACTTGTGATGAATCCTCAGGAGTAATGTTCCCTCTGCTCTCACAGTAGAGGCTTGTGGAACTCATTTTCCAGCTGAGGAAACGTTTTAGTGAGTTTTGATAGAGGTTTCCTCCCTATCCTTCCAAATAAAAATTTAAAAAATATTTATACATAAAGCTTCCCTACAACATTGTGTAAACTCAGGTTCAATAATGACTAAATTATCTTTTAATTTTGTATTTATTTTTAGACCTTCAATGCTTAAATTTAAAAGTGTCTTAAAATCCTGAGTGAAATTGTTCTGCCATATGGACAAATATTCTTGTTTTACTAACACTCTTCATTTTGAAAACTGTTATTTTAATGAATTTTATCAATGTCCACTCCTCGGATAAACTTAAAGTGTGGGTGTGTTAAAGTTGAGAAGAACAAGAGGTATAGATTACACTCTTCAATTTTCATAATACTCGACTGAATTAAAAAAAATGGCATTCATTTGATGACTAGAACTTTCTCTCTTTGGTCTTCCTCCCAGAAAACATTAAGCCCAGTCAAACCATGAGATAAACATCAGAAACCCAAATCGAGGGACATTTTATGAAAAGTCAGATCAGTGTCTCTCAAAACTGTCAAGAACATCAAGAAAAAGGAAAGTCTAGAAAAAGTTACAGAGCAGAGGAGGCTAAGGACACATGATGCCTCAACGTAAGGTGTTATCCTGGATTGGATCCTGAAACACAAAAAGGACATGAGGGAAGATGGGATGAAATCTGAATAAACTGTGGAATTTAGCGAATAAGAATGTGCCAGTTGCTTCCTTAGTTCTGACAAATGCACTGTATCGATATTGATCTAAGAAGTTAACAACAGCGGGATCCAGGAGTGGTGCATGTGGGCTCTCTCTGTACTGCATTTACAACTTCTCTGTAAATCTAAATTTATTTTTATTTATTTATTTTTTATTTTATTATGTTATGTTAATCACCATACATTACATCATTAGTTTTTGGTGTAGCGTTCCATGATTCATTGTTTTTGTATAACACCCAGTGCTCCACGCAGAACGTGCCCTCTTTAATACCCATCACCGGGCTAACCCATCCCCCTACCCCCACCCCTGTAGAACCCTCAGTTTGTTTCTCAGAGTCCATAGTCTCTCATGGTTCATCTCCTCCTCCGAATTCCCCCCCCTTCATTTTTCCCTTCCTGCTATCTTCTTCTTCTTTTTTTTTTTTTAACGTATAATGTATTATTTGTTTCAGAGTCACAGGTCTGTGATTCAACAGTCTCACACAATTCACAGTGCTCACCACAGCACATACCCTCCCCAATGTCCGTCACCCAGCCACCCCATCCCTCCCACCCCGCACCACTAAATTTATTTTAAAATAGAGTTTATTTGTGTAAGATATATCATTCAGCGAAAGGTCAACAGATTATACAAATGAAGTCATAAGCAAAAGTTGCCATTTCAAATAATTGATTTCTTTATATCTTTAATCATTTGGTAAGATAGAAATTTAGAGCATGGTGACATTTATGAGAAAAGCCAAAAAATGATACTTTTCTCTATGTGGAATTAAGAGAGGGCCATAGGGAAACACAAAATTTACAATTAAATTTAGAACTTGGGAAAGTACAACTGTATCTACAATGGCAAAAGAGCCTTCCATCTTTCCTTTTGAAAATGTTTAGAAATTAAATGAAACTAAGGAAGAGAAGACAATATATCTATTCTAAATTTTACTTTCAGTAATTTATTGTCCAGTTTCCTAGAAAAATTTTATCACTCCAACTAGATTTTAATTACATGCTTAAGTCAGTAAAACAGAGGTTTCTAAAAAGAAAACCATCCTGAACAGTTTCCTGAATCCCCCCCAATTCTGTCTCCACTCTTGTTGAGTAATTAATCACATGGTCACATGGTATCAGTCAGGCTGCCACCATTTAGGGAAACAGACAATGTGGCATACAACTAAAGCAAACTAATCTGTGTTTTAAAGGATAATGTAACACAGATGCATGTATATATTCTATCTTCACCAGACAAATAAGGATTTTATTTGGAGCACTCTGATACAATAGTACAGTTGCATTTGCAGCAAGAGAAAAGGTATTTCCCACCCAGGAGAAATCACAATCTAACCTTTAAAAGATGGATGAAAAATAGTGGCAGCTCTCTAATATTTGGAAAAAGCAACAAATACATGACAATAGCAGGGCTTGCACTCAATTTGTCTTAACTGGGCAGCCATGGCAACCACTCTTGATGACAAAATTCAGGGAGGATGGAGAGGAGGATAAAGGTCTTTGACTGGTGGCCCAGATTTATTTTTGCCCAGCCCTTTAGTTCTAGAGAAGGTAGGAATACTCTGACATTTCTTTCCTCCCACCAATTTGTAAAAAACGAACTCCAATGTTACATAGAGATTTCATCAGTTCCCTGCAGGGATCACTCAGGCCTCTCAGGAACGACTTCGGCATTAATTTAGACACTGGTTCAAAATGACTCTTCCCCTGTGTACCAGGAAGACGTTAGAGCAAGTAAATGATTTCTCACTCAGTCGGAAGTCCCTCCTAAAGGCTATGGATTAAACCTACTGGGGAAGAGAAAACACAACTGGGATAAATGGCACTCCTCAAAGGCCTACAATAATAGTCCAGTGCAACTGGCAGGTGCCCAGAGAGGAACCCCCCTTGACCTAGGCATTGGATTACCTGATGGTGCCGCTATAGTCTTTAATGTGGGAGACTATGCCCAGGAGGGGATGGATCCAGGAATGTCTTTTGAATGAGAGGAAGGACTCTCTATACAGCGTCCCACCGAGAGGTGCCATGCACAAAGTGCTTACTGCATTTCAAAAGTAATGAAAGATGCTCTGTGATTTATAACGTCTTCGCTCAGCTTCAGGTTCCTGAAGAGTCGACCCAGGGAAATGATCATAGTTCAGTGAGCCTTTTCTTCTTGAATGTTCTAAATTCAGTATCTGCCTTTTAGAAAAACATTAGGAGGGCGGCTGGGTGGCTCAGTCGTTAAGCGTCTGCCTTTGGCTCAGGTCATGATCCCACGGTCCTGGGATCGAGCCCCGCATCGGGCTCCCTGCTCCACGGGAAGATTGCTTCTCCCTCTCACACTCCCTCTGCTTGTGTTCCCTCTCTCGCTGTGTCTCTCTCTGTCAAATAAATAAATAAAATCTTAAAAAAAAAAAAAAAAGAAAAACATTGGGACCATCGTGGCACCACGCACAGGCTTCAAACTCACTCAAGTGGTCTGCGGCAAGAAACAGCCCTGAAACATGCTCTACACCCCGTGCGCACTTGTCCTGAGTGAGGCAGACGTGGCCAAATTCACCTGCTTTTTCCTCCCAGGACTGACTGGGAGAAGTTTCTGTTCCCAGAATTTCACACCATGCCTGTCTGTAAGTTTTGAAAACCGTTCTGGAACAGATGGCTATCAAAAACCTGAAAAAGCGAAAATCACTTGGAAGTTTAAATTCAGTAAAATAAGAAACAGGCTCTTAAGGCTATAATTCTCATAGTAGTGAAATAATCTAATATTACACTATGAAAAAAAAGAGTGTGAATTTAGAAAATTATTGGGTTTGGTAAGTAAATGTAACTTTTTGAAACCATTATTCTAAGTAAAAGGAAGAGAAGGAAATAAAAGAAAAAAAAATAAGGGAGAAAAAAATTGAATACAAACCAGTATGACACATCTGGTTTTACTGCTACAAACCATGATATTTTAACAGTCTCAAACCTGGTCATTATGGGATTATCAATTTAACAGAAAGAGTTACTTACATTGAGTAAATAAAAGTACTTAATTGATTATCAAATTTTTGAGCATTATAATTACACACAGACGAGAATGTTGTTCAACTTTTCCATTTCAGTACTAGTGATCATTTAACACTGATATCTTTAATATCCTGGATTAGGGGATCGTGAAAGCACAAAGACCCGTGTCTGGAATTGTAAGCATCTTTCTGTCAAAACAAGTAACTGCTGCTTATTTAATATTTTATATTTAATTAAAAATTCCCTCTAGGTAGATTTTCTGGAAATAAGATGTATAGGACACTTCTGTTCTGCCTACAGTCTGTTTGAAAACATGCCACTTACTGGGCTTGTGGATCACAACATTTTGCACACTATGATTTGAATGAAATATTTAAAAATCATATTGCACTATTATCATAAAGAAAAGCAACTGAGAGAATAAGCTTTCTACAATTTGTAGAATGAATTTACAATAGCTGATTTTATTATTAGTAGAGGAAACGTTCGTTTGCATTATAAATTAATAGAACATGTACGGAAAGGAATAGAAAAGCTTTCCAGTCGCATTGAGGTTTGTACTGTACTAGATTACTACGTAGTATTGTAAGTCCTAATCCTTTTGATGGCATTTTTCCTTTCGGAAGCTATATTACACTCTTGATATATTTAGTTTGAAGAACTCTCCACACTCGCAACCAGAACTTTTCTATAATCTGCCAGCTCAAGCTATTTTTAAACTTTTTAGTTTGCTTGGAATTTTATCCAGTGTATTGGACATCTTCCCCAAAGTTTATTCTTTCATAAGCATGACCATCATTTTTTTATTGTGATGTGTGAGCCAAATACCAAAATGCTCATAAAATTTAAAAAGATGCAGGTGAGTGATTATTATAAAGTGAAAACTGATGGGACCACCAACCAAAGAAAGAATAAAAAATTGCCAGAAACTTTCTCGAGGCTTGCTGCTTTTGGCTCTTTTCTTTTCCCTAAATTTTAAGATAGTCATTCACTGTATCATTTTCCATTTATTTGTATTACCACCTAAATATGTATCCCTTAACATCCTCAAACCTTTTGGTTTGGTTTGTATACTTAAGAAATCTCTGATTAGTAAACCAGAAAACAGATGGTACTCTGTTATTAATATAGCTGAAAGTCTGACCTATTTTGTCATAAAATAGAAGAAATGTTCACATTACAATTATCAGAAATGGTTGGATTTCTGTTATTACATAATACTTGTCTGTTTCAATGGAAGAATTAGCCAATCTATGTAAAGAGCAAGACATGACTAATGTTATGTAAATTGGGAAGAAAGAAACACTATCAATTGTAATTATTCGTCATTAATGACTTACCTGTACGAAACCCAAGAGAATGAACTAATAAAGCTTGAAAAATAATAGGAAATAAATGATAAGTCTTCAGAGAGCTCTTTGACTTTACTAGACTCAAACTATCTTCTTTTATTATAACATTCATAAACAATCAAAAATAACTCAAAATAATATTTCAAAAGTAAAGCTACAGAGCAATATGTAAAAACTGTATATTACTTACATTTTAAAAATCTATTTAGCAACATAAAAAAGACCGGATCAGATTGAGATACATAAATGTTTTGTCCTAATCTGGTTTTTAATCTGATATTGAGAATTATCTCTAAATTAATTTATAAAGTCAATATAATGACAATTACAAAGCTAGCAGAATTTATTTTTAAATCTATTTAAAAGATCATCTAAAAAATACATGAAGGCACGACAATAAACATTTTGATAAAATAAGGGAATGAACATTTTGGTAAAACATGTGTCTTTAAAAAAAAAAACCTTTAAATCACCCATATTTTCTTTAGATCTGAGATTTGCATTTAAAAGTTTAATCAAGGGCGCCTGGGTGGCTCAGTCGTTAAGTGTCTGCCTTCGGCTCAGGTCATGATCCCAGGGTCCTGGGATCGAGTCCCACATCGGGCTCCCTGCTCAGCGGGAAGCCTGCTTCTCCCTCTCCCACTCCCCCTGCTTGTGTTCCTGCTCTCGCTGTCTCTCTTTGTCAAATAAATAAATAAAATCTTTAAAAAAAAAATAAATAAATAAAAAAATAAAAGTTTAATCAATTTGAAATTTATTTTCCATGATGTGAGATGAGAAAAGCAAGTGACCTGACCATGAAGTAACTAGCCAAGGACCTTATTGGCATTTACTTCACTCTTCCCTCGATTGCTTTAGAATGCCTCGAACTGAATTCCTTTTCATAACTCAAATTTCATATGAACACTTTTCTTTTAATTTTGTGATACCAAACAGAATTTACAATTTTATATGATTACAAAGCTATTTTAAAGGGTTGCATGTATGTACCATTATATGCATAAGAAGGATGAATTGCAACAAGTGTAGAGTATTGAGTGTCGCCTTGCTACATGGGGATGTGGAGATCTGCAGGGAGTCTTTAAAGCATTATATTGGGTGGGGGGATCAAAGTAAAAATTAAAAAAATAAAATATCTCTTTGTTCACTTTTTATGCTTTAGACTTCATCAGCAGACACCATTCTCTTCCTCTTCTTCCTGCTGCTCTTTCTCCTCCTCCCTCTTTATAGATCACTTGTATGGAGGGGCAATTTTGTTTTTTTGCCATTGCAAAAGTTGTACGCCCATCTCAGACTTTATATATAAATATTTTTCTACTTGCAGTTATGTTAAGGAATCATGATAATGTTATTTTTAAGTGTTTAAAATGATTTTTTAAAAATTCAACAAGACAACTTCAATATATGCAGGGAGATAAACGGTTAAAATTGTCAAAAAAGAGACATTTAAGCTTATAGATAGATTTTTTTATTGTCATGAACCAGATAATAATTTTTGCTCCTTTCTGTCTGACAAGATGAATAACTGAATATCATATAGTATTTCCTGACATCCTGCCCAAGACCCAAACCTTTCCCAACCCTGACATCCTTCCCAAGACCCAAACCTTTCCCAAGACCATCCCTCCCAAGACCCAAGACCCAAATGGCTTTCTGTCTGAAAACATGCCACTTACTGGACCTGTTGGTCACAACATTTTGCACACTTTGATTTGAATGAAATATTTAAAAATCATATTGCACTATTGTCATAAAGAAAAGCAACTGAGAGAATAAGCTTTCTACAATTTGTAGAATGAATTTACAATAGTTGATTTTATTATTAATAGAGGAAACATTCTTTTGCATTATACATTTTGCAAAACGTTCTTTTGCATTATATAATGCAAATGTTCTTATGCATTATATTAATAGAGGAAACATTCTTTACAAAGGCCAGTCCCAAGCATTGGCAATGCGAGGCCAGTAGTAGATGAGGGAAGGCAAGAAAGTGCCCAGTGGAGGGAAGCACTTGATGTGTGCTTCCATGTTGTTCTGGACCAACCTTGCCTTCTCACACTTTGTATTATCAAAAGGAAATTTGGGTTTGGTTCAGCAATCCTGGGACAGGGGTGAGTGAAAAGATGAGGTCAGGGTTGTTATGAGATAGAGTCTGTTATCTTCAGGCAGGCAGCCTGGAGGGCCAGGGAAGAGCTGGTGTTGCACTTTTGGTCCAAAGGCAATCTGAAGACAGAATTCCTTCTTCCTCGGATGCCTCTTGTTTTTGTTTTTTTTTTCCTGAAGACTTTCACAACTGACTGCATGAGGTCCACCCACATTATGGATGGTCATATGCTTTACTCAAATCTACTTATATAAATGCTAATCACATCTAAAAAAATACTTTCACAACAAAACCCAGACTAGCATTTGAGCTGAAGGTGGGTATCATGGCCTAGCCTAAGTGACACATAAAATTAACCATCACAGTGTGGCTGAAGTTGGAGGAGACTGACCTGGAGGATTTCTCACCTATCCATCCCCAGCAAGGGTGGCGCAAATGAGGGCTGAGACTTGACCCTTCCTTCTTCCGTATTTCACCTTCCAATTTACCTGATAACCCCAAGGGAATCTGAGCTCACACGAAAACCATGCTGGTATTCTGGCTACTATAATGGTGTTAAAGAGAAATAAATTCACTAAGAAACTAATAATAGACAAAATAGAAAAGAAAATGTAGCAGAGATAAAAAAAAATCTCTGCTACACAAAAACACCCTCAAAAAGTCATGAAATAATATTGTAAATGAAAAGCAGGAATAACCTGATAAAATCCTGAATCAAAGGGAAATTCTAGGTACGAACAATATCAGGAGTGAAATAAAAACTCTGTAGATGAACTGAGTATCATTTGTAGTTGAGGAGATTTAATTAAGCTGGAAGATGCCATTGGGGAACTCTCTCAGAAGTCATAAAGAAGTGATAATGATAGAAAATCTATGTAAGTAACGTTATATGCACAGGGGAGGGGTGAAGAAATAGAAGAGACAACACTTACATGCTGGACAAGAGCACTCACTTATCATAAAATTGGAGTCCCAAAAGGAAAGAAAGAAATCATAAGTATCTGAAGGAAAATTTATCAAGAATTACTAAGAAAGAACAATGGAAGAATTCAAACCTAACAGCTGCTGGAATACTAAAGAGGATAGATAACCAAATCCTACATGGGACAATAGATAGTAAACTCCAAGAATACTAAAACATATAAATTTCTAGAACCTTCCAGAGACTAATTATGATCTAATAGTCAGTTTTAATTTAGACTTTATAATAGTGATACCAAATGGAGACAAACATCATTTAATATTTAAAGCAAATGAAGGCAGAAAATCATGTGTTTGAATATATTTGACAATATGTGTTCAAAGGGATTTTCTGTTTATTCCTTCTTACAGAGAGAGTTATACTGATGTAGTGTTTGATGAAAAAGAGAGACAAAGAGGCAGAGACAGAGAAACCCAAGGGGCAGCAGTACATTCAAGCAGAGAGAATTATAAAAGTTTCCACATAAATATCAAAGAGTATATCTCTTGCAGTTTTCTCGAAGCAGCCATTCGAAAAGGGAGCATCTAGCATAATTTTAGAGAGAAGCAAGGCTACTTAAATGTAAGTTAATTTATAGAATATTCCTTTTTTAATAGTGTATAATTTAATACTCCCCGAACAAATCACTTTAAATTCAAAAGATAGAAAGTAGACAAAATGAAGCAATTTGATGATAAACTTTAGAAAACATTTCATAACAAGGAAAATAATTTATAAAAGTTTTCGCAAATGTGGTTGTTGGTAAAATTAATGTACTTTTGCCGAGAGCTAGCAAATCACATGAGCGAATGACAACAGCTGCTGAAGGCAATTTTAGCCATGTTCTGGATTGTTTTCATTGAAGTTTCCAGTTCATTTCACTCTTATGCTCCCTTTCTTCGGCTCATCAAAATGTCTTAACACATGTGACCTGAAGGGACTTCCCATATTCACTCTGCATTTATAAAAATTGAATTTCTAAACTATGTGTACATGACATTCCTTCCTGTCTCCTGTGTTTACTATCCCGCTACTTGTATTCTGTTGCTTTCTCATCAACTGCATTATTTTGCTTTCACACATTCATGAATTGTATTGGCCAGCAAGATAAAAGATGATCTACTGGTTAGGATGAGGAAATCTCACAACTTTTCCTGAACAATTACTTTACATTGCACTTGGACCCCTTTACTAAGAACAAATCTTTGCTTATCTATCGATATTTAGCTAATTGAAAATACAGATCATCCCAGGTGCCCAGCATCGTGACTTCTATAGGCGGTTCAATAAATTCTTGTGTTTGGCAACAAAATCCCTTCCCACAACCCTTTCTAGGAACTGTTTCTATAACCCTGGAAATTTGAGGAAGAAATGATAGCTTTTAGCCAAAAAGAAGGAAAAGTGTATACTCCTTAGAGTCATTCACTTCCTATATTTTCCATTCCCTGAATGGCAAAAAAAAAGAAAATAATAATAATAATAAAAGAAGCTTTGATACTTTATATATGTAAGTTACAATCAAGTTTCAGACATTTTTACTCTAGGAAAAAAAGAACTTTCAGTAACATTAATCCTTAAATTTCATTCCCATTGGGACGCCTGGGTGGCTCAGTCGGTTAAGCGTCTGCCTTCGGCTCAGGTCATGGTCCTGGGATCAGCCCAGCTCTAGCTCCCGGCTCATCAGGGAGCTGCTTCTCCCTCTCCCACTCTCCCAATCTCCCTGCTTGTGCTCTCTTTCTCTGTCAAATAAATAAATAAAATCTTTAAAAAAAATTTCATTCCCATTATATTTGTCAATGCATTAGCACATAGACTAGTGACATAGAGAGTTTGTCCTTAGGAAAATCAGTGGCAAACACTAAAACATACTGTTAAGTATAAAATTATTTTTTTACAATGAAGCCACAGAAGAGACGGGATAAATTAATTAAAATGATTACATAAATCCAGCCTTATGTGAAAAGTTAGGCTACCGGTTGTCCAGAGGCAAAAGAGGAAATTATTCTTTGTTTATGGTTATATAATTCATCTCATAAATATATTTACTCTATTTCTCTGGATCCATTAGGATTTTCTCTGTTGTCATGGAGAATTCTAATACCACATATCTTTACTTCTCGGTGGGAAAGGACTTAGATATGAAAGGAATATGCTTCAGGGAAAAATGGCAGATTTTTTACCCTATCCTGGTAAAGATTATGTTCGGCAGCTGATATTTATGGAACTTTTAAGAAGTGTCTATGCATGATGTACTTGCGTTAAAATACAATTATTATGCTATTTTGGGGTGGTAGTTTCAGAGAATAAACTATAGGTATTCCCTGCTTTTCAAAAGTTTGAAGAAGCCACGTCACTTTTCCCAAAGACCTACCTGTTGTCACTTACTGAAAGAAATCCAGAGAGGATTTTTGCTTTTGTCTAAAAAGGTGAAAAGCAAAAATAATGGCCAGTGTTAGTTCTGCAGCGGGTGGGTGAGGGGCAGGGCTCACCCTAGCAGCCAGCATGGTACCACCCAGCTCCTTCCACTGAAACCACGCTCAGCATCCCGGTCCAGCCCCCAGAGCTTTGAATTGCGAGTGAGCATCTGGGCTTAATCTCTATTTTGTGTATCTGTTAACAAGATGTGTCTAAAGGTATCAGAAAAGCCTGAAAGAGGTGATTTTGGCTGTCTGGGAAGGTTCACAAATTTTTCTATATAAATTAATGGTAATCACTTCTTTGCTTTATGTCATTTCAGCTTGTGAAAGATTTCATAAGAACACTCCTTTTGGATCGTGGGGGTAACGGGTCATTAAACACAGAATCAAAAACAGAAAAGAAGGGGCGCCTGGCTGGCTCAGTCATTAAGTGTCTGCCTTCGGCTCAGGTCATGATCTCAGGGTCCTGGGATCGAGCCCTACATCGGGCTCCTTGCTCTGTGGGAAGCCTGCTTCTCCCTCTCCCACTCCCCCCCCAACCCTGCTTGTGTTCCCTCTCTCACTGTCTCCCTCTGTCAAATAAATAAAATCTTTAAAAAAAAAAAAAAAAAACAGAAAAGAAGCTTTGAGTTGTTAGGCAGAAAAGTCACCAAAATTGGTTGGGAAGGGAGCAGAGAAACAGACTGATTTTTTCTTTAGAATTCCCCAGATTCATGGAGTACCTGGGTGGCTCAGTTGTTAAGTGTCTGCCTTCCCCCTCAAGTCATGGTCCCAGGGTCCTGGGATTGAGCACCGCATCTTGCTCCGCGGGAAGCCTGCTTCTCCCTCTCCCATTTCCCCTGCTTGTGTTCCTTCTCTTGCTGTGTCTCTCTCTGTCAGATAAAAAAATAAAATCTTTAAAAAAAGAAAAAGAATTCCCCAGATTCAAATTTAGTGGCCCAAGGCATTTCAGAAAAGAGGTGTTGAAGGGAGTGGCTAAAACAAGGAGGAATTTTCAAATCAATAAATCCCCAGGTTCCATGACTGTCTCTGCTGTGCCCCTTCCCCAGTACAGTGAAAGACAGAAGGTTTAACTTATTAGAGGGTAAACCAAATCTCTCTGGACTCAGGGATACAGGTGAAGTTGAGTATGAGGGTACAAACAAGGTACACGGATGGAGTCCATTTTTTTTAAGATTTATTTATTTATTTATTTGAGAGAGAGAGAGACAGAGACAGAGACAGAGAGCGGGGGGGGGTTGGGGGAGATAGAAGGGGAGGGAGACAAGCAGACTCCCTGCTGAGCAGGGAGTCCCATGCGGGGCTCCATTCCAGGACCCTGAGATCATGACCTGAGCCAAAGTCAGATCCTTAATCCGCTGAGCCAGCCAGGCACCCCTGGAGTCAACTCTTAAATACAGTTGGAACTTTCAGTGCACTTCATGCAAACTCCTGGAATGCTGGCTGCCAGACCTGTAAAAATTGCCACGAGGAGTTCCATAATCAAATGATCCAGCTGATCACTAAACTATGGAACTAATGTCACCAATCAGTTGAGATACTCAAATGAAATTTCTAAAACCCCAATCTTATATATGAAAAACACATCAAGTGTCAGTACATATCTGAGAACACCTGATAATTTAAAGAGAACCAAAGACAGAAAGAAAATAAATGTATTGACAAAACACACAAGATTTATATTTTCAGATATAGAAGATAGAACATGAAATAGATTCAGCTTTTGAAAAATACAAAAACACACATGATATATATTCATAGACTATGCTATATAACCATATTTTAAAAAACAAAAAATAGTATATCATTTTTAAAAATTTTTGCAAATATCCTGAAGTCTAGTTGAATAGGAGATAGCTGGCTGGCGTCTTATGAGGGCTTCAGCATCCAATAGGTTAGGATACGTTTTTTTAAGTACATGAAAAACATATGACCTCACACAGATACCTAGCTGGAAAGAGAGTAGTTTTGAAATGGACTTTTCAGATAATAAGGGGTATTTTCCATCCTGTACAGAAAACTGGGATTTTTGTGGGATTCGTGTTGTGTGTATTTGAGAGATGGTGACAAATCAGCGAGGAGAGAAACAAAGAGAAACAGAACAGGGGAAGAAGGAGAAAAGAACAAACGTGGAGAGAAGAGACAGGAGGCTGGTGAGGAGGATGAAGAGAGGAGGAAAAGCCACGGGAAGAGACAGGGTCAGAGAAAGAACAGGAAGGAGAAGATAGGAAGGAAAGCACAAGGCAGAAAAGAACCAGCAGAAGTTATCACTTCACAGAGAAAAAAATTAAAAATCTTAGCATGATCTCGCCTTCCAGCAAGCCTTAAAATATTTTTAATTTTTAGATAGCATATTTGGTTCTTTTCCCATGGTAAGCTTCATTTTTATTGACTTAGTGATACAAAGCTTCATTTCAAATAGTTTGTTTGGAGCAGCCCTAATGTATGCCATTAGAGAATTTTGTAAAACGAAAAGAGGTTCAACATACTCACACAGTTTATATGATTTCCTGACCTTTCTTGCTGGGGGATGGGTAATTCTCTGGCCTCAGGTCTTCAGGTGGCATCTACACCAGAGTTGCTTTCTTGGCTCATCTCCCTGCCTTTAGCTTTACTCAGGGGAGAGAGCCTGATTCAAATTGGCGAGTTTTATTGATGGAATGAAAAATACATAGCAGAGTACCTTCTGAGTCCTCACCTAAGCATGTGTAATTCCTATAGGGAGGGTGTATTCTTTCATCCCTACAGTGAAAGAGGGATGACCACTCTGGGAGAAGTTGCCTCAGTAGCGGATATTTTGAAAGCTCTTTTGGCTCGGGATTTTTCACCTGCTCTGATTGCTCCATCCTCCTATTGCCTGATACATAGATTTTTGTCGATTTCTTGCGACTTATTTCTTAATGGATTTCAACCTGGGAAGTTTTATGTTGTCATTCATTTTTTGTTTTAATGTTGTCATCCAAGATGGAGTGTCTAAGATATTAGACACCTAACATTTCCACCCCCAAATCCAATAGCGCTGAATATCTATTTAATATAGTGTTTTATTGATGGCTTTACCAAATTCACACTGTAGCAAATATTTACTTCTTAAACTGAATTTTCTCTCTTAAAACAATTCATCACTTTATTTTGCAATGTATAATGACTAAAAATGACTTTATTAAAAATAATTGTATACTTATACTTTTATGTTTTAATTAAGACATTTTTGTTGGTCTAAGTTTAATGAATGTAACTGAAAGGCATATAGCAGATTTTGTGTGACCCAGAGCATTGTACAAATCTTACTAAACCCCTACATTGAGATCCTTCTATTGAGAAGCTGAAATGTCCTTCTGAATATTAAAAGGAAAACTCTTTTTCTGGCATTCAATCAATAAAGAAAGTCTTTTTTCTGCCTTATTTATTTTATAATAATTTTTGGTTCATTTTTTTCTATGACCTTCATTTTTAATGCCTTATTTGCAATTTCATAGTTATCAAATTTTTTAAATTTTTTATTGTTATGTTAATCACCATACATTACATCATTAGTTTTTGATGTAGTGTTCCATGATTCATTGTTTGTGCATAACACCCAGTGCTCCACTCAGAATGTGCCCTCTTTAATACCCATCACCAGGCTAACCCATCCCCCAACCCCCCTCCCCTCTAGAACCCTCAGTTTGTTTTTCAGAGTCCATCGTCTGTCATGGTTCGTCTCCCCCTCCGACTTACTCCCCTTCATTCTTCCCCTCCTGCTATCTTCTTCTTCTTCTTTTTTTTTTCTTAACATATATTGCATTATTTGTTTCAGAAGTACAGATCTGTGATTCAACAGTCTTGCACAATTCACAGCGCTCACCATAGCACATACCTTCCCCAATGTCTATCACCCAGCCACCCCATCCCTCCCACCCCCCACCACTCCAGCAACCCTCAGTTTTATATAGCTATGAATACTTAAATTTAAAATTAATTAAAATAATATGATTTTTAAAAACTAATTTCCTAGTTGACCTAACCATAGTTCTGATATTTAATAGCCTCAGGTGGCTACTATTACTCTATTGGAAAGCACTGAGTTATAAGCATTTATAAACATTTTCAAAACTGCAGAAAGTCCTCTAGGAAAATGTCGTTCTAGAAAATACCTTTATTCTACGTATGGAATTTTTTTTTTCCTGATAGAGAAGTCTGGAGTCTTAGGCATGGCAGGCACACTACAGCATATCTAATGCTTTTGCATTATTTTAACATGTATTAATAAAATAATTTAAATAGTCTTTTATCAAATGATAGATATATCATTAAGAGCAATAGCTAACTTACAATATTCTGATATAATTGTTTAAAAAATTCTAATTAATTTAAAATTATTTGGAATTTTTATTAGGTAAAAAAATTTGAAATGTTTATGTGTGTGTGTGTGTGTGTGTGTGTGTGTGTGTGTATCTAGAAAGGGAGAGAGTGAGAGAGAGAGACCCCCAATTAAAAGCTGACTCCTACTTATATCATTATTTGTGATCCAATTAATGGTAAAAATATACCAACATTTATTTAGTGATGTCCAAGTGCCAGGTACAGGGAGTATGAAGGTAAATAAACAAGCGCACCATGTTTTTTGGTGGGTATCATGAGATGATACTGAGACAATATGAGTTTGCCATGAGTTGGGGGCAAGAGAGGGAAGGACTAGTTGTCAATTGATTCCTTTGCCCTAGGCATTGGAGGCCCAGTTGCACATGGTAGAGCATAAGAGAACCCAGCACAGAGCTCTATAAATATCTTTTATATATTTATTTATTTTTAAATGCATTTCAAATATGTGCCTGAATGACAAGGCTAAGGGCCAGAAGCATGTTCCTGAATAGCAAACTCAAACCAGTGATGACCTCGCATGATCTTGGAAAAACTGTGGCTCTAGATCAATATCACAGTTTTTGTCCACTGTGGTGGATGGGAAGCGGACACTTTACATATTTCTTATTGCAGAAGAACTTAATGTCATGTTTTCACAATAGTCGGCATTGCCAGAAGCTCTTAGCTTTTATGTTCCATTTTAAGGTTGGATGAGCAATGCTATCTTTATGCGTGCAGGTTTATCAACCATGAATAATACCTGCAATTGACTAGTAATGACTCTTTAAAGAAAGGGTGCAGGTAACAGTAAAGCAGTTGACATATATGGACTACAGTGGCAGATATACTAAGAGGAAGAGAGGATGATACTCTGAGTTGAGAAGTTTAGAGTAAAACAGCAGTAATGTATCCATATCAGTGTATTGTTTTGAATTCAAAGACAGTAATTATGAATATTTTGTGCTACTTCTATTTCACATATCCAGTATAAATCCATAGGAAAGTTTATTTCTTCCAGTTAACTGGAAATTATTCTGTCAAGTTCATCTATCAATGCCCATCACAAGGATAGAAACAAAATGTTTTATTCAGAAAATTCTTATTCAATGAACTGGTTGGTGTTTGATAGCCTTTCTTTAACATGTCTGCTAGTTAAAGTCATGCTGAATTTATACTCTCTACTTAGAAGCTGAGACTAAGTCCTTTTCCTAAGTAGAATATAAAAAATTAATTAGGAAAGTTTTGAGAAATAGTAGATCAGACCTTAGCATTAGAATTGCATAACATCATATACTATTTATACAATAAAAAGCAACGGCTTGGATATTAAAATAACCACGTTTTATTTTTTTTTGAGATTTTATTTACTTATTTGCCACAGAAAGAGAGAGAGAGAGCGCTCACTAGAAGGGGAGAGGCAGGCAGAGGGAGATGCAGGCTCCCCACTAAGCAAGGAGCCCAATGCGGGACTTGATCCCAGGACTCTAGGATCATGACCTGAGCCAAAGGCAGATGCTTAACCAACTGAGCCACCCAGGCATCCCTAAAATTACCACGTTTTAAAACTCAAATAATACTTATGAGTGTAGCACAATGGATCCTTTTGATGTAATAGGATGAAGTCTCTTACTGAAATGAATCCAGGCCACTATATAATTATCAAATCATATTTTATGCTTAAACATAGTAATTTTTACTCGAAATGCTAATGATATATATTTTATTTTTTAGACCTTTTGGCTAACAGTTTCCAATTCTATATGATAAATTCTGCAGATATTTGCTAAAACAAGGATTCTAAAACATTACTAAAAAATATATATATATATACATACCACTTTATGATTGCATTAGTCTTTAATATATGGAATAAATGAGCCAGCAACCCATTGTACATTTCTTGAAAAGAAAAAGAAACACAATTTGGTGAGTTTCTTGCAGTTAAAAAAAATTCAGTTGTAAAAGTGCTTTTCATATTCATAAAAGCATAGACTGGTAAATCTTTTAAAACTCCTTTTGGTGTCACTGTCAACAGGGCACCAAGTCCAAAATTCACTATATTTTTAGAGCAATGCTACGCCCTATAATACCCTTAAATTTTATCACTTCAGACTTCAATATTCACCAATGGATTGAAATAAGATTCTTTGTGAAATAAGGTTGTGACTCCTGATTCTGAAATCTAACTGCATAGACCCTGAAAAAGCCATGAATATAGATGAGAAAGTACTGCTGACTGAAGCAAGACATCTACAAACCTTCTTTTACTTTGAAGAAGCTATTTAACACAAACATGTGGCTGAAAATAACAGCTACATTTGTGTAATGGAAATATTTAACTTATTATTATTTGTTACTTTCAACAGTATTTCTCAGTATTAATTAGAAAGCAGCTCTGAAAATATGGATCAATAAATTCTAGTGCTAAGTGACACCCTGACATAATAATGCTAATGTCATTCTTTGATACAAGAACTGGACTCAACACACAAGAAGTTAGGAAAAGTATTTTGACGTCTTAGTGCAAATGAAATAATGTTTTATAATACATGGCTATCTTGTATCCACAATAAGTTTTACATTATGTCAAACACCTACATTCTGTGGATGTAGACATTATATATAGGATCTAGGGTCCTATATTAAAGATATTTGAACAATTATATAAGGGTGCCCTTCCTCACACAAAGTCAATACAAATTTCACTGGTTTTTGGCAAGATTGGTTATCTGAATGGGAGGGAAGTTCCGCAGGCTCTGCATGTACAAAAATAACATGAAGGTAACGTGTAAAGGACGCTGTCACAGGTTGAATTCCTCAAGAAGCAGACTCTAAAACAGAGTAATGTGCAGAGTGTTTATTAGCGCAGCCTCTCAGGATCAACACTTGAGGGAAAAGGGAGAGAAACAACACTGGGCAGAGTGAGGAGCTGGTCTCTCCAAAGACCTCCACCACCATAGGTCTGAGCTCTAAAGACCAAGTAATCCTTCAGAATGTTCCAAGGTGGGGCTAGGACGCTGGAATTTGGGACCCAGGATGGCTAGTAATTGGTTGCAGTTTGCATAGGGATAGGGTATGACTTTGAGCAAAGCAACTCTCTTTAGACAACTCCTGAAGAGTCTGAAAATGAGAACGGTCACCTGCCACCTTTCGGGGGGCTGGGATTAACAGGAGAAAAAACACAACTGCCATCACCAGTCCTAAGAGATTATATTTACACAGTTCTATAGTTTAGGACATGCAGTCTCCTAGCAGTATGGCTTGGGCCATGCAGCCTCATTGGCAGGAAATCTAAAGATAATGGATGGTTTAGATGTTAATTTAAAGCATTTAAAACAAAGATCTAAAAAAAAAGGAAAGAACTAAAAACTAATTTTAAGTTGATTACATATATACATATTTATTTATATTATATGTACATATATAATAGTGAATTTTAGTTGCTATTCATAAAAGTTATGTGAGTTTTTAAAACTTCAGCTTACCATTATCAAATAAAGTATTATACAAAGTGAATCACAGTTGTCTGTTCAACATCTATAAACTGTATGTTAAATAGACAATTGAATTATACATATTGTAGAATTCAGCGTCTGTTTTTTCATGTGTTGTTATCAATAATTAACATCACTTATTGATGGTTATCTGAGCTTCCAATAGTTGTACATTTATATAGTTGTTTTATGTGATATTAATGACTGTTTGACATTTATGGTGAAAATCTACAAGAAATTGAGGTAAATCAATAATTGAAAAGGTGTTTATGAAGAATTTCAATGTATGCAATATTATGCTAAATTCTTTTAAATGACACAACCAAATATATTTTTGTATCTTTTGAATAAATTATAATCTAACTGGGACTATAAGACAAAAACAGGGGAATACTGAGAATGCTGTACTGGAGGGAAAATACTTATATCACTTGGACTACCTGGATTGCATTATATCACTATATCATTACAGTGATATAATGCAATTATATCATTATATCACTTGGACTACATGGATTGCAATACTATTGAATCAAAAAGTTGGCTTAGTTCTCTGAAAAAGAAATAATAGTTTAAGAGCTATTATATATGTTAATTATATATATGTGTATCTATACACACATACACATGCACATAATATATATTAAAATAAACACCAAGTAGATACCATTCTTCTAACTATACCACCTGATCTTTATTTTAATTAATTTAGAGTATGTTTTGATTTATACTACAGAGAGTTATATCTCAGTGCTTTTTACTATTTCTAGTTCTTGTATATAGTCTTTTAAAATAATTTAAATTTTTGCTTTTCAAATTTTATAAAATGCTATCATGTATTTAATTGGAACTGTATTAAGATAATTTTGGGAAATTGGCTATTCTCAATAATTATCTTCTCATTGAGGATAATGAAACTCCTTTCCAATTATTTATTTTTGTTACATCATTTTACCCCATGTTGATCCTTCTTTGTTCTCCATAGCATTTATATGCCCTGTTTTTTGTTTTGTTTTGTTTTGTTTTTCCTGCTGGACAGTTAGTTTTCTTTGATTCATGATCTTGTTTTATTCTATTGGTGTTATATTTTCACACTGTCTTTGTTTAATTAAATTCAAGTAACAATTAATTGACTAAAAATGTGAGAAAGTTGCAAGGAATTTATTTCTCACATGTGAGCTATTGTTATGTCATACAGATATGTGTGGAAGATACTGTGTAGAGATTCTTTCTTCATATTTTCCATATATGAGTAACTTGGGATAGAATTTATAAGGTGTGTGCACGTTATTATTCCTTCCCTTGCAAATTTAAGTTTAGTGATTTATCCTATGAGAAGTGAGAGTCGGATGTTAATGTTTATCAATTTTTCTATAACTTGAAGTCATGGGGGAGAAGAGGAAGAAGGAATTTTTACCATTTACTACAGTAAGCACTGAGGATTGTTCTCACTATTTGAGATTATTAGATAGATAATCCGTAATTTTCAACAGTGTTCAATATATCTCTGATATTTTAGGGAGGCGAGGAGAAATCCATTCCCATGGAGCGATAGGCTTAGCTTTCAGAAAGATTTTTAATACAGGTGATAGCATAGGGGATTTTTCTTCAATCAGAAAGAATTTATCCAAATGTACATACCTCCAGATTAGACCTTTATTCCAAGCAGTTATTTTCAGTATTCAGAAGTTGAAATTAAGAAAGAATAAAATTGCCTCTTAATTTTTGTCTTTCCCAATTTGAAGTATCAGCAAGAAATTTCAATGGTTTTTAATTTGTCATACTGATTCTGGGCACTAGAGAAAGGAATAAAGTATCATTTTGTACAGAACATCTGAACTACAGTGAATTGAGATATATTTTTTAAATTATTAAATTATTGGATTAATTGAGATTTTTTTAATTTTTGGATTTAAACAATTTAAATTAAATTATTTTTGAAATTAATTACCAGACATACAAATTACTCTATTATGTCTTGAATAAAAGGAAGGTTTCAAACGTGGGCGAGTCTTAGTAAATGGTTGAGTGTGTGTGTGTCTCTATGTGTGGTGTGTGGGAGCTGGGTACATCTGTGCATTTTAAGACATATTATATATCTAATATTTAATATAGAATATTTAATATGCCATTAAATGTATTTCTTATATTACATGTTCAATGTATTATTAAATAACATATTTATTATACAGTTTTATATATTTAACATTTAACTTATATTAAAAGATATATTGTATCATAATATTTCTACATAAACTCACTTAAATCTGAAATCCTGATCTTTCCTCCTTAATATTTTCATATGTTAATGTGGTGAAATACATCAATATATTTTCTAATGTGAGTCATCTTTCATTTCTATTGCCAAATCCATGTACTTATATTTGGTAATATGTTTGTGTGGATTATTTTAGTATCTTTCAGGATTAAATTTGACAACATATGTTTAATAAGTTTGCACAATGGTTATGAATGTTCTTGGTGTAGAAGTTTCTTTGTTTGTTTATATTTTCAAGGAGCTATTGACCATCTGTATGTCTTCTTTGGAAAAATGTCAGTTTTGGTCCTCCACCTAGTTTTTAATCAGATTACTTTTTTGCTATTGAGTTGTATGAGTTCTTTATATATTTTGGATATTAGCCCCTTATCAGATATACAATTTGCTAGGCTTTTCTTCTGTTTAGTAGGTTGCCTTTCCGTTTTAACAATGGTTTCCTTTGTTGTGCAAAAGCATTTTTGTTTGATTGTTTATTTTTGCTTTTGTGGCTTCTGCTTGTGGATTCAAAAATCATCATCTTCGAGGAGCTTACCTTATGTCAAGGGAACTGGCCTCCTATGTTTTCTTCTAAAAGTTTTATGGTTTCAGCCCTTATATTCAGTTCTTTAGCCAATTTTCAGTTAATTTTTGTGTATGGTGTAAGATAGCGGTCCATTTCATTCTTCTGCATGTGGCTGTCTAGCTTTCCCAAAACTATTTATTAAAGAGACTGTCCTTTCCCATTGTCTATTCTTGACTCCTTTGTCATAAATGAGTTAAAGCTCATAGTGGTCTGCTTGCTTGTGCTTAGTTAGGACAGTATACTAACAAGAAGGAGAGAACAATTCTGTGTATGTTTAAGAATAGAGAAACTTATAACAAAAAAGCAATTCTTTACTTTTATTTTTATTCCTTTTTTAGTTTGCAGCATAAAGGCAATTCTGAAAGATTTTCTGCAGCACAAGTGGATGACCACATCTAGCTGGGAACACAGGAGATATGGCTATTTATAATGATTTTTCCTGGAAATTTCAGACTTTATAGAATAACTCTAGGCATCTTCTATTTCTTCAGGCTTCTTAATATTTTTTTTTTCTAATTTATGGGTCTCAGAATACAGAAGTGGCTCTGGCTGTGGGGGAAAGAGGTCCAGTGGGATAGGTAAGCTAGAGGTAGCTTTTGCTCTCAGTCAAAACTAAATCTTGATGTTAGTAATTTTAAACCAAGGACATTCGTGCCTCCTTCCAGTCATCTAAGACCTGCACAAGATTTTGCCTGAGCTCGACCTGACCTATGGGCCCTGGGTACTAGAGGAAACTCAGCTGCAATGAAACAGACCTGGTACAATTAAACAGGCTCCCTGATGGCAGGGTGAGCAAAGTCGCTATGCATCCAACCCTATAGGACACAGTCAGAAAGCAATAGTTGCAAATGCGAAGTTCAGAGTACTGCTCTCACCTCCTTCTGGGAGAAATGAAGGTGTGGTTGAGCAACTGAGTGAGAAGAAATAAGTACAGCCAGCAACCTGAAATGTGGAATTCAATGTCCCTTAATTTAACTATGGTTCTTCTCAGCCAGAACACCCGGAGCAGAATATGAGGAACTAGATCCAAACTCATAGAAAAAAATTAAGATTAGTGATGAGAAAGACATTATCTCTAAGGCGTGCTAATGGCAGAAATTCTAGATGAAGAGAATAAGTAATTCATTACACACTGGGTTTATTTATATTGCATCTGAGATGCAAAAGAAGAAAGCCGCCAACATAATTAAGGACTATTCAGCATGTGGTGTTACTACACTCAGAAGACAGCCTGGAGAAAGTACCTGATGTTTGAAATACATTTTTCATATGATGTTGTACTCTGTAAGGCACATGGAGGAAGGATTTGGAGGACAGATGTTACTTTCAGGAATTGCAAATACTTCCCTGGAGAAAAAGTGAAATAGGTGGGAAAATAATTATAACAATATCTGGCCCATAAGTCCTGTTAAGGAGTGGAGAATCTCTGTTTAGCAAAGTATTCTGGAAGTCCCTCAGTAAAAGGTTGACAGTTTTCTGTAGGGCCAGAGTACATATTTTAGTCTTGTCATACATACAGTCTCTGTTGCAACCGCTTAACTCTACATTTTTAGAACAGAAGTAGTTATAAGCTATACATAAATGAATGGGTATGGCTATTTTCCAATAATCTTTATTTTAAAAACAGGCAAACAAACAGGTCCCAAGATGTTATGTTGTTCACAGCCTATAGTTTACTCCTCTGATTTCCAAATGAGGTCATAAGGGCATGTATTGAAAGAAGACCATGAGGGGCGCCTGCGTGGCTCACTCAGTGAAGCGTCTGACTCTTAGTTTCAGCTCAGGTCACGATATCAGGATCGTGAGACTGAGCCCCTTGTTGGGGAGCCTGCTAGAGATACTGTCTCTCCCTCTGCCCCTCCCCTCTGCTCTCTGTCTCTCTCTAAAAATAAAAGTTAAAAAGTACAACTCATTAAATAAAAGAACACTATGAAATAAAAATGCATTAGTACATAAGTAGCTTCAGAATTTTGTGGGTATGATAGGGAGGGTACAAGGTAGAGAGGGACAGAGGTAGCCATATTGGGCAGGGAGGCCACTGAGGCCTCGGGCAAGAGATGGTGGAAAGGGATTCTGCTGATAGTTGACCATAGCATGATCTATCATCCAATTTGATGCTATTTATACAACTGCACTGTAAGGCCCTCCAGCTCCTGAACTTTCAGTAAAATTTTTTACAGACCAACACACCATAAAATAAAAATTTTATTAACCTATGTTTGTTTATTTGCCTACACAGAGACTATTAAGGAATATAGGTTGATTTCATGTGTGGCTGGTGTGAATCAGAGATAAAAACTGTACTTGCATATGGTGAGAAGGATATTCTGAGTCCTGCACTGTAACTGGGAGCAAGTAACCTTGAGATCTTAAACACTTAACCATGTGCAAAAAATCCAGGGGAAGATAGCAGATGGTTGGTGTGAGCTAAAATCAGGGTATAAGAGAATCTCAAGCCTCATTAGACCTTTGCAATAATTATGAGTATATTAATTCATCCTATAAAATGGTCATATGGGTGCCTGCTAGGTCTCAAGAAAATGTGTATTTTATTTCATTCTTTGTTGGAAATTACTATGTTGTGCATGGCTGAAATCAATGTTTGCTGAATCTGGTGCAAAAACCGGTTGAAACAGAGTTTATTGGTGTGGTGCTTTTTCTTGTTATAATGTTACTAGGTGCCACTATTGAGATTCTGATTTAGTAGGGTCTAAGGTGGTCTTTGGACTATTATTTTTAAAAATCAGCTCAGATATTTTTCATATGTCACCAAGTTTGGAAATCACTAAATGAGTTTGAACATAATTTGAATAAAGAAGAAATTACCTACTACTGCCAAGAGAAACATTTGGCCTTTAAGGATTCTATTCACAGGAAATGGATGAATCTTTGTCCAGCTGGATGACATGTAGGAAGTAACCTTTCTCATGTCAAGAAGGTTTGAATGGGGCACCTGGGTGGCTTAGTCAGTTAAGCATTCTACTCTCAGTTTCGCCTCAGGTCATGATCTCATGGGTCCTGCAATGGAGCCCCACATTGGACTCTGTGCTCAGCAGGATGTCTGCTGGAGATCCTCTCCCTCTGCCCCTTCTTCCACTCATTCTCTCTCTCTAAAATCAATCAATCAATCAATCAATCAATCAATCAATCTTAAAAGAGAAAGAAGGTTTTGAATGATGTATGTTTTACCCAAGCACGGAACACTGATTGGGACAGACAGAGTGCAGCTGGCTATCAAAGAGAATACCAATCTGTATTAGAAAGACCAAGAACTGCAGAGTCACTAATTAGAAGGCCAGAGTTTTCTATAATACTGGAAGGCTTTTAGGATAATTGAATTAAGTAATTTTTATGTCCTATCACACCCACATACACAGTTCATAGCAAAAGACCATTAGAAGGGACTTGAGTGAGCTACTACAGTCCTAAAATGACTAAATAAATGCAGTGCAAAGTCAAGAGCATACTTTATTTTTATTGTTGGAGAAAGTACCTATGGAAAGGCCCATTCTGTCCACTATGCCTGATAATTGTAAAGCTCTGTAGAGCAAAACTAAGCTTTTAGAGGACACTCTATGGGATCCTGTGGTTGTAATTTTCTGGAATTGGAGGGACGTGTTTCACTGAAATCTTCTTCAGGTTAAGCATCCATCATGTGTTTCAGTCTCTGTAATACTGCCATGAGTATTGGACATCTTAATGCATTCAGCAAGTATTTATTGAACACTCCCTATGTTTGAAAAACCTACCTACAGCATTGAGAATATGCCAGGGACCAAAATAGACAAAGATACATTTATCTCAAACTTATATTTTGGAGGGGACGACTAGACAATAAATACTAAGTTATTTCTCAAATAAATACCCAATAGTCCCCTTTATCCATGGGGGATATGTTCCAAGACCCCCAGTTAATGCCTGAAACCACAGACAGTACCAAACTGCAAATATACTGGTTTTTTCCTATACATACATTCTTATGATAAAGTTTAATTTATAAATTAGGGAAAGTAAGAGAGTAACAAAAATAACTAATAATATCATAGGACAATTATAACAATACATTGTAATAAAATGCTTGTGAATATGATCTCTCTCTCACTCTCTCTCAAAATATCTTACTGTACTGTGCTCACCCTTCCTCTTCTTCTAATGATGTGAGCTGTTAAAATGCCTATGTGATGAGATGAAATGAGGTGAATGACATAGGCATTGTGACCTAGCGTGAGGCTACCATTCATGTCTTGATGACACATCAGAGGGCGAATCATCCACTCCCAAACTGTGGTTGACCCTGGGTAACTGAAACTGTAGAAAGTTAAACTGCAGGTAAGGTGGCCCTACTGTGTTCTACAATTTCAGATATTGCAAAGTCCTATAAGGAAAAATGTAACATGATGATAAGATATAAAGTAGTGGAGCCGGACGATGTTAGTTACCCATGGGGAGGATGGAAGGAAGACAGAGATGTCTCAATGATGAGGCCACAGCACAGCAGAAATCTGAATGGAGTGAAGGGAAGTTCCACGTGGATATCTCCAGGCAGGTGAAACAGCATGTTCAAGGTCCTGAGGCAAGGATGTGCTCGGTGAGCATGAGTAGTAGTAAGGAAACTAGGAGGCTAGATAATTCCACATATTATTACTAAATAAATGAGTGAAGATTGAGGGTGGTTTGTAAAAGTAAATAGAATGGGAGAAATATCCAAGAGCAGGAAATGTAGGAACAAATGTTCTGTGGGTGCAAAGCTTGTCCAGGGTCTTCTAGAACTTTTACAACAAACGCATGACCCGGGCCCTATAGTGTTAGTATTACAGACTGGCTGAAGGCTTTTGAGAATGGAAGTAACATGGAGAAATGAGTATTTTTTAAAAAGATTTTATTTTTTTTTATTTGAGAGACAGAGAGAGAGAGAGAGAGAGAGAGACAGTGCACGAGCAAGGGGAGGGGCAGAGGGAGAAGCAGACTCCCTGCTAAGTAGGGAACCTGATGCCTGGCTGGGTCCCAGGACCATGAAATCATGACCTGAGCTGAGCAGACACTTAACCAACTGAGCCACCCAGGCGCCCCGAGAAATGGGTATTTAAGGAAGAGTCTCTCTGCCGTGCTATGAAGTGTAAACTGGAATGCAGACAGAGCAAATGAAGAATGAAGAATTAGTAATTAATGGAGTACTTCGATATGATAGATAAGGACAAGGCGTGGGACTAGAGGTAACAATAATAGACATTAGAACGGAAAACATAAAAGTACACGGTAAGCGATTCAAATTTGGGGCAAGGAAGAAGTTATCAAGATTTTGGGAATCAATAACTGATGATACCATGGTCCTGGGGGAGGCAGAAGGTGAAATTAGTATTAGGTAACTGTTTTAAGGGTAGGTTGATTTCGAGGTTATGGCTTAGGTTTTTAAATTAACATATTACCAGGTAACTATAATTCCAGTGGTCAGGGTTACAAAATTGTTAGGATGTCGTGCTCTTGGGTCTATTAGTTGAAGTTCTGAAAGTAGTGGTCACCAAAATAAGAGTATCTGAGTTCATAATTTGAGAATGTAAAGGATGATATATTGAATAAATCTCAACTTCAGGAAATAGGATATTAGTTTTAAATATTAGATCCTTTGAAATATTTAAACTAGAATATTTAGATAGTTTCAATACATACAAATGTATTCATGTATCGACAAAATACTCAAGCTGTTCTAATTGAAGTTTATTTTACTTGTGAGCATGCTATCATAAGGACTCTTAAGTTTCTAAACAAATTATTTAAAATCAGAAAATGACTTTTGTTTCTTGTGCATCATTTCTAAAATACATTTGTTTCTTAAATTTATGGTTAAATAAATCTACTTTAACATGTGATATATATACAAAGCACTTTGCAACATGTTAACAATAAAAATGAATAATATTATATTTAGACCTTATGATCTAAATAATAATGATGTTAATAATAACTTTGATCATAAAGTTACTAACCTCAGGATATCTACTAAGTGCCACGCACTTTTCAAAACAGGTTACCTGTATGAAATCATTTAAATATCACAACACTATATTAATATGTACTATTATTTTTAATAGTTTATAGATGGGAAAATAGAGGTATATGGATGGTTAGTAATTTGCTCAAGGTCACACTATTAGCAACTGACAGAGTCAGCAGCAAAGACCATTTAAATATAAAAAAAAAGATGGTAGGGATCATCCATATTCAATAATACATTACAATCTATGTTAAGAATACATTTCACTTGATGAGACAACCTGATATGGGGTTTTGGAAATATTTATCTTTGGACAGGTCTCATGAGTGTAGAGGTGGTGAAACTTGCTCTTGAGTTGAAGTCATTCAAGTGCATGGCAACTCACTTGGATGAAATAAATCACCTGCTTTATTGTGAGAAGCTAACGTCTCTTGATTTTTACATAATTTTATCCAGCACCCTTCAAAACAATGGTTTATTTTACCCTAACCACGGAAATTATTATATCACAAACTTATGTATGCTTTTGAGGTTTTTATCAGCAAAACACACGTAATAATCAAGCCCAAATTATACCATAATCAAGGGCAAAATTTCAGCCATATTCAAAGAACTTAGAGGAGGCTCTCTACATACTTAAATGTCTACATATGCTCCCACCCATAACTTAGCAACCACATTTTCCATTCCTGGTTCATTAAGATTACTAAACATTTTAGTTTGTGTATATACAAATAGAACCATATTGTACATGGTGTTCTGTGTCTAGAAAAGAAACTATTAAAATAATGGTCAGAATTAATTCCATTTGAAAAGCAGATTGTTAATATCAGATAACAAAATCTTAATTGGAAATGCCTTCTTAAAGCATGAAACTTAAATTTTGTAATCCAACTCCTGATAATATTAAGGAAAGCACATGAAGTAATATCCCTTGGGAATCCAGAAAATTTACAGCTGACATTGTAAAGTATCTCTCTCAGTTATAGCCCCCATAATTTCTTCAGATATAGAATAATACATTTAATTTGCATAACTACAACTCAAGTATCATTATTTCTCTTTAATTAAAATGTAGCCTGTATAGAGCATGTACGTGAATAAAGAGATCAGGATGTATTACTGAAGCTTTTCTTAACAGCCACAGATAAAATTCCTTTTTTCAGAATGTTTCATAATTTACAAAAGATAATAAAGCAGTACTGGGAAAGAATTCATCCAAACATTATAATTTTAGAAATGTGTAAAGAAAATCGGTGGTTTGCCATGATAGTAATTTCGGCTTGATAAATTAGTAGTAATTTCCTTACAGTTAAAGTTAACATTATTCTTTTTAGAAACATTACATATTTTATCATATACTTCCTAAAATTACATGACATTTTTGTATTTGTGAATGCATGTGTTTAAAGTATAATTTATGCAGAAATAACTTGGAAATATGTGGGAGAATCTGTACTCTCCATGTGATACATATTTAATCTGCAAACCAGATTTAAATTCTGCTGTAAGTTTTTAAGTTGTCTTATATTTTCATTATCTTTTCAGCTACACAAAATCTCTTTTATTCAATTTTTAAATTTCCTAATGGGTTGTTTTCTTTTTATATCTTCAGGATAAAATTCCATTTTTCCAATATTTATTTATTTATGTTTTTATAGTTCATGAATTTAGACCATTGTCTTTCTGTTATTCGCCATGTCTTCAGAAAGTGCTTGAATTTTCCTTGGTCCGATCTTCTTCATAGTTCCCGTATTTGTTTCATTATTTACTCGCATTAACTCAGATTGGCTAATTTCCAGCAGATTAGTTAGAAGAGGTTCATTCACCCTCACTTCTGCTTGGGTTTTACCTACCCCCTCTTTTCAGATCAGTATCTGAAAGTCAGGTTGATCTAGGCAAATCTGAGGAATGTCTGCATTGTTTGTCTAAATTCCATCTACTACAGGAATCTGAGAACAGTTTTTTCTCTCCCCAACATGCTTACCTTCCTGACATTTCAAAAATTCATCAACAAGAGAACAGGCATTCTTCGGGTAAATTTCTAGTAAGACCTTTCTTCCTTCTCTGTTCCTGCAAATAAAGTTTTAATTTATGGACATTACATTTCCAAAGTTCAATGGAAGTATGTCAATGATTTGTCACAATGGTAGGTGAAATAATGCCCACCCAACCTGTGGGTGTGTAATCCTGAATCCTCGGAGCCCTTGAATATGTTCCCTCGCATGGTTTAGGGAACTTTGCAGATGTGATTAAGTATATAGGCTTTAAGAATGTGAGATTATTCTGGATTATCCATGTGGACTCAATGTAATCACATAATTCCTTAAGAGCAGAAAATGTTTTTTGGCTAGTTCAGAGAAATATGATATGAGAAGAACACAAATTGCCTTTGCTGGTAAAGACGGAGGAAGATGCCCTTGAGTCAAGAAATACAGCAAATCATAGAGGCTGGATACAATCCTCAGCTGACAGCCAAAAATGACACAGGGACCCAGTGCTATAGCTCCAAAGAACTAAGTTCTACCAGCAATCTAAAGAAGCAGGAAACTGGTCCTGCTTTTAAGCTTCCAGAAAAAGAACACAGATTTGATTTTAGTTCAGTGAGATTCTTACTAAACATCAGACTTGAAGAATTCTAAGAAATTTGTGTTGTATGATTTTGTGTTTTGTTACAGAAAAAAATAGAAAACGAATACAATATCTTCAACCTTCCTGTCTCTCCTTCCAACCTTCTTGTTAAATTATTTTTTGGGGGAGCAAGTTACTGTGAATACAGAGAAAGAGAAAGAGAGACAGAGAGACTATTACACCCCATATTACCTCCTAAGAAACACATACACACGTATGTGAAATAAATAAAGCTAGTTTATCTGATAAGTATAAACTTTGAACAAGCAAGGGCCACGGGACATGCTGGGTGGTCAACACAGAATAGAGATCACCCTATCAGTCTTGTGTCTTAGGGAGAAAACTCCCATATTTTCTAAGTTGTCCAAGGAAATACATTTATAAAAGGCTGTTTGGGACTTACTTCTTAGTCAAAACCCTTAGTTTAAAAAACAAGCCATTAGCTATTACTGCATTCTTCTTTGCATTTAAGAAAGATATACTCAGTCTTTCGAGGATATGATGTTAATTAATTTGGTATAGAATTGGTAAAGTTAAAAATTTAATACTGAGTCTAAATTCAAAGCAAAGAATAATTGGTTATACATTATTTTCAGTGAGATAATATCGAGCCATTTCTCTCTTTTCATATTTATTAACCAGTACAGAGGTTTTACAGTTAAGCTTCACTTGAGTAGTTTTAAGATTTGGTTCTACCTAATACCTAAATATTCTCTTATTAATAATTCCTTTATTTTATATATATTTAATTTACATTTAACTTTCTTTAATTTATAGTGAGATGCTATTGGTGGGAATGGTGGAATACAGAACTCCAAAACTCTGCTCCTCCATAAGTGCTCCAAGAACATGGCAAAAATTGTCAAAATTGGTATTTTTCAGAACTCTTGAAATTAACCAAATGTTTGCAACAATCTAAAAAAGTGTTTATTCAATAAAAACCATTCACTCTTGTTAAAAACAGTGAAATTTATAGTATTTTATCTTGTTCCATTTCCTTTCCCCTCTCCACAAATCTGGAGTAAGTTTAAAATCCAATTGCTCCACAATCATGGTGATCAAAAGTAGCTTCGCAGTTGCTGGAGGGGGTAGAAGTTTGGAACTCACCAAAAGTATTATTCTGAGGGAACTGTGATTATTTGACTTTTCTGGCAGTTTTCTGGAAATACCTACTGACAGGGTTTGTCTTTATTTATTCTGAGTCAGAGTTTACTCAGTACAAATAGCCTTTCTTGCCTGTCTGATCATTGAAGGTGTAACCCAACATGCACACAGAATTATCAGTTCTAGGCATTTAAGAAATCTCTGTACAATCATATGTTGACCAATAAGCTACCTGAGAAGAGACTTTAGTTTCCACATGCAAAAAAAAAAAAAAAAAAAAGAAGAAGAATACAGTCTTTACAGAATTACTTCAGGAAAGTCGTCAAAAACAACAAAAAAAAGCAGCAGAGCAACAATAAGCACCGTGACCAAAAACCCTAAGGAGAGAAGGAGAATCTGATCTTCAGAGTTGTTAAGTTATATTAATTAAAGTGTCCAGTTTTTAACCCAAACTTATGAAACATGCAATAAAACATGAAATTGTGTGTCATTCATGAACAAAACCAAACCAAACAAAAACCAGTAAATAGAAAGTGTCCATAAAGGAGTAAAGATGTTGGACTTATTAAAAAAAAAAAAAGACTTTAAATTGAGTGTCTTAAATATGTTAAAAGAAATAAAGGAAACAATACGTAATAGTTTTCTAGGGATGCCATAACAAAATACCATCATCTGGGTGGCATGAACAACACGAATTTATTTTCTTACAGTTCTGGAGGCTGAATGTCCAAGATCAAGGTCAGTAGGGTTGTCTTCAGATGACATCTTTCCCCTCAGCTCGAAGACGGCACCTTCTCAGTATGTCTTCACATGGCCTTGTCTCTGTGGAGCAAGAGGGTGAGGGGGAAGGGAGCTTTGGTATCTATCACTTTTTATATAAGGATGTCAATCCTATCACTTTAGGACCCCACCTTTATGAGGTCATTTGACCTTAACTACCTCCCTGAAGGTTCTATCTCTAAATAAAATCCCTTTGGGAGTTAGGGTTCCAATGTAAATTTTGAGGTAAAAAAAATTCAGTGTATGACACTATGCTTAGCGAACTAAAGGAAAATATGAGAATAATGTCTCATTGAATAGAACATATTAATAAAGTTATGAAAATTATGAAACCCAAATTAAAATTCAAAACTTGAAAATTATAACCGCTAGTGAAAATTTCACTGGAATGACTATAAAGGCATATCTGAGCTGGCAAGAGAAAAGAAAACTGAATTTTTAAAAAGGTCAATTGAAGTTATCCAATCTGAAAAGCAGGGAAAAAAAATGAAGAAAAAGAAAGAAACCCTAGAGACCTGGAGGAAACCATCAAGCACACCAATATACATGTAATGGGAATCCTAGGAGGAGAGGAAACAGGTGTGGATATAGTATTTTAAGAAAGTGGCCTGAAATTTCCCAACTTTGAGGAGCAACATTAATCTACACAGCCAAGGATTTCAATAATGCCAATTCTGATAAACACAAAGAAACTCACACCTCAGCACATCAAAATAAATCTGTTAAAATATAAAGGAAAAGAGATTTAAAAAAAACACCAGAGAAATGATTTATCACATTTGTGATGAATTGAATTGGGTGTGCCCAAACCAAATTCCTCTGTTGAAGCCCTAACTCTCACTATGACTGATTTTGGAGATAGGTCCTTTAAGAAAGTGATTCAGGTTAGTTGAGGTGTAAGGGTAGAACCCTCACATAATAGAACTGATGTCGCTGTAATCAGAAGAAGAGACACCAGAGTGCATAAACACAGACCAGTGAGGCCAGTGAGAACTTAAGGAGAAAGGCTCTATATGCAAACAAGGGAGAAGGACTTCAAAAGAAATCCATCCTGCTGACACCTCAATCTTGAACTCCTAGCTTCCAGAATTGTGAAAAAGATAAATTTCTGTTCTCTCAGCCACACAGTCGTGGTATTTTGCTATGGCAGCCCTAATAAGCTAGCAGGACATAGAATTCTCAATTTGACAAACAGCTGAATTTTCATCAGAAACCGTGGATGTCAGAAATCAGTGGGGATGCCTTATCAAAGACAGTATAAAGATGGTCAATAAGTATATGAAGACATGCTCTATGCCACTGGCCTTTGAGGAATAGCAAATTAAATATGAGATAACATTATATTCTGTTAGAATGACTAATTTTATTTTTTTAAAAAGCTGACAATACCAAATACTGGTGAGGATGTAGAGAAGGAAGAACTTTCTTTATGCTGGTAGAAATGGAAATGCTAGAGCAAATTTGCAAGGCCGTTTGACAGTTTCTTACAAAGCTATATATAGGCTCACCAGACGATCCAGCAATCACACTCCTAGATATTTATCCTACACATTGGAAAACTTTTGCTCACACAAAAATCTGCATGCAAATGTTAGTAGAAGCTCTATTCATAATCTCCAAAAACTAGAAGCAATTACACTGTCCTTCATAAGTGAACAGTTAAATAGATGGTGGTAAATCCATACAATGGTATCCTACTGAACAATAAAAAGAATGAGTTCTCAAGCCATGCAAAAACATGTGTGAATCTTAAATTCTTATGTCTACATAATGACGGCCAATCTGAAAAGGCCATATACGGTATGAATCTCTTAGATGATCTTCTTCAAAAGGTAAAACTCTATAGATTATAAAATAGTTCAGTGGTTGTCTGGAACTTGAGTGTTATGGGAAGAGAGTTAACCAGGGGAAGGATGAGGGACATTTTATGGTTGTAAAACTGTTCTGTGTGATAGTTTAGTGGTGGTACATGACAATTGACTATACATTTGACATAGAAGTTTATAGCACAAAGTGCTCATATATAAATATATGTGTGTTTTGATATTTCTAAATACATTATATATGCAGGAGGTTATGGATTATAGGATACAATGCAGAATGTATACTGCAAATGAACAGTAAGGTAAAGGAATAGTAAATGATGAGATTATGGATGTCAATTTTCTCATTGCTGGATTGGGAAGTTATAGATCAACAAGAAAAAAAGGGTAGGATAGGATTACCAAGTAAGGATTATAGGTGGAGACGTAAGTATAAACTATTGTTTAGCTTAATATTGGCACATATGGGTACCTATAGAAATATTTGTAGATATGTGCCTACACACAGGTCAGTATACACATACGTGCCCTTGCTCTGTCAGCTGAGAGGATCTATAATCAACAATAGTACCTCAGTGGCGACAAACACATCTAGTCCCTAAACCTTGATTTTATACTATTCTCTGATAAAAAGAGCATTAGACTCCTTAATAAAATGGCAGATTCTAGGATTAAGCAGGAAACATAGAAGAAGAGCTTTGGAGTATTTTGTGGTATCAAAAAGTAAACACACACACACACACACCGGTATGTCAATAAGAGCCATCAGAAAGTACAAAGTACTTCCAATGGTCCAAACTGGAACAATTTGAGTGACAAAGATGTATTAGATTATTATCCAAAGTATAAAATATCTATAAATCTACACCGATATAAATAAGTGATTAAATATATAAATAAGACAAAGAGAATGGACAAATCTTAAGTGCAGGATAATACCAAATATTCAGGTTCTCTGTAGATAACATGGAGATTTTATAACTCTGCCCAGCTCTTTAACTGTGGACTATGCATAGCTACTTCCTTTTAAACAGTAAAGTATAGAAATATGGAGAGAAAATTTTTGCCGTCTAGCAACAATAGCCTGGCAAATAACATCACGCTACCACAGAGAGTTGATGATAGTAGCCTTGACATAATATAATGAGAATGACATTTTACCTCTTTCTTCTCAAAACCTCATAACACTGTCGAATCATGAGGAAAACATCAGAGAAGTCCCAAAATACCTGATAATCCACAAAATTATCAAGGTCACAAAAAATAAGGAAATTCTGGGAGACTACCATAGCCAGGAGCAGGCTAAGGGAAATATCTAAATGTCGTGTGGTGTCCTGAATGTAACACAAGAAAAGAAAAAGGACATTTAGTACAAGCTAAGGAAATATGAAAGAAATATAGATTTTAGTTAAAAAAATGTGTCAATATTGACTCAATTTGACAAATATACCATACTAATTTAAGATATTAGCAAGGAAAACTGGGTATATGGCATAAAGGAATTCTTGGGACTATCTTCAATTTTTCTGTAAATTTAAGCTGTTCTTTTAAAAAGTTAAAGAAAACTCTTTTGTAGGCTGGAGTTTTCCTTCACCAAAAGAATAACCACCTTTCATATTGTGGCAACAGGTCGACTATCTAAACCAATTGTTATTATTTAAGTGGATTTCTCCCTTTGATGAGTTACTCATTAAGATCTTAGGAGGATATTGTTAGTAAGCCTACTTACAATCCACACTTATTTTGTTGTTATTTCCTAGTAAAAACAATTTTATTGGGAATAGAGCACAACCTCAAGAATTTTATTCTGCCTTTTTTTTTGCCCTTGTTTTAAATAGTGAAATATTTGTAATTTTCTAACTATTCCATTTATCCTGTTACTTTTTTACTCTAAATGTTAATGCTCACTTTTATTATGTCTTTTATTTGTGCCTTATTTTGAATATTTCCTTCAAGAGCCATTAAGTATGGATGTTGTATGGTCATTTATAATTTACAGCAGTATCCAAAAGTACATTACAGTGCCATGATTAAATATAACATACACAACATATAAAAACAGAAATCTAAGTAATGAGGGCGCCTGGGTGGCTCAGTTGGTTAAGCGACTGCCTTCGGCTCAGGTCATGATCCTGGAGTCCCGGGATCGAGTCCCACATCGGGCTTCCTGCTCAGCGGGGAGTCTGCTTCTCCCTCTGACCCTCTTCCCTCTCGTGCTTTCTATCTGTCATTCTCTCTCTCTCAAATAAATAAATAAAATCTTTAAAAAAAAAAAGAAATCTAAGTAATGAAAACTAGGATGTCAGGACGCTACTAGCCCAAGCTGTACAGATATGCTGCTTTTAATTTCAACTTATTGCTTTCAACATTGTCCACAGGGACATTCCAATAACTTAAAATTAGTAGGAATTCTTTATTTTTGGAGAAAGGGGTACTCTATCAGAAGATAGAATACCATTTACCAAGGACATTTTAAACGAGAATTTAGATGGAACAAAGATTGAAAATCTACAGTATGTTTCATTAAAAGGGTAGCAAATTTTCATTACAATGAGCATCCTCCAAGATTATATATATTATCTTCTATGGTAAAATGACAAGCACGGTCTTCAAAATAATCCCTAAGGCACAGTAAGAAAAGGAGCATGAAAGTAAAATTAAATAACCTGCTAATTTGGTATTGCTTTTATAAATGGCCTTATAGTCTCTACTTCTAATTAAAATACCAGGCTATGTACAGCTCAGAGCTAATCTCAAATTCTCTTTTTAAAATGTTAAACAAAGTACAGAATATGCTTATTCCCCACTGCAGTTTTAATGACAAACACTTAAAATTGTGATTTCATGCCAACAGGGTGCAACAGCATTCTATTCCTGTCAGCACACTGTGAATTATTTGTGTTTTTTGTAGGTGCAAGACAAAGAAAAAGGTTTCATAAAAGCACTTAATAAAGTTTTAGGTACTAGAATGAAGCATGGTTTGAAAGGTCGGAAAACTGAGATAAAACACATTTGTGGTATTGAGTCTTTCTAGTGTCTTCAAGCACGGTACAAATAGACAACATTCCATGCCAAGTCACATCTGCAAATTTCTGGCAAATGTTTGAATATACTAAAAGGTATATATGTGAATATTGGGAAATAGGTTTGAAAAAGTTCATCCAATGTATCTGTCTTTTAATTAAAAAAAAAAAAGATTTTACTTATTTTGAGAGAGAGAGTGAACATGGCGGGGGAGAGGGCCAGAAGAGGAAGGAGAAGCAGACTTCCCATGGTGAGCAGGGCTCCATCCCAAGACCCTGGGATCATGACCTGAGCCGAAGGCAGACGCTTAAGCAACTGAACCACCCAAACACCCCTGGAATATTTATTGATTGTCATTGTTCCTGTACAACTGATGAAAAAGATACAGCCAAATTAAGAAGGCACTGTTGCCATTTCAGAATTGCAATCCTAGGGTGTTAGATACAAATATAGAGTGAAGATTATTTTTTTTAACCATCCTATTTAGGGCATGATGGCAAAAGAAAAAGTTCAGTGGAGCCAAGGGTTTAGGGTGAAAATACCTTACCTCTTACCCTCATGGGAAACACTCTGGAATTTGAATGCAAGGGTTAACATTATGGTTCTAGAATCTACATCTTTTTAGCCTCATATGGTTTGGCATCTTGAGGGTTACTATCGCCTGTGTAGATTATGTTCACCTTGTGTCTCAAACCTGCTAATGTGTTATTAAAGAATGTCAGGGCTATAAGGGTTAGTAGACATAGTCTAGGAAAAAAAAAACAACTATTGTAAAATCATAATTACATCCAGATAAAATAAATGAATTTCTGAATAACAGAGTGGTATTTGGTTCCAAAGGAGAGGACTTCTGATCTCTTGACTCTGAGACGATACTTGATTCATTATGTCATATCATACAACTCAAAGCATTGTGGTTTTTAGCTGTTTATTTTATTTTACTTTATTATGTTTTTCTTTATATTAAGGTGATTCACAAGAATTCAAGACATCACAGTGTTTGTCTACAGAGAAACATAGAAGAGAATCCTCTCTGAAGATAATATGCACTCAGCATAGTAGTTCCCAACTTGAATTTAGTACCAATCACTTAAACTAAGAAAAAGTCAAATTTTAAGCTTTAATGAATACCCCTGGGGATACTTTAGAAGAGGGTATGTATATATAATTAGAAGATTGAACAGATAAAAGACACCTGTAGAAAACATCTAAAGAATAACCCAATGGAACAAGCTATCATTTGCAAAGATGTCAGAATAGTTCAACTGGGTCTTTCAACGTTCCCTTAAATCATCAAAAAGAGCCTCCTGTGTTACACAAACCAATTTTTAAAATGACATTTTGCCTGAAATGTTAGGCCTCAAAATAAAATCTTTAGAAAGTTTGAACAAGAAGATTAAAATGCATTACACGGTCTTTTAACTACTTGTATATACAACCAAAACTAATTGAGAGATGACTTTAAAACACACTACACCATGTTATAGACTCCTGGTGGTTCTCTATGATTAGAGTATTTTCACAAACAAAAAAGAACCAACTCTATTCCATTTTCCTTCCTCTCTCTCTCCCTTTGTTCCTTTTCCCTTTTTATTCTTTCTTTCTTGTATTAAAAAATATATAAATATTTATTAATACGTTCTTGTCTGATTGTTTCCATCTTTTTGGGTGTTGCAATACAGAGATAAACATATTTAAAGTTTGACTTTCAAGTCTTTGTTTTTTTAAACTTTTTCCTGTAGGTAAAGCTCGCTGACACTGCACTCTGCTACATTACTGGTCTCTTAGGAACAGCCCCTCAGAAAGGAGAATATAGACCCCAGTCAGAGCCCTGGGTCTAGGACAGGAGCCCCCTCTTGCTCTTTTGGACCTTTCTTCACCAATGGTCATGATCCCGACAAAGCATCCTCTCACAGCCTGTTCCATAACCCAGCAGTGGGCAATGACATTTCTACACTGCCTCCTTTGTTTCTGGTATTGAAGGATATGGCTGAGCAAAATCCTTTGTAGTAGACCTTTCATATCCTTAAGCCCAACGGATACAATGAGGACGTTTTCACCAACACTCTTCATACACAACTACAAGGCAGAAAAGGCTTGAATGCAAAAATCTCAATAACCAGAAGTTAATAGAAAAAAGTGCTAGTACTAATTCATGTGTGGACAAGGAGTACTATCATTAAATATTTCCTCACTCTTGTTAATGTACTACTTCCCTTTCAACTCTCACTGAATGCCTGGCATAGACACCAAGTACCTATCAGTTACCTAATACATATATTCATTGATGTGACTAATAGATCAGTTACAAAAAACAACATCTAAATTAATTCATGCTCGGTATCAAATGAATACAGTTAATAGACTGATTTTGAAATTGACTTGCAAATTAATAGACAATAGCATACAATGTATGCCTAAGAGTGATATGAATATACTGATGAATATAAATGTAGATATGAGCTACAATCCAATAGAGAAAATAATAAAATATTTTAAAGACAAAGGTACATGCTGATTTTCATTATATTTCTATATTTAAAGCAATATAGCACAGTGTGAAACATGATGTTGAATTAGAGAACATAACTAATTCTCTCACCAGTCTTCATGCTAAATTTTTAGCAGGCTGATTTCTTATGGAATACAAATGTGTTTGAAAGCACTGCTTCAACCTTTACTTGTGATAACAACCAGGAACATTTTCAGTTTATATACTCCAACTCTGATGGCCTTGTGCTTTCAAGAATTCAGGATGCTCAGCCAGGTTTTTGGACTTCATACATTGGGATCTTGTTGATGTCTTTCCAGCCACAGCGTCTCTATGACTCTTGACACTATTACTGTTTTGGCTAACGGGATTGTAGAGAAGGGATTCTTGCTGTTTGCCCACCAGAGAAATGACAGGCTGATGATAAGAATGGTCTCATATTTTTGTCCATTGTCAGTTTCTCAGATTTTGTCTTTTAATATAATTTAGTAGTTTCATATGAAATAAGTTTTGGTGTAAAAAAATCATATCTAATTTATATCTGAATTAAAATTGTAAAGAATTTACTAGAAGGTAAGTAGAATATATACAGTTTGTGAAATAAATATCATTTATAAAGTGTGATAGTAGGTGAAAAGTTCTGATTTAAATGGTATATCTCACGAAATGCTGTAGAAATTGTTGAAGGCTTACAGAAAAAAAGTGATTTGAATAAGGTTTCAAATTAAAATTAAGCTTGACCACAAAGATGTGGGGGGATAAAATAAAATGCGTAAGAATAACTGTGATTCAGGTATAAATTATTGTTACAGAAGTAAGTTATTATAAAAGAAAGGGATTTTAAACAATGAAGTCAATAGTAATATATTTTCATGTGCAACTAATTACTGATCTTAGATACATGCATTTTCAAGAGACCTCATAATTTAAAAGACATATGGAAATAGAATAGAATGATTACTTTAAAAGAAAAGATACTGTGTTTAAACAATTAAAAAGTTACAATCAGGATCAATTTTAGGGAATTGTGCCATATCTGGTAACATGATATGGATCCGATTTATAGCTCCATTTGGAATAAAATGTCTGATGCCTGAGAACATTCTTGAAGTGACACATAGAATAATTGTGTTATATTATTGTAGTAGCAAAACCTTTTCTTAACTCTGAAATATGACACTGAAAATCCATGTTTTTTCTATTTGATATGAAGCATAACTTTATTGTTGATATACAGTTGTTAAGTAATAAATAAGTCCTCAGTGCTTACTACACTGCAGACACACTAGTCTCAGAACACATAAAGTATTAAAAATAAAAAGTGTAATATGACTTTTAGGAAGCTTAACAACTCCTATATGGAGAGAGATGGCTTGAATAAAACAAGTTACAATTAATACTGTAAAAAAAAAAAAGGATTTAAAAAAATGTGTTGAGAATGAAAAATGCTACTTTTGAATACTGCCCGACAGTTTCTTACAAAATCAAACATACATTTCTCATATGATCCAGCAATCACACCCCTTTGGTGTTTACACTAAGGAGTTAAAAACTTATGTCCACACAAACACTTGCACACAAATGTTTATAGCAGCTTTATTCAAAATTGCCAAAACTCGGAAGCAACTAAGATGCCCTTTAGTAGATGAATGGATATAAATAAAGCCTGGTACATCCAGACAATGGGATACTATTCAGCACTAAAAAGAAATGAGCTATCGAACCATGAAAAGGCATAGAGTGACTTAAATGCATATTAGTAAGTGAAAGAAGTCTAAAACAGCCACGCACTGTATGACTTAAGCCAAATGACAGTCTGGAAAAGGCAAAATTATGGAGATAGAAGTATCATTGGTTACCAGGAGTTGGGGAGAGGGAGCGATAAATAGGGGGAACACAGGATTTTTAAGGCAGTGAAACTACTCTATATGATACTATGGTAGTGGATACATGCCATTATGCATTTGTCCAAACCTTTAAAATGTACAACACCAAGAGTGAACTCTAATATGAACTATGGGCTTCGTTTGTATTGTATGAGCTTCGGGTTGTATATGTCAATATATGATCATTGATTGTAGCAAATGTATCAGTCTGGGGCAGGAATTTAATATCGGGGAAGGCTGTGCATATGTGGGGGCAAGGGATATATGAGGCATCTCTGCACCCTCTGTTAAATTTTGCTGTGAACCAAAACGGACCTAAAAAATAAAGTCTATTTTTTTTAAAAAAAGCAATATGGAAACACATATTAGGATCTATTCTCCTTGGTAGCTGCTGAAAAGCAGGGAGACAATGTGAAAATTGAACAACCTTGTTAAACATTTAAGATTTCATCCAACAGGAGCAAGGGAAAGATTTTTCTGGAGAATATATCAAGTGCCAAAAGTTTTAAAAGCAGGGTGTCCCCAGCTGCAAAGCTCCCACCACTCCTCTCCCTGTGGAAGGGGCTTGACAGACAGCACAGTGAAGCCTTGATAACTCTGGGTGAGGTTTTTTGTTTGTTTTAAAATTTCACATAGAAAGTGGTAGGCCTGGAACCAATCACTCAGAAGAAAACCATGAATCATATGGGAAAGAAGGATCTGGAGAAAGTATGAACACCTCTGAGAGTTGAAGAGGAAAGAAAAAAATCAATAGTGCAATCAAGATGATAAGAGTGACATTTGCTCTAAGGTGTTGTGAGATGGGGAAGGCAGGGCTTCCCAACTCTGTCACTACAAGCAAGACAGGAGGATTCTGGCAGGAAAGAAGGCTTCTTCTGTTCTCCACCAGCAGTGGCCGCATGGGAGAGCAGGGAGTTCGCCTTGTAATATACTTACTGCCCACACATCACTGACATTATGAATAAACCCTATCTCCCTCTTCTCCCATAATTCTTCCCTAGGAACTTTTCCAGCTTGAAAGTAGGAAAAATGGATATTTCCAATTTTTCTAAACATGATAGAGGTGACACAGTCTTAAAAATACTGGCCTGGGGGCACCTGGGTGGCTCAGTCGGTTAAGCAACTGACTCTCAGCTTCTGCTCAGGTCATGGTCTCAAGGTCCTGGAATGGAGCCCCACGTCAAGCTCCCCACTGAATGAGGAGTCTGCTTGTCTCTCTCTTCTTGTCCGTCCCCCTGCTCATGCTCGCTCCCTCTCTCTCTCTCAAATAAATAAATAAAATCTTTAAAAGAAATACTGGCCTGAATCTTAACAAATCTTAACAGTGATGACCTCTTTGCCACAGGTTTTCTAGATCGGTTTTCAAAAAAAAAAAAAAAAGTATGGCAAACCACTTTTATCGTGACATGAGCTTCACATGAACAGTTTCAAAAATATATAAGGTAAACTACTATTAGTTTCTCTTACAATATACTAATTGCCCTAGAAAGTGAAAGATAGTTGTTCTTGATACTTGTTATCTTAAGGTATTTGAACAAGCCAAGTCTTTCAGGTCTTGGGAACGTTGCACATTAGTTTTGTTTAAAGCGGGTGAAGAGCCAATTCTGTAATATGATTGGTATGTGCATTTTCCTTTTCAATTCTATTAATACTAATTTACAACTGCTGATAGTGCATTATCTTTCAGAAATTCATGCAAATGACTTCCTGAAGTGGATCATTAAATATTTGCCTTTTATCAGAATACATTTAATTTACCCACTTACAATGTTCAGCTAGAGAAAAACTTAAAAGCGAGAAATCAGTTTTTTATGTGACAGAAATAGCCAGGAACCTCTTCCCATTTTATACACCAAATAGCATTTGGTAGTATACAAAAACTATTATTTAAAACAAGGAAATATTGGGGTGCCTGGTGGCTCATTTGTTTGAGCCTCCAACTCTTGATTCCAGCTCAGGTGATGATCTCAGGATCTTGGGATCCATCCGCACATCAGTCTCCACACTCAGCGCTCACACTTGCTCTCCCTCTCTCTCTCAAGTAAATAAATAAATAAATAATTTTTTAAAGGGTCTTTTTTTTTTTTTTTCATTTGAGAGGGAGAGACAGAGAGAGCCAAGCAGGGGGGAGAGGCAGAGGGAGAGGGAGAAGCAGGGAGCCCAATGGGGGAGGATCAATCCCAGGAGCTGGAGATCATGACCTGAGCTGAAGGCAGACGCCCAACTATCTGAGCCACCAAGGAACCCTTAAATAAATAAAATCTTAAAAAAATAAATAAAAATAAAACAAGGAAATATCCCTGTCCTTTCACTGTTTCTGCTTCATTTACTTAGCATGACAAGAATGAGTAGCTCTTTCCTTCCAGAGGCCTCTTTTCATGATTCATCTTTTCATACCTGTCTTTACTACCTCAAATGTTCTTATTTCTTTTCTGCCTCTATAATGAATTATTGCATATGTCCATAAAAGGGCTCAAACTGAAGAGTACATCTTGATGAATTCTCACCAAGTGATGACTATGTGTGACCAGGAGCAGGAGAACATTGCCAATACCCAGGGGCCTCCCTGGGGCCGACTCATTACAGCCCCAGTCTCAAACAATATTAAGTTCCAACCCCACAGATTAGTTTTGCCTGTTGAACTTTGTATAAATGGAAATTTACAGTCTATTTATATTCTCTGTTCACCTTTTTTCTTAAAAAATTTAGTTGTAAGATTCATCCATATTCCTGTGTGTTATTACAACCCACACAGCTGTGTTGCTTTTTTGGATTCATTGTGTGAGCACACTCAAATTTCTTGACTCATTTCACTGTTGATTGGTTGTTAGATATTTTTACTTGGGACAATTTCGTATCATGCTGCCACGAACATCCTTGTATGTGATTCTTTTCAACATGTGCTTTGTGCTTCTCTTGAGAATTTCAGGCAGAGGATAGCTGGGTCCTAGATTATGAATAATTCAGTTTCAGTTGATACTGATTAACAGTTTTCAAAAGAGATTGTAGCAATTTGCATCCTCACTAGCTGACCATATGAGTTCTGGTGGCTCGACTTCCATTGTTAACACTTGGTGTTATATACTGTGATATTGCAATACAAATAAGAAAGATATATTTGGTCTTTGCCCCCATTTCTGCCACAGAGCTGTAAAACCCTTGGAATTTCATAACTGATAATTGTGATAAAAGTGTTTTCCTAATAAAGTGGCTTTTGGAGTACCCCTAGATCACTTAAGGATGGAGCTCATCACCAGAGGAACCAACCAAGTAATTAGAGGGTTAGATCTTTCAGTCTCACCCTTGATGTCTGGGGAGGGGAGAGGGGCAGAATGTTGAATCAGTCACCAATGACCAATAATTTAATCTATCATGCCTATGTAATGAAACCTCCATGAAAACCCTAAAGTACAGGGTCTGGAGAGTTTCTGGGTTGGTAAACACGTGGAAATCTAGAGGAGAGTGGAGTGCTCAGAGAGAGCAGAGAAACTCTGTGCCCCTTCCCCATACCTTGCTTTATACATCTCTTTCATCTGGCTGTTCCTGAGTTACATCCTTTTATAATAACCTGATGATCTAGTAAGTAAAATGTTTCTCTGAGTTCTGCGAGCAGCTCTAGCAAATTAATCAAACCCAGGAGAGGTTTGTGGGAAACTCTAATTTACAGCCCTGTGGGAAACTCTAATTTACAGCCCAGTGGGTCAGAAGTCCAGGTGACAACCTGGGCTTTCCACTGGTGGTTGAAGGTGGGGAGGGGTGGACAGTCTTGTAGGACTGCACCCTTAACCCGCGGGATCTGATACTATTCCTGAGTAGATAGTTGTGTTGAATTCTCAGACGTCCTACTGGTGTCCAAGAACTGCTTGGTGGTGTTGGTGGGGGATCCCACCCCCCCACCCCATGCTCAGCATTGGAATTGGTCTCAGAACACCAAAGATATACACTCTTCATTTTGTTATTTTGATGTCTATGTAGCTATTTTGCATTGTGTTTTAATTTGAATTTCCAGGATGAATAAGAAAGTTGAATAACTTTTCATACAATTACTGGTTATTTGAATATATTCTTGTGATTTGCTTCAAGACTTTTTTCTATTTTTTTAACATTTTCTCACTGATCTGTAGTTGTGTTTTTATTATCTGAATATAAGTACTTGGTTAGGTATTTGTGCTAGAAACATCTTATCTCACTCAGATTTTATTGTCTCTTAATGACATCTTTAGAAAACAAATAATTCCTTACCTTAATACAAGAATTAAAGATTGAAGCTTTTTTTTCCCGTTCTAGAAATTATGTGGTTTTTTTACCCCCAAGACAATGGAAAATATATAGAATATGGGGAAATATAACAATATACTCTCCAATATACTCTCCCAGAATCTTTTTTATTTTTGTATTTAGACAAGCAATTCATTTAGGATTGATTATTTTGTATAGTGAGAAGTAAGGGTTGATACATTTTGGATACCTAAACAACTGATCAGAAAGACAAGAAGTCTTATACATTTGAAATTTGCTAACAGAGTCGATCTTAGTGTTTTTACCACACAAATGAGGTATATGAGGTGATGGACATGTTGATTAACTTGATTGCAGCAATCATTTCACCATGTATAAATATTTAAAAACATTATGTTGTACCTTAAATACATATAATACTTTTTATCAATTTTACTTCATCAGTTTTGCCAATCATACTTCAATGTATCAATTATATCTTTATCAATTTATCAATTGATTCAGTTATACTTCAATATCAACTTATCAATTATACTTCAATAAAGTTGAAGGAAAATAGAAAAGATAATATGTTACCATTTTTTTAAAGATTACTTATTTATTTATTTGAGAAAGCAAGCAAATGGGGGCCAAGGCAGAGGGAGATAGAGAATTCTGAAGCAGACTCTCCACTGAGCATGGAGCCTGACCCGGGGCTTTATCCCAGGATTCTAAGATCATGACCTGAGCCTAAATCAAGAGTCAGCTGCTTAACTGACTGAGCCACCCAGGTGCCCCTATATGTTACCATTTTAAACTTATTTATTATTTAAAGGAGAGACTGAGGATCACAGAAGTTTAGATAATACAATTCATAATTAGTAGAGCCCTACCCTAGGTCATTGTGCTCCTACTCTAGTTTGGAAACATTTAAGGAAGGCTTAATAGAAGAACAGACTGAGTCTCAAAAGATGAATAGATAGATGCTCATCGCTTTTGAGATGTTCAGGGTTGGTCCTGAGCAGTGGTCTTTGCAGGAAGTTGTCCCTGGGATGAAAGCCATGAGCATGGGAAGCAGTGTGGTCTGGTGGCTGGGGGTAGAGGTGGGGTAAGCCTGGGGAGAGGAAAGGCAGGAAAGATGAGCACAAGACACATCCTGGACAGCCTGAACTGAAAAGAACAGAGGACACAGAAGGATTTGAAAAATTGCCAAAAGATAGGATAAATTTGTAGATTTATAATTCAGGCCATATGTAAATCAGTATATGACGAACATTCTTGTTTCCAAACTACTGAGTGTTTTAAAAACTCTTTTGAAATTTTTAAGAGTTTATTAATGAATTGAATATAATATAAAGCTAATGATAGCAAACATTCTACAGGAAACCTACATGTGTCTGCTAGAAGATGTTAGATCTCCATCCTTCAATTTGTTAAAAACAAAAACAAAACAAGAAAAACTGTCATGTTTTTGAAAGATCTCCAAAGGACTATTAGGTCTCACACTTGATGTAGCTATGGAAAGATAGTGGATAAATAGTTCCATGTTTATTGTGGTATAAGAGTAGGAACAGTATTTCATTTCCTGAATTTCTGGTAGAAAACAAGAAAAACCAAAATGTTGATTCCAAAATTGAGAGGAATAACCTGTTGAATTATCGTCAGAGATATATGCCTGTTTCCTCTTATAGAAGACTTAATAAGCCAAGATATTTTACTTTTGCTCTTGTGATCTTCTTATCTTTGATATGAGTTCAAATTCTTCTATTAAATGCTATTATAATTTTATTTTAATTAGATTTATAATTTTATTTATAATTAAATTTTAAAATTAATTAAAGTAAGTATATAACTGATTCATGCATTTATTTACTCAATTCAAACTTAGGAATTTGCATCACTATCTCTTCCGCATTTTATTTTTGTCTTTTAACAATATTTTATGAACCACAATTTATAATGGTCACTTGGTTTATTAGCCAGAAAATGGCAGTTAAAACTGATTTTATCTTTTATCTATTCTGATACCAGATCATTAACCATCCAGACTCTCCCTGAAGATAGTCCAAGTGAACGGCTGCAAATTCCATAGAACTTAGAAGTTGAATGATGTAGACGGAGAGAGAATTACTTAGACTTAATCTTGTTAATCTCATAATCGCATTCTTTTCTATATGGCTAAGGTCAAAATCAGGGAGCGAGAAACAGAAATGGTCAGAGCACTCGGCCTAAAATATCTCTAATATATGGAGATAAAGATTGAATGCATGAAAGAACTTATGTTGACCCTATTCTTTCTGTAAAATAAGGCCCCTGCCATGGAAAAACGTGGCAATGAATAAAACATTCTTGTAGTTCCTGAAAAGGAGGGTTGGCAGAAGAAGTGAAAGGAAGAAAGACAAATCCATACACAGAGCAACAATGCTTATCCACATTAAATTAAAACAAATTGCTGTTCTTCAGTATGAAGGGGTCCAAGGTAATTAATCTGCCACCAGGAGGCTGCTAGTTCTCTCAGTCATGATTCCCTGTTAGGGGCTCAGCGTCGGTCTGCAAAGGCTGGAGACATCACATGTTTCTGAGATCATCCATTACGTTTGTATGTACCTTTGTATATACTTTGTATGTACCTTTGCCCTCATGACACCTCACTCACATGGTCATCAGGCAAGAACAGAAAAGACTGTTATCTGTGGTACCCAAGCTGCCTTATATCCATAGAATAGAATAGGTCATATTGAACTCTGAGTGTTTATTGAAATAAATGCCTTAATGAGATACACACAGGACAAATATCCCCTTTTACCCTCACTCATTCTGAGGGGGTCCATCTACAGTCTTTATTCCTAGGCTTCTGTGTTACCAGTTTTCTTATGTTGTACTTTCTAGATCACTGATTATTCAGCCAAGTATCTAGTCACTGCCAGATATTTTAAGGCAAAGTGAGTAGTCAGATGCACCACTCCTATTATGCTTGTTGGGGTCCTTTCCTTTCTCACTGTCCTTCAGGGAAACACTGGTGTGAAGCTGGCATGCTGCAGCCTTCCAATTTGGGGTGATATTTGTATCATGTGTGCATCATTGGTAAACCACATTGTTTTCTTTTATTTCTTCAATGCACTGACAATAGAGAGAGCTCTCACAAGGCCATGAGTGAGGGTCAAGGGAGAGGGATCAATACAGCAGCACGCAATGTCATAAGAGTCAAATTTACTGCTCTTTCTACTTCCTTTTGCATTCAGAACCTTCTCAAGTCCTACGTCATACATGCCAATTCCACTTAAGAATGAAATTCTTTTGTGATCCCCCAACCTGGTGACATGGTTGGTCAAATAACACCCCACAAATAACAACAAGCTTAGGTCTCATGGTTTCTCATGGTAATGTTTCAGATACATATGACAGGATAGAAAATATCTTTGCTTTTCCCCCAAAAATATGAATAATTAGCTGCACAAGTACTTATGTTTTTGTTCCAGAATTTTAAGTATCCCTACTATGATTGCCAGTGCATTGCTTATTCCTCATAGCTATCCACAGGGTACAACTCAAGTCCTGTGTCTAACCTCCCTTATTTGACTTTTTTTTTTATTATGTTATGTTAATCACCGTACATTACATCATTAGTTTTTGATGCAGTGTTCCATGATTCATTGTTTGTGCATAACACCCAGTGCTCCACGCAGAACATGCCCTCTTTAATACCCATCACCAGGCTAACCCGTCCCCCCACCTCCTCCCCTCTAAAACCCTCGGTTTGTTTTTCAGAGTCCATTGTCTCTCATGGGTTTTATGTTACTCAAGGCTTTCTTGCAAAATCTCTACGTTCTTTTGCCATGTTTCCCGTCTACTTTTTAAAAATTTTCTTCCATTCTCACTTTTTCTACTTACCCCCAACAGCTCCATGAGATCTGTGGCTCATGCATATGGGCACCACATTTCTTATGGAATATGATAAAATAAACAGAAATAAATACATGAAAAAAATCTGTGAAGAGGAACCTTTGTTTGCCAAGGATTCTTGTGCAGTTTTTTCCAAATGAAATGATTTTTTAATTAGGGTAAAAATTTAAACGTCTAATGATGCAAGGCAAGAATAGAATGCAAAGAAGACTGAGTGATGAAATAGTTAAAATGTGAGAATATCATCAAGCTGGGGATTTCCAAGAGTAGACTGAGATGGGAAAAATAGTTAATTCAGGGTAGACTGAGGTACAACATGAGGACTGTTTTGAATTTCTTGAAAAACTATTACCTTAGAATAAGAATTAGCAACTAAATCAAGAAAAGGACAGATGGGACACTAACCTCTTAAGATAGTTAGGAGTCACCCTAAATGCAAGTTACATTCTCTGTGAAAGTATATCAAGGTTTGGTTGCAGCGGACCAGAGAGAATTACAGCTGGTTAGTTTTCTTTAATTGGTATATACGAGCCTCAATTTAAATTTTCTGGCTGTAATGTGGTTTGGAATTATTAAGTGAAATGGAACAGTGCTATTTGACAATGTAACTTTATAATGGTGGATCTTACCATCAATATCAATGCATGTAAATCATATTACATCCTGTAGTGAAACAATAACCTTCAGTTTTCATTGACCAAGACATCACATCGCCTACAGAGTTGCCGCAAATATTTTTTTTATGAAAAACTATGTCAAAACATTTACCAAATACCGCAAAACATGTTGCATATTTCCCTTCAAATTCAACATCAGTGGGTTCATAAGATTAGTCATATAGCACATGTGGCATGAACACACTGCTTTTCCGTGATACATTCTACATCCTAATTTATATTTCCTTATCCTTTTTGAAGGAAAATAACCCTTGCATATGCAAAAACCCATTAGGTTGGTTCCCCAAAGATAATACAGATATTTAAGAATTTTTTTTGTCTCTGCTGTGCCTAGGTTAATGTACTTGCTCTGAAACTACAGGGTATTTCTTTTAACTTTAACATAATTTATCTTTGTATTGATAAACATGATCTGATGCCTCATTTCTGATTCTTCAGCTAAAAAGATATTTTTGTCTTTAAAATACTGGACCATCCTCACCTTATTCGTGATTCTTCTGTTTAAACTAGAAATATTAAAGTATGATATTTTAAGTTTAAAAAAACATTCGAATTTGCAAAACATTGTCTTTGATTTTTATGAATATTGATATATAATATTGAATGTTTTCATTAAGATTTAAAATTTAAGTGTTTTCTTTACTTTCTGTGGCATAATTAGCATCAATTGCCAAGTCTATAATATGAAATTATCAAAATTATTTTATTTTATCTTTCTTTTCCTATAAATTTCCTTCTTTTCTTTGTATTATTACTAGACTGAAGTAGCATAAAATCTATAACCAACTGTCATGGTAAGACCACGACATTCAACATTTAACTGATTTTTAGAAAGTATCAGACATAAAATCACTGGGAAAAAAAAATCTATGAATCAAAACAGTAATCTAAAACTGACATAGGCTTAATATTGTCACAAAATAACTGCAATAAAAATAAAATAACCTCTTTCCTGACTTTTCTCTATTCTAGCTTTCACTAATAACACATCACAGAGGACCTTCTAACACAAAAAATTAATCTTTATTTTCCTCTAATTGAAAATTTTAAATGAACCTTACTTAGCTGCTCTCATGGCAAGAAGCCAAGATTCTCATGAGAGCACATCTCATCACAGAGGATTTGAATCATGCTTCCCTTATGAACTTATTGCTCACCACTAAACTCGTGTATTTATGCCCACCTTTCTCATGCTACACATACATTTTCCTATTTGATTATCACAACAACTTCGGATTAGATCAGTAAGGCATGAACTGCAGAAGCCAAGTTCAATTCAGGTGGCAATGTGTGGGAATTTTAATTTCTTGTCCCCACAATACTTTCTAGCCAACTGTATTGGTAATAAAGATAATATTTTATCCAATATCTTCCTTATGTACTCTGCATCTCAATTGATTTAAAATCTAGATGGGAAAAAGAGTATGATGCAGTTGCTTCATTAAGTCACAACAAATCTCAGCATAAGACCTAATCTTTTTGTAAACCAAGAGCTTTTCCAGAGGATTTAATTTTTAAGAAATTCTCCTTAAATTCCTTAAAAGAGTACAAATTCCCTAAATAAGCCACGAGTTATTAAAACGCCTTTCTAAAGCCAGAGTGGTTCTTTCAGTGTCTTGTTCACAGTAAATGGTCAAAGCATATTGTGAAATAATTAAAGTAAGAGAAATAACAGAAAGCCTCTTGATATAATGTATTCTGTAATTTACTTGGCAAAAGAAAGCTAATAGCTGTTGTTTCTCTTTCTGATGTGTCCTAAAATATTAATATTCCAGGTTAGTATGAGATTATGGTTTTAGTTTAGAACACGTGTTGTGTTGTAACTGGCTTGGTATCACCCAGCACATAGCAGAGTACATCGAGCACAGAGTAACTTAATCAATAATTGCTGAAATACAAATATTTCTGTTTAAAAGGGAACTCTGTGAACTCTGCATCGAATATACATTAATTTTCTTCAGTAGTTCATTAAAAAAACATAGGTGGAATATAGGCCTCATTTAAACTTTAAGGATTCTGGCTAGAAGCAAAGCATACATGTCTCAGTCAACAAAACTCCAAACTCCGCTACGGAACAGTTATTCAATATTTAGATAACTTTCTTGTGTTCCAGTTACACAAACAAAGGGCCAACAGCTGTTTTTGAATCTCTTTAGCATTACATTCTGGCTTAGGAAAACCAAATTTCTAACATAGAGAATGTACTCCAGCCCTAGGAAATCATTTAATCCAATAGGAATTTGGCAACTGCAATTGGCTTCAAGATTTAGGCCTCAATATGTGTTCCTTGATCCTAGAAAATGTTATAAGTACATGGGTTAGGATACATACACTAAATGGGAATTTATTCGGTTAGCAATTAGTACAGAATACTTAGAATCTCGATTTGACTCCCCATCTGTTATATAAAATAGGATGGCCACATCCTTTGGAAACGGTTGGGTAGTAGGTTTTTATTTTTATGTATTTCAAATGTCATTTACTTCCATGTAAAACAATCATCAGGACTGATTATCATCAGGGGCTCCATAGGACACTTACATCAACTCTTCACTCCCATCTCTGTACAGCTCATAGTTCATAATTACCCAGGTTCTGTATCACATTTATATTTGCTGTTTGGGTATTTACGTGTTCAGTGAGATTTCAGTCATTTAACTGACAGCTATGACTTCACCCAGATAGCAGGTGCCCATGGCATCAAGGCCCCCTGATTGTAAGAGAAATTAAATGAACATAGGGAAATTGATCCCTGAATAGTTTCCTAGCCCTGCACTCCTAGCTTTAGTATTTATTCTCGTTTTATAGAACACCTCAAGGGGGGAAATAATAACATGTCTGAAAAACAATTTCATTTTTTAAAAAATTATATTGCTTTCAGTAATTTTAATAACTCAATAGATTTATTCCATCCACATTTACTTTTTTCAAAAGAACATTTACAAGAAGACTATACCAGAAAAAATATATAAAAAGAAGTCTGTGTTTATGATAATTTGAAGACACTTATTTACTTGTCTTTTTGTTATTTGGAGAAAAGGGAAAAAATGTGTTAAGACAACAAAATGAATAACGTAACATGTTTCTATGACTACAAGAACAGGCATATCGAACAGGTCTTGTTGTTAGGACATTTGACAAAGTAATAAGCAAAGAAGGAAAATTCACATCTTAGGTATAAAAAAGTTTATATAAACCATGTAAAAAGCTTAGTGCATATTCTGAGTACCTATGATTCCATTTTGAATATGGTAATATTCTAATGTAAGCACTGGTAGTAGCTGCTTATAAAAATTTTCTGTTTCATTTTATTTTATACAATCTTTAAAAAGGTGTTTGAATGTTACAGAAAAAATCCTCCTTGTATGATCACGAGGAGTGCTGTAAGTCTTATATTTCCTTAGGATGAAAAGAAATGAAAGATGTTTTTCCTTTGTTGTGATTAATTTAAGAAACTAAAACACTTTGGAAAATTGGAAGTATTTTTCTCCTTGAGATAATCAGAAATGTGAAGGCAGGATCATGAAGTTGGAAAAAGCAATGTGTTGTTTTGAAATGCAAACATCAATGTTTGAGTCCTGTCTTCCATTTCTGATCTTGATCCATTTTCTCATCTGTGAAATGAAATGAGTTGGTGTGAAAGGATCAGTTCTCTTCAAACGCTGAATGATATATATTCCAGACACCAACCTAAGTCTTCTGTCTTAGAAGTTGCTCAGACCCCACGGAGACAAAAACCTTGCTCCTCTGACTTCCAAGGACCTAGTAGGCCCACATTTGTCAGCCCCTATTTTATCATGCTCCAACAGAATGTTAGGATAGAGTAGAAGGTAGCTAGTCATTGTGTTCAGAGAGCCTTTTTAGTCTTGGGGATATGACACATCACATAGTCTTCTTAATCTGTTGTGCTAAGCCCCTCTTCTCATGATTGTCCCTAACAGAGACCCCAGCATACTACTGATCTATGATTGTACATTTACTATTCTCTTTCCTCCCTAGACTGCAAACATCATAAAAACATCATGAAAAAGAGAAACGGTTTCAATTTTTTAAAAGATTTTATTTATTTGATGGAAACGGGGAGAGAGAGAGAGAGAGAGGGAGAGCACAGAGGGAGAAGCAGACTCCCCACTGAGCAGAGACCCCAATGTGGGGCTAGATCCTAGGATGCTGAGATCATGACCTGAGCCTAAGGCAGATGCTTAGCCAACTGAGACACTCAGGCGCCCTGATATCTATTTTTGACATTGAATCCCTAATGTCCTGTGCAAGAAATGGTGTTTAAAGTATCTGCAATGAGGTATTGGGTAGAACAGGGCTCAAAGTGCAAGGAAATAATAAAGGTTTAATCAGTCTAATGAATAATGAGTCAACGGTTGGTTTTGTTCCTTCATTGTTCCACTAAGTATATTATGCACTTTGTTTTGTTTTTCTTAGTATTGCCACTATTGAAATTTTCATGAATTTATACAAAATATAAATTCACTTAAAATCAACTATTTTTATCACTAAAATAATCTCTCTACAATGTCTTGAGATTCTCAATACCATGAAAATTGCTCAGCCAAGAGTAAAGGGTCAAATAATCTTTTTTCTATTAGAACACAACCATGGCCAGTCAACAAGTCTCCTATTTCAGGCCCTCTTTAGAAACAGAATGATTACGATTAGCTTATTTAGAATACAACTTCCGCACATAATTTCACCACATAGTTGTTCTTTTCAAGGTAACACAAAAGAAACTTGAAATAGAAGCACCTTTAATTTAACACAATGAAGTTATTACATACAAATTAGAAATATATTTGCATTTGATTGAACAATTATTTATTATTTGCTATGTTTTCTTCACAATATTCTTCCACTGGCAAATAAAAATATATCGTCCGTGTTAATATTTAAGAACTGTAAACTAATAAAATGTCATTTAATTAGGAAATAACTTATTAAATTGGCAGGCTTATCCTATGGTGTGATTTGATAGCTTGGGTAATTTATATATCTCTTACTTTGCTTATTGATTTCTACATAAATGGTGTAAGGTTTAGATGCTTTTATTCCTAAATTATATAATCTTTATGCACCTGGGCCAAACAAATCCCAGTGTCTCTAGGATAATTAGACAAAGTTAGCAAAACACCTGAATTTGTAACAGCTGGTAGCAGTAAAACATAAGTGCAGATTGGACTCTTAAAAATTAGTGAAGTCTTTAGCATCTTGAGGATTTGGGCAAAAGTGAAAGTAACTACGAAGTAACACAAAGAAACCAAGTTATACTTAATTCTCCTTCAATAGAGCCACTGAAAATGTACATACAAATATAAATATAACTTAGACCTACTTCTTTCCAGTCTCCCTGTCACTCTTCTCGATTTCAGTTAAGTAAGCTAAAGGAGGGTAAGCAAATTGCCATAATCAAATGTAGGAAATATGTCTCTTTTTTTCTTAACTTTTAAGATAAGCAAAGCCATCTTGATGTATCAGCTTGCAGGAGGTAGGGTAGAAATGTAAAAAACATTATCAAAATTCATTATAGCCTAACTCCAGAAGAATCTCAAAGCAAAAAGAAAACCAATTTACTTCTAACTTAATTGGATGAAATCTAAGAGTAATCTATTGCAGACTGTTTTGAAATTACCCTGGTGTTTGGCTTTTATAACGTATGTACTCAAGTTTCTCAGAAGATGGATTGTTTCAAGTATTTTGCATGCAAATTCACCATAAATAGAGAAGTGTGTTCAATACCAAATGCAGAATGTTAAACCTGATCCTCAGTATGCTCCTGTTAACGGGAGCTCTTTGAACAATTACCATAGCAGATATTTATACTTTTACAATACAGAGAGAGCACCTAATGTTTTCCAGAATCACTTTACTTATTTATTTATCTATCTATTTATTTATTTATTTTTGGAGAATAGCTCTGTCCTGTTTTCTGCTTTCATTAAGAGCTATAGCCCTTACTAGTAGATTCTATACACAGTCTCCTTTTTTATTCTGAATTCTGATTTCTGCCCTTTCTTCCTCAGAAATTGTTCCAGCAATTTCAGCAATGACCACCATATTGCTACATTTGGAAACACTCACTCCATTTTGGAGGCTTTTACTCACTTGGCTTCTGTGGCATTCATTCATTTTCTAACCTTCTCTGTCTCCCTCAAGTTTCCTTCCATTGTAACTCTTTAAACATCTTCCCCTTCCCTCTCCCCAACCCCCACTTCCCTTTGGTCATTATTAACTACTCCCAAATGTATAATTCTCTCCCGTAATGTCCTTGAACTTTAAATTTCAGTATCCAACTGTCTGAAGGACATGTGTATCAGGAATAACTTCACACATTGCTATATCAATACATACACCATATACATTTGAACTCACCATCTCTGAAATTTGTTCCTCTGTCCTTATTGAAATTTTTCATCCACAGGTAGAATTCAGAAGCTTCGAAATTATCCTGGATTTCTTTCTCATCATTTCCAATCAATTAAAATTCCTTTCTTTTACATCTTCTGTTTATCAATGCATCTTATTACCTCTGTATCTATGGACCCTGCTCAGGCTCTTTTCCCATTTCTTTAGAACAGCTGTGATTGAGTTTGCCACCCTGTCTCCAACTTCTGCTTCAAATCCATACTTTAAAGAACTGTCAGATTGAATTAAATGAAATAAAAAAAATTGAACAGCAATGGTTTTCACGGTGAAGTCCACAGAACAGCAGGACCAGAATTAACTGGGAAACTGAAATGAAAATCTCAAGCTTCATCCTCAAACCACCAAATCAGGAACTCTAGATATGGGGCCCAGAATCTTTGTTTTACAAGCTGCCCATGTGATTCTGTTGTACTTTCAAGTTTGAGAACTGTTATTCTACAGCATAAAATCTAGGATACCTACATATACCATGTAGACTCTTGTTTTCTGCACCTTGACTACTTGTTTTTTCTACTTGAAATAGCCTTGCCACCTTTACTCATCTAAATTCTTCAAGGCAGTCATTTAGACTGATCAGATATCCTCACTTCCACAATTTCATTCCTGATTCACACACTCTGGTTTTTGGTGCATAGCCCTATAATTTCTTGGCTCACAAATTCCATTAGCCACAGTTCTCCACCCTAAAGTGCATGCTCTCTGAGCTGAATGATGGTTTGTTATTTATTTCAGCATTCCCTCAAGTTCAAGCACTTCACATAGGGAAAATCCAAGTTGCTTACGAACTACTGAAAAAGCACCAAGCCTCAATACAAGTAGGGAAATGTAAATTAAAACATCAGTGAAATACTACTACACACAGCACATGAACAAAAACTAAAAAGTCTGTTACTTCCTAGAGCTGGTGAGGGTATAGAGCAACTAAAACTCTCACCAATTGTGGGGGAAAGTGGGGCAGAGTGGAAATTATTATAACCAGTATGGAAAGGAACTTGGCACTTCCTGATACGACTGAAAATCTGAAAGCTAATAACAATACCTCAGCACTTGCTCCTTTTCATACGTACCTAGAAAACTTCCACGCATGCCCACAATAAATATTCACAGCAGCTTTATTTATGGTAGCCAGAAGTGGGAAAAACAATGGCTCATCAATGACATGCTTTCCTTTCCAAAATGAAAAACCAAAAAATGAAAGATATTGTGAGGACCTCCCTGCACAATCACCTTTAAATTAATTAGTTAGTTAAAGTGTAAAGAAAGGTGAAGAGAAGGGATAGGTTTATGACCACTGCAATTTTTTTACCTCTTCAGATGGCGGTATAATTAGTTAAACCATAGGATGAAACTTCTCCAGTACTAATGAAAGTGAATGACAGGCTTGTGACACAGGATGAAGAGGAAGATACTAACTTATCAAGACTTTAAACGGAATGTGGTGTTTTTTCTTCCTCTAATACACCCAAAGGATAACATAATATTTAGTTTTTGCCCCCTACCTCCAGTCTACCAAATAACTGGAATGCAAAAGAAAACTATATTAATAAAAATTAATTTTCCTTATCTTAGAAAAATCTATTGGATATTTATGTTGTTGTTAGTAAAAACAAGAGCAACAAAAACCAAATATAAATGCAAGCATGAAGAATGCATTCTGTAAGAGCGGGCAAGATTTTCTGATCAGAAGTTGAATAGAACTAGTTCTTTATCTGATCCTGGATCTTGGTTTTGTGCTTGAGCTAGTCATATTGCATGGTTCTTATATTAGCAGGAAAGTAATCTATATTGACAAAATGCCACAATTTTTAATACATAGTGTATTTTAGAATTGCTCTTCCTTCTGGTATGGGATTGTTATTCAGGACTGATACAGGGCAGGAAAACATGGAAGAAAGGGAAAAGCAATTTCTCCTCAGTTGTTCTTAAGAGGAAGCAATTAAAGATTTTTAAATCAATACACATAAGAACCACAGAGTAAAACCTCATTAATTGTGTAACGATGGGGCAGTAATCATTACAAAAGAAGAACAAGAAGGAAAAAAGCATTTCCTTCTAGGAAAAAAACCATGATGGTTCTGAAGTTCAATGATCTGAAAATGAGTTTCCTTGTTTCATATACTATAGCACAAGTTTGGAAAAGAAAAGCTATGCTGTTGTTGTGGTTTTTAAGATTTTACTTATTTATTTGAGAGAGAGAGAGAGCACAAGCCAGGGGTTGTGGGGTTAGGCAGAGGGAGAAGCAGACTCGAGCTGAGCAGGGAGCCTGACATTGGGCTCAATCCCAAGACCCTGGGATCATGACCTGAGCCGAAGGCAGACACTTAATTTACAGAGCCACCCAGGCGCCAAAAGCTTTGTTTTTTAAATACTGTTTTTGGTTGGTTTCAAAAGTTGCTGAGCTGGGCGCCTGGGTGGCTCAGTTGGTTAAGCGACTGCCTTCGGCTCAGGTCATGATCCTGGAGTCCCGGGATCGAGCCCCACATCAGGCTCCCTGCTCGGCGGTGAGTCTGCTTCTCCCTCTGACCCTCCCCCCTCTTGTGCTCTCTCTCTTTCATTCTCTCTCATAAATAAATAAAATCTTTTTTAAAAAGTTGATGAGCTCGATCAGAGATTTAACAGCTTGAAATGTTAATAGAAAAAGGGAATGCATCGAAGTAAATAATATTTATTTGTACATCACAGATTTCACAGGAAAAGATGCTTCAAAAACCATTATGGTCACAACATTCAAATAACAATAATGTAAGGTGGCAGACAGAACACCTGTTAAAACTGTAAAGTCAGGGTAAACTTTGACACCATAAAAACACTGGCCTGGGAGATTAACAATAACAGAAAGATGGCAACGACTAGAACAGGTCATATGCATACTGTGTTTTTGTGTGTATGTTTTTGTACATGGGTAGGAGAATTTTTCCTCTTAAATATTATAGACACGCAAACTAGCATCCTAGTCATCTTAAATTATGCATTTCTGCATTTCTACTCTAAATAAAGAGACATCAACTAGCATCCCTTTTCTTTGGAATAAAAACATTTCATATCCAGAATTAGTTAGGGAACAACAGACTATTTATTTGCCAGTGCTTCCTCAGACCAGCAGGAGTGTTTCTGACAAGAGAAATAGCACTAAGTAGCATGTGCTGAGGTCTTTGGTGCATGAAACACATACGGTGCAGGGATTTGCCCACGTATTACATTGTTAGAATTTAATGTGCACTGTTTCTCCACTTTCCTCCATGTGGCTCAGAAGGAGTGGCTTGATTCCTCAAAGATCCATAGTAAAGAAGGCAAGACTTGCCGAGGGATCTCATGTATCATGTTTTCCATATTTTCAAGTATTTAAACCCGGATAATTTTTTAAAAGATTTATTTATTCATTTGAGGGAGAGAGAGAAATCAGAGGGCGAGGAGCATAGGGAAAGGTAGAGAGAGAAAAATCTCAAGCAAACTCCCCACTGAGCAAGGAGATGGATGCCTGGCTCTATCCCATGACTTGAGATCATGACCTGAGCCGAAACCGAGAGTCAGCCGTTCAACCGACTGAACTACTGAGGCACCCCTAAACCCACATAATTTTAAAACAAAATGCACAAAGTAAGTCTTAATGGTATGTCTATATATCTACTAGAGATGAGGCTCTCATGAATTAAAATATTTTGTTTCAAATGAGAAATTGAGCAAAAATGATGAGAATAATTTCAAGTATTAAATTCATATAGATTGAATATGGCTTTTATTATTAATAAAAAGCATAGATCTTTTGTACAGTACTGTGTAAATGCCACAATAAATAAAGCAAAATACATTTTTATGCAAATTACACATATACACGTATGTATATTTATGTGTCCATGTGTTTGTATTTGAATACTTCTGTGTGTGTTTATTATTTTGACATTCTTTGTTTTGAAATGACTGTTTCAGTTTTTACACTCTTTTTCCTCACTGGCTTTTTCTTGCTTTACCGTAGAAATTTAAATAATATATTCAGGAAGCTATAGTCAGAAGTTAGGCATGGGTTTATAGGACATCAGTAATAAGAATGGAGTTTAATGCTATATGAATGGCCTTACGAGGCTGATTTAGGAGGAAAGTGGGGAGCTCCCCCTGTGGGAGAAGGTATACCTGATGGTAAGTTGTGATGATTAAGCTAAAATGCTGATAGTATCATCTGCCCTCCATTTGTCAACTGTCCTCCACATTCAAGTGTTTTCTGAGCCTTAGTGCTGTCTCTCCCTTGGCAACCTATGTCATGGTTACATTGTGGATTGAGTTATGTCCCTCAAAAACATACGTTAAAATCCTTACCCCTGGTACCTGTGGGTATGAAAACTTACTTGAAAATAGGGTCTTTGCAGATCTCATTATGATGTCAATTAAGATGGGGTCATACTGAAGTAAGGTGGGCCCCTAATCCAATGTGTCAAGTGTCCTTATAAGAAGAGAAAAAGAGATATAAAGAGACACGCACCAGGATGCCTGGGTGGCGCAGGTGGTTAAGTGTCCAACTCATAGTTTTGGCTCAGGTCATGATCTCAGGGTTGTGAGATGGAGCCCTGTGTCCAGCTTCAAGCTCAGCATGGAGTCTGCTTAAGTTTCTCTCTCTCCTTTTGCCTCTGCCCCTCCCCCCTCAAATAAATAAGTAAATCTTAAAAAAAAAAAAAAAAGACACACAGGGGCGCCTGGGTGGCTCAGTGGGTTAAGCATCTGCCTTCAGCTCAGGTCATGATCCCAGGGTCCTGGGATTGGGTCCCACATCAGGCTCTCTGCTCAGTGGAGAGTCTGCTTCTCCCTCTCCCTCTGTGATCTCCCTCTCTTTCTCTCTCTCTCAAATAAATAAATAAAATCTTAAAAAAAAATGACACACACGCCAAGACAATGTACACATCCAGAGAGAATGTCATTGGGCAATAGAGGCAGAGATTGGAGTGATGCATCTACAAGTCGAAGGTTGCCAATGACATCAGGATCTGAAAGAAAGACCTTGAAGGAGAGTGTCTTCTGGGGACTTCAGAGAGAGAGAGAGAGAGAGGGAGAGAGCAAGCCCCTGCTATCTCCTAGCATCAAAAATGTGAGAAAATGAATTTCTTTTGTTTTAAGCCATCCAGTTTGTGGTCATTTGTTACAACTGCTATAGGAAACAAATGTGATAAGAACAAACTGTGATATGTTAATTCAACTCAACTACCTCTTTAAATACTCGAAAACCATATCTGTTGAAACCACTGAGATGATATATGTGCCCTGTGTGTTATTAATCACTCATTTTTTTGAATAGATAATTGAAATAAGCCTGATGAGACTTTGCTTGATGAACAAATATATTTCTGGGGTAGTGACACTGCAAACAAGTTTGCTTTGACCATAGAAATTGTGAAAGTAGCCTCCTGGATCCCCTGCAGAGGGGGAGTGATGAGATTGTGTCAGAAATGGGAGGAAGAAACCCGCTCTCACTTTGGTATAGCAAATCCACAGGATCTCCTTATCTTACAGAGACTGGGACTGTGCACAAAGCAATCAGAAGACACTGGCAGTTAATGGAACTGAGGTAAGGAGCTCAGTGCCTTCTCATAAAATTGCAGAAGATATTTTCAAGAATTTCTATGGCAAATATATAGAGAAATACGTAGATAAATATGTGACTTGCATCTTCTCTTGTCTTAACCTTTTTGGTATATTTCCCTGAATCTTACAGTAATGCTCCGAGTTATCCCTTTTCCCTTAGTGTTGTAGATTCTGGTGAATGACCTATGTTCTATTTTTCTCAATGGAAGAAAGGTCGAACAGAAGCCAACTGTTCTTTTTACTTTTGCTGCCTAACAAATTACTCCCGCATTCTGTCTTCGACTACTGGTTCCAACAGATTACAAGAGTTTAAGCATCCTAAAACAACTGGCTTACCTTTTTCATAATTTTTTGTGGGCCAGTGTATTCATTTTTTCTTACTGTCCAGTTACCAGAAACTTGGGAGTTTAAAACAACCATTATCACAAAGTTCTTGTGGGTTAGGAATCTGGCCATGAAATTGCTGGGCTTTCCGCTCAGGGGTTACACAGGCAGCTTCCATGTTCCAAGCCAGCAGAAGAGACGTCTCTCTGTTATGCTACCACAGAATCTTATAAAATGTAATCACATGAGTGACTATCCCATTATCTTTGTCTCCTAGAACATGGCCTGATTAAGGGAGTGAATACCTGTTGCATTCACAACTCTTGCCCACACTCAAAGGGAGGGGAATACACAGGGTGCGTGCTCCAGGCTGGGGGTACCTGGGAATACACAGGGTGCGTGCTCCAGGCTGGGGGTACCTGGGAATACACAGGGTGCGTGCTTCAGGCTGGGGGTACCTGGGAACCGTCTTAGAATTCCGCCTACACCAGTCAGGAATAAGGAAAAATCTTTTCTGGGTGGTTCTCGTTTGCCTGGGTCTCTCATGTGGTGCAGTCAGCTATCAGCGGTCTGAAAGCATCAGCAAGTTAGGCTGGGCTGGATACCCAAACGACTTACACGTTGGCATTGATGTGGGCTGTCATCTGGGAGATGTGATCAGAATAGTTACACATGGACCATAAGCAGGGAGAGTCAGGCTTTGACCTGGCAATTGTCTTCTTCTGGGTCAAATAAATCAGGCTGAAGCAGCGTGGTCTCTTCTGATCTGGCCTTGGAAATCTCATTGTGTTAGTTTTCCTATACCCTACTGGTTATGTTGGTTTCAAATCCTTCAAGATTCAAGAGTAGGAGAATCCTTGGTGGGAGGAGTGTCAAATAATTTGCAGGCATATTTTAAAACTACCGTAGGACATTCAAATATAAGGACAGTCAGTGAAGTTACTTACCTCTATGGGGTTCTGTATAAAAATGATAGGAATACCTACTTAGATCTCTTACAGTAAGAAAATATGAAATATGGCAAAGAGAGATGTAACTGGGACACAAGAGCATCTGGTATGTTTTGTTGTAATTTCCCCCAACATTTATCACTTTATACCTCACCTGTCATTTCACTAAGGGTCTTTTCCTGGTTCTATATCAAAAGAAGCCATATCTTTTGCTTTCTCTGAGAAATGGTTTGGGTAATGTGATACTTTTCATTGACTAAAGAGTCTGGGTTTTCAGATAATTCATATACTTGTAGGTTCACAGGCATTTTAGCTTGGTCAAATTAGATCAGTCTACAGCCAAAAAACATACCCCAATCCTGCAATCTCTGGAGATAAATTTTCCCATTTTCCTTATTATTACCTATAGCTTAAGCAGGAAAAGACTCCATCATCACCATCTTCCACACAATTTTAAACTCTACTCTTTCAATGTGACCTCATATAAAGTAACAATTCTCAACACTCTTCAATATTCGTAATATTATCACAAAGTACAATATCTCTCAGTCTGTAGTTGGTATAACTCATATATTTAATTGAATGCCCATAGGAGTTTCAAGTTTGAATAGTTACCTCTGTTTCTATACCATTTTTAAAAATTTAAATATATACTTGCTATTTTTTTATTCTAATGATTTGAACAATATTTACCTAATTAATGTCTTTTAAATGAATGACTACTGGTCGGTTAGCTAAAAGATTCTTTAACTTCTTCAATTTAAAGTCATCTTTTTCCTCCTAACATAGGAGGAACTTTGCCGATTAGTATGGATGATGGCACTTACAATGAGAGAAATGCAGTAACAAGTGGTTAGTAATTAATGCATATATAACTAAAATGTCCATATAAAATATGGTTTTAATGTTATAGTTCTCAACATTTATGACTAAGGTACATTAATAAAATAGTTTATATATGTGGTTATATGAAGTTGGAATTTATTATCCATTTGCAGTCTCTGAGAGGGTGATATTTAATTATAAAATGTGCCTAAATTAAAAATCTTTACCTGTAAAAATATTTGCCTGCTTTTATGTGGCAAATGAGCAAATATACAAAGTCAATGCTTTGTACACATCATGACACTTTAAAAATTGTATAATTTAACACTTCATGCACAAGTGATTTTGATACTGTGAGTAGCTTGGACTTCATGTTGGGACTGAAAGTGCTGTTTTTCTTTGTTTTTTTTTTTATTTTTTTTTTTATTTTTTTTATTTTACAGCTCTGTGGTTTCCCCTTGATGCTTTGCAGGTTCTACAAAGCTGTGACTGATATGCTCCTGGGATGGGTCACCGGAGGAGAGTCATTTAACCTTCCCACAGTTCTCGGGATGTTTATTTTAAATGTTTTTCCCATAAGTACTTTATGTGTTAGAACACATCCCTGGGCTCTAATAACTCAGAAAAGCTTGCATTTGACTTTCAGCCAAACCCCTTTACAAGCATATGTTCTCCCAAAATGCCAAGTTTGAAATTGTCACTACACAAATTCATTGTGAAACTTCAATTTATTATGCAGAATGGGAAATAGGAATAGACCTATTAATCTATCAAGAGAGCAAAGGAAGTTTTAGTTACAATGTTTTCCCGGTACAGACCCAGCTTATTACTTACTGTAAATCTCCCTCTGCTGCCCAAGATTATTTAAACTCTTGATTCTGAATGCTGATAACAAGAACAACACAAAATGCACCGCTTCCATTTATTTTCAGATAACTGCTGGGAAGATGAGTAAACACTTAGGAATAATATTCCAAACCAGTTAAGTGAAATGGCTTGATGGAAATAAGTCATAGAGAATTGAAAATGTTCCTGTCATATGTCTTATGTATACCCATGTGTATTTTTCTTAATAGTTGAGCACCAAATATATGAAAGGACCTCTAATTTGGTTTATTAAGTCATTTAGAACAACTTTACCTGTTGTGTGTTGGAAGTCTATAAGACAGAGCTATTGTTTCCTGGTCTAACTGCACTGGACATTGATTGCAATGGTGAGAGGTTGCAATTAAATGCAGAAAAAAATGCTCATCATGTACCTCAAAGGAAAAAAAAAAAACTTTGTCATCACTACTCGCAGATAAAAATCCTAATTTATTCATGTTGCACCAACCTTCTAATCCTGCCCGTATCTCTCTAAACTGTACTATATAACTTGCTTCCTTGTCTCAGTGAGCATCTTATTTTTTAAGATTTTATTTATTTATTTATTTATTTATTTATTTATTTATTTATTTATTTGTTTGTTTATGAGAGAGAGAGAGAGAGAGTGAGTGGGGAGAAGGGCAAAGGAGAAGAGGGGAGGGAGGGAGTGGGAGAGAGAATCTCAAGCAGACTCCGTGCTGAGCACAGACCGATGCAGGCTTGGATTCCACCACCCCAAGATCACGACCTGAGCCAAAATCGAGAGTTAGATGCCCAACTGACTGAACCACCCAGGCACCACCTCCCCATTGAGCCTCTTATCTCATTATATACAAACCTGCTAAAATTTTTGTCCTTGCACAGATCCTTCAGTTTGGACCTATGGATGGCACATGCCTACTCAATCAACAAACACGTACATCAATGAGGAGATAGTTTTTCTAGATCTCTTTACTCTATTTTCAATGTTCTCATCATAAATTAAATTTCTTTGAGATCGGGACTGTTTGTTTTTTAAAATTTGTACTTTCTTGGCTTGACAAATAACAGGCTCAATGAAACTAGCTAAGTACCTTCTCAGCTGGATTGCCAGGGGTTTAAGTTCAGGGTCCACTGTTAACTATGTACTGTAGATCAATGGTAGACCAGCAGTCCGTAAGCTATTTGGTATTTCTGTTCCCATGCAGTTCACAAATTTCAAATGAAAGATTGAGGTTTTCATATGGAAATCTCATAACACCCATACTAAACATTACCTTCCTCAAGTTTACAAAAGCTCAAGGAACTATGTTTTTTCAGTTAATTTCCATAGATTTATTTAATGAGACTTCTTTATTTCAAGTTACTGGAATTTTTAAAATTTTGTTAAATTTACATTTGTTATTATTTATCGTGTTGTTAGAAAAATGGATCAACGTTTTGAATGGGGCGCCTGGGTGGCTCAGTCGTTGAGCGTGTGCCTTCGCCTCAGGTCATGATCCCAGCGTCCTGGGATCAGAGCCCTGCATCAGGCTCCCTCCTCCGCAGGAAGCCTGCTTCTCCCTCTCCCACTCCCCCTGCTTGTGTTCCCTCTCTCGCTGTGTCTCTGTCAAATAAATAAATAAAATGTTTAAAAACAAAAAGAAAAATGGACCAACGTTTTGAAATTTAAGTGTAAGTATGCCATAGTTTAAGAGCTGCATAACCCATTATACTTATTAACATCTCTGATATCAGATTGTATATAAGTTTAATTGAAAGCATTTTTTTAGAGAGTGATGAATTTTACATTATATGGCATCTTAAAGTCAATAAAATAAAGCATTATTCATCACTAAATTTTACTTAAATAATAATGTATCTTAAAAATAAACAGGATTAAAAGATGACAAATGCAAATTTATAGTTGTTAGGCAACTAACTTTGATAGTAAAGGGATACTGAAGAAACAGGAAAAATATGAAAATACTATGACTATGTGAAAAATGAATTTTATTGGAAAAGTGACCCTAGGACTGCAGTCTAGTCTGTCATAAGTCTGAAATGAACATAAATCTTATAGAAGGAACCTAGGATTTTAGCATAACATTCAAAGTTTCCTTCTCATTAATTTAATGAATTTTCCTAAGAGAGGGTTTAAATAATGATTTTCACTGTAAGCATTTAATTTAGCAGCTAAAGAAGAGGAAGAAAAGAAAATTATGGGGCCATTATTCAAAGTTGTTCTTTCCTTTGTAAAAACTGGAAAAAGTCACAGTTACCCTGAGAGGCTCATAAAATGTGATGGAAAGCTATGACAAATATTCTCAGACAAAAAGAAAAAGCAAGTTTTGTAAAAAAATCTTTTGTCTGATGACATGATTATTGTTCTATGTTATTATTGTCAGACCTATGGCGGAAAAAATTATACTGTTTATCAAAAAAGTTAGAACTTCATGAAACCCTCAGCGTGCAATGCTTGGTATGGTGGTAGAAAGTACTTGAATAAAACTATTTGTGACATTTTCCCTTCAGAGAGAAAATTAGGAGATAAAGGACTTTGTTTTCTTATCTTTTGTGAGCTGTGAGGTAGAGTGATTCATTTATGTATTGACATACCAGAAATAAATAAAGTAATAAAAATCACTGTTTGAAGAATCTATGTATTTATGTTTATGTGTCAAACCATGCACTATTTTATGTAAATTCAGTAGCCAATTATCAATAATTTACTCCCTGATTTGGGCTTCTTTTTGGAAAAATGTAAATCATAATCTCTGATTATATATGATTTCAATGTGCTGTAAAAAGTAAGACAGAGCAAGGGGGAAAATAAGTACACAACTTTGTTTTTCTCACTCAAAAATCCACTAGTCATCAAAAAATACATTCATATATGAGTTTTTAAGTGATGGCTGAAATAAAATTTGAGTGACTTCCTTTGTGTCAATAGCTATTAATTATAGGATTTCAAGTATATTTCAAGAGCTTCAAATCTGGTATGCATCAGAGTTATAAATTACCATCTTGAAAGATCTAAATATATTACTTTAGTGTAAAAATATAGCAGTTTAAAATTTTCAGAGAATATTTCAGGACAAACTAAGAACAAAATTGTGATCCACATGATTTGATTTCCAGGATTTAAACTCTTTCTAAAAACTTGCTGATTCCTTACGCACATCAAATTTTTTGAAATGATTAGATATTATTAGCATAACTAAAATTTCTTAAAATAATTAATAATTTTATGAATACTTTGTCGAATCAAATTGTGAGTTAGAAATTCAGTCCTTGGTTTCCTGTTTTGTCCCAATTTGAAAGATTCTCCCAGATTTTGAAAGTTTTTTGATTTTTCCCATAATATCTAATGATGTATTTTTAGGAAGAAAAATCCCTGTGGTTTTTTTGTGTTCATGTTACCTTCGTCTTTTTAGTCAATAGCTCTGTAATTTTTAGGTCTCTATAACTCATTTTTTAATGGTTGACATTCTCCTTGGTAACTATGATGTTTTGGGTTTCAAAGTTATGGCAATCTTAATAGCATTTTATTTTTCCAAGAGCAATTAACAACTCTTAGAAGGGGTTGAGAAAGGAAAAAAAAGTGAACGTTTTAGAAAGCGGGATAGTAAGTTGATTAGAAAAATGTGAACAGAAGCTGGATGGCCTGTCATTTTATGCTGCTTAGGAGAGGCACAGAGATAGATATTTGCATTTAAATAGCAGTCAGGTTATGACAGGCACTTAGGGCAAAAGGAAAGGGTTGTGGATGTTTCAGGGGAGTGTGGCTGGGGTAAGAGAAGATCCTTCTCTAGAGCCGTGTTTCTCAAAATGCAATCTATGAACTAGCAGCACATACCATCTGTGAACTTTTAGAAAAACAAATTCTAAGGTCCCACCCTGAACATGCTGAATCAGAGCCCTGGCGGCAGGGACCAGCAGTCTCTGTTTTAACAAGCACTCTGAGTAATCCTGATGCAAGCTGACATTTGGGTGAATTTGTTTGTAAAGAGAGGGGATAATGTTAAGAGAGTAGAACTTTGACATCAAGATTTTGGAGGTGGTATATTAGTCCCAGACAAGTGAATGCTCAGTATGGAATGATGAAAAATCACCAGAAAATGGGGAAAGAGGCCAAGGAATAGAAAGAGGTGTTGAACAGATTATACCTGTTGCCTCATCCACCAGTTCATCCAACATGATCCTGAAAGTCCTATTGGAGAGAAATTCATGAGTCGATAGCAAATATTTTCAATAAACCTGGAGTAATTGGGACTAAAACGGTACTTTAAAAGAGCTACTTTTTTTCTCTAAAGGAAAAGGTATAACATTTTTAAGTAACAAAGATGAGCCATGGACGCATGTATTCCAACCCCAGGCAGCATGATACATTGGGTAGGACAAAAACTCATTTAAAAATTTTAAATAAAAAGTAAAAATAAAATAAAATAAAAACACCAGTCAAGAATGAGCAGATCACAGGAGACACGTGACTCGTGTTGTAGACTGAAATACACTTCATGAAATACACAGATTTTTTTTTCTATTGGAGGTTTTCATTTTAGAAAACAAAATACATGCCATCTTGAGCAAAACGTCAGATTATGCCATGTCCACGGGTCAAAATAGGAATTTTTCTTTTCGTGATGGTGCTGTACATAGAGAGAAAAAAAACTCAAAAGCATGAATTAAAATATTTACAAATTTACACATTGACACAGATCAATTGCTTCATGTAGGTCTTCACTCAATTTTCACATATTACAGATTCCTTTTTTGACTAAATTCTTTAAAAAAATCCTCCATCACTCTCAATCTCTTATTATTTTCTCAATCACTTAGCATCCAGATTTATTTTGTATTCATACCACTTGGCAGAGCCCTGCATTACAATATGCATTTATCTATTGACTTGTATTGTCTTCCCCAGCATAGAATGTTTCATGAGGTTATGGACCTCACTTTGTCTGTCACTATCATTACTTCCGAGCATAGTTTCTGATCCAAATCCAGCCCGCAGTTACTTTTGTTGAATAAATAAATGAACACATTAATGATTCTGGTGTTGCTACTGTAGTGATAGAGGTGGTCCATTAGATAGCATGACATATTTATTTTTACAACAGAAATCATTGCTGCTGGCAATTAATGCTAATTTCTTAGCCACTGGAATAGTTTAAAGCATTCTCTAGGGAAAAAGATATGCCAATTCCCTTAGATCTTAAAAGAGATCTCTGAGGGAAAAAAAATAAGAAACTTTGTTTAGCGAAAATAAATTTAAAAACAGAATGAAGCTTTAATTGTATTTTTTAAAGATTTTATTTATTAGCGAGAGAGAGAGAGAGAGAGAGAAGGCGCACAAGCAGGGGAGTGGCAGACAAAGGGAGAAGCAGGTTCCCGCTGAGCAAGGAGCCCAATGAGGGACTGGATCCAAAGACCTTGGGATCATAACCTGAGCCGAAGTCAGATGCTTAACTGACTAAACCACCCAAGCATCCCCAGAATGAAGCTTTTAAGATCATTCTTATATATAAAGAAATTATAGAGGTCAAATAAAAACCAAATAATATCTCATCATCTGAGGTAAACACCTTTAACAATAGTCTATGCATTTGTATGTATGGTAATAAAATACTTTTATATTATAATACAAATATTATACATATATTTACATATTTTATTATTACATTGTTTATTAACATGACTTGCATTTTTACGCAACAATATGACATAGGATTCCCTGACAATAAATATGGATTAAATTTATTCTATTTAATGACTACATTATTTTGCAATGCAAGTTTGTATCATAATACAGTTAACTATTACTGTTAGATCCTTAATTTGTCTCCAAAACCAAACAATAAACAGGACAAAAATTTATACAGCTGAATAATTTTCTATTTATGATAAATTCTATCATGACCAAAAAGCCTCTTTTTTAAAAATTTTTTAAAACATTTTATTTATTTATTTGGGGAGGGGGAGAACACAGAGGGAGAAGCAGACTCCCCGCCGAGCAGGGAGCCCAATGTAGGACTTGATCCCAGGACCCTGGGATCATGACCCAAGCCGAAGGCAGACGCTTAACTGACTGAGCCACCCAGGTGCCCCAAAAAGGCTCTTAAATAGTGTACAAAATCCCATTTCCTGTTTTTTACATCATAACTATTTCTGAATTTATTACATTGGTAACTTTTACTAAGAGAAACATTTAAAGTTAAAACAAAGCTGAGATGATAAAATGGAGATATTGAACCTGTGTGAGGTTTAATGAAAATTTAACAATAGCTATTCATTTGCAAACAACCCTGAAATATAAGAACCATAGAACACAGAACACAAATCCAGAATACTTTTCCACTGTTGCTGGCAGATGAGAGTAGATCATGGGCAGTCACTGAGATGAAAACTATTTTGTGCAAATATACTCTGCATCTATATTGACACTCCTGACTTTAGAAATGTCTTGAGAAAATTTCTTTTTCTCATTGGTAAGTCAGAGTTGATAACAGGACCTGCAAAGTACAGGACCCTGCAAAGTAAAAATATCCAATAGATTTTCACTTCCTTGCCCACCGCACCTCCAATTCTTTAATACAAAGAAAAATATAACCATTTTTTTAGGTAAGACAATCTGTTTTTCTAGTACAAAAGAACATTTGGAGAAAAATACAGGGGACTTTATGAGAAGGTGTTGGAAATATATTGTCAGTCTGGGCAGAATTTGAACTAAGTTGAGTCAGTTTTTCTAGGTGAGTGGTTGTTAAACTCACTATGAGAATTAGCCTTCAGAGTTTCACCTTTACCAATAGCTCCAGGATGTCAGAACTTACTCAGGATGTATGACTATTTCTATCTATTCATCATCAGAATTATTGGCCACATTGCAAGTTTCATTCTAAGGTAAATTCACCCAGTGCTTGTAGGACAGCCACCATGGCGATCAAGACATACAGCCTTGCCATCTCATTCAGCAAGCAATGAATGTCTGCTTCCCAAATGTCTTTCCTGAGAGTAAAAAAGACTTTCCTCCAAATGTCTAAAAAACATTGCCTGTCTATGGCCAGATTTGTGGTGTATGCTTATTCATGACCAAGTTCACAACAGTGAAAATCATAACATTTCCTGAGAAATGAAGTTTTTCTTATTGTTCTTAATTCCTTGAAAGTTCTCCAAACATATGCCAATAAATAGTTAGCTAATTGCTTTATTTCCAAGAATTATCAGAATTTAACATCTGAGAAAGATGATCTCAGATGCTATTTTTTTAATTGAAGTATAGCTGATGTATGATGTTATATTAATTGCAGGTGTACAAATTAGCAAATCCACAATTGTGTACATTCCACAGTGCTCACCATGGTAAGTGTAGTTAGCATCTGTCACCATACAGAATTATTACAATATTATTGACTATATTCCCTTCAGATGCTAGTTTAAGCAAAGCAACATTGATTCCAGAGTATAGCTCTGAAAATAAAACTGTCTTTTCTGCATACACTTAAATGACAGAGTCACAGGAAATGTGAATAGTGGTTTTAACGACTCCATTCACCATTTAAATTTTCCCATAACCAGGAAATACGCTGTTATTACATTCCTCTCTCCACATCATCTTAGGAAATTAAACTAAAAATATATAATTGAAAGAAAAAATTGTGACAGGGTAAAAATTAAATAGAAGATATCACTGAGGTGCAACAGATGCTTCAAATGTTGCTAAATACACATGGGAAATGAAATCTGCCATTGCCTGAGTTAATTTCATGTAACTATCAGTGAATTAACTATTCTTTGATCTACTCCTGGGAAATGATCAAGGCAGAATTTTCTAAGATTTGGGCTGCTGAACACACACATACACAACCACAGTTGAATTTGTTTTATTCCTTTTGTAAGTAAATCTGAGAATGATGTATTTGATTATAACAACTTCAGAGGAAACATGCTAAAGTGAAATGCATGGCAATCGTGTGATTTATGTGATCCCTGACTGCATGGGCACACGTGAAACATAAAGCATTAGAATGACTCCGAATTTTAAATCAGAATTCCACAGAATTATTCTAAACTGTATCTTAAGCTTCTTCAATTCACCTTTAAACTCTTCTAAGAATAATAACTTATTGTTTAGTGACTAATTACTCAGAAAAAAAGCCCAGAAATCTATTCATTTTCAAATTACTGTAAAAAGCATTAATTTTAATTTAAAAATAGGCTCAGGGAAACGATGCAGTTGTTAAGAGACTTTTTAACTTAAAAGAAAATAGCGACAAATAGTAACACAATACATTTTTAAAGGCCTTAGATCATTTTGTAAATAAGTTCAATAACTCTGGTAAAATGACAGTTTTATTTTTAAATATTTTAATAGGACTTTTAATGCATTTTGATCACTAAGTTTCTTGTCAACTCTAGCTGAGGGTTGTTTTTTTTTTTTTTTTTTTGTTTGGTTTTTTTTTTTTTTCATTTTGCCTGAATTCATGGGTTCAAAAAGAAACAGCAAATGGAAACCACTCTTGCATTCCATCATTTAGTTAATCTTATACAAATCCTGGAGAGTGAAGCATGGTCGAAAAGTGGGGGCCACCCCTCACTCCAACCATTTTTTCTTCCAAAGACTTGATACCATGCCAAGGTGTTTCAACAAATAAGGAGTGCTGACCCAATTCTAATTTCCAGGATTTCCTGCTATAATCCCAACCAATAAACATCTTAGGTGCATCAGAACCAGCTAATCCGCCATTTGGAGACTTCATGAAGACTGTGTTTCTAGAGGCTATGCAAACTTGTTGGAGAAACTAAAGGAAAGAATAAAGGCACAGTTTTAGTGAACTGTGAAATGCCCACAGTTTGCCACCCCTCGTGTGGGAGTATGGATAGTACAATTACTTGCTAAAATTAAAACCAAATATCAGTTGGAAATCTTCAAAAATGTGACAAGTGGAGGCCGGGAAACATATGATTGAACTATAGAAGAGAGTTTTGAATCTGAAATTTGGAGTCCAGCAGGAAAAGAATCATTTCTAAGTGTTAGGAAGTTTATACTACAGTTCAAATGTTGTGTACAGAAAGAACTAGAGAACAAGTGAACATCTTTCCTTCTTTTCTATATTTTCTTCATACCTTGTAGCAATTTCGCCAACCTCTCATCAAAAATCCTTGAAAGATTTTCCTGCACTCCTGTTCAGTACACATTTACCATACTAACTGCGACTTGTGTCTCCATTTTTTTTAAAATCACAAAAGCCTCCCAAATTGTTCCAAGACAAGTAGATATGTGTTTGTGGACTGCAAAAGAAAAAGAAATGTGTGACCACCACCACATATTATTTGTGAGGATGGGGGACACAGACAGTGGAAAAACCTTTTCATTGATCATATTTGTCACAAACATATGAATGAAAGCTTACACACTTAAAATGTTTTACCTTTGTCCGTATTATAGATATTTGAATTTTAACGTTGAGCAATGATAATGACAATATAATGTCTTAACAAGGCAGCTAACAACACAGTTCTTTGCTTGAACTGCCACCTTTTTCACATTAGCTAGAAAAATGCACTTCTTACTAATCATAGGAAGGAACAAAATAGATTAAAAAAATAAGTGAAACATCCCCTGTGGCATTCTGGACAAAAATGTCTGGATTGCACATTTATTAGGCATTCGAGTAGAAACATTGTTAATTATTATTCCCAAAGCTCAATAAGGTTAATTAAAGTTCATAAGAATATACATAAAATATTCACATGAATAACATAATAAGTCATAAGCACATTGTTCCAATGGAGAGAAGCTGATTTACAGACTTAAAATATAGTTTTTACATACATATTGGTGGGGCCTGGCCAATGAACCAAATCAAATAGTGTAATGAATTGAGTAATCTTAAAATGGATTAATTAGGTTGGTAATTATGAATTGAGAAATTAAAAAGTGATGAATTATTTTGGTAGCTGGTAATGGCGGTTGACATTTGTTACAAATTCTCATAGTATCTGTTATAATAACATTAATCATGCACAGCTGTTCTGCCATTAAGGGAGTTAAGGGTAATTCCATAGAATTTCGTTCAAAAGCAATACCTTCTGTTCAGAGAAGGGGAGCTAAGGGTGTAAAGATACATTAAATAATAAGAAATACAAGATTAACTTTTCATGTGCTCATAAATTAATTTTAAAAGGAGGAGGCATCTTTCTAGGTGACAACTTAGATAAATCTCTAATAGATTATAACACTAATTTGAGTAGTTCTCAGGCCTCTTGAGCTTCCAGTTTCCTTCCATGATGCTGAAAGGCTGGACCTATAAGGTGAGAAAACCCTTCCCAATGTTCAGTTATTGTTGGTAAAATGGGGGGTATAGAATTTATGTCTTTATGGCCTCAGCTTAAACCAAATTATTTACCATACTTTAATACTAAGCTAGTGCTATAAAACTGATTGGGGAGGTTTCTAACTTGGCTATCATCTGGAGAATGTGCAGTTACTTTGGGATTGCTTATTTCTTTAAAAGTCAGATAAAACTTATTGGTGAAATGCTCTGGTCCAGGTGCATTTTAGCATGCTAAGTCACTTTTTTTTTTTCAAATGATATGGTTTAGAGGAACATTTCCAAACTACGTTCCCGTTATTTCCAAGTTTCCAATAGGTTGCCGGGGAATTGGATAATGACAGTGAGTAGTAGTACTTATGTGTTGGTGGTATATTTAACATCCTTAATTTTTCATATTTTTGCACTCTCCACATCAGGCTTATCAGTGATTTATCTAAAAAATAATTGATATTTTCAAAATAACAAATTACTGGGTTTATTTATCCATTGGGCTATTTTTGTGCATAGTTCAATAATTTCATTATTTATCCTTTATTACTTTCCCCATTTCAGTTTCTTTTGGTTTATATCATTCTGCTTTTTCTAGTTTCCTAATATAAGTATCTCTTAGTTCTCATAGTTGAGTATTTCTTATATAGTGAAATAAGACTGGTACACTTGAATTAGTAGGTCTATTTTTCTGTAATCTTCTGTTAAGACTGGGCATTAGACTAAATGAACTATGTGGTTCCTTTAGGAAGAAGGAGGAGAGGAAGAGGGAGGATGTGACACCATGAAGCATCCGACGGAACACAAAAGTCAGAGGAACATTTCACAAAAATGCAGCTTTCAAAAAAATGCAAACAAAAGGCGGAAGAATTAGGCTTTTGAAGCTTTCCAACCTGAGATCACCAGCCAAACTTCTTTTCTAAAACTGTGCAAGACAGCAGTGGAAACCACAGCTTTGGAGCTCAGGTGCCAGAAATAGAGGTTTACAGTTGGGGATTTAAGGAGGGAAATTCTGGTAGCAAGGATGTCACAGAGCAACACATATCTTGAGCATGGGCTTTTCACAAATCTCTGGCTGTTATATAAATATGCATGTGTTAGGAAGACCCCAGGGCCCAAGAGAATCAGTAGGGAGAGAGAGAGAGAGAGAGAGAGAGCTTGAAAGATAGAGCTGCATGGGGTGAGATGTGTGAGGTTTTGCTTTTTTTAACAGTGCACTCCTAAAACTCTGCAGCTCAGGAAGCAGAAAGCTGAAGCCCTCTGGTTTTAAAATGTCAGATGACAGAATGTGAGACTGGCACAAAGCTGTAAATTGCACAGGAATCAGAGAGACACCGCCAGGAGGATGGGATAAAACAGCAATGCTCAGAAACCACACTAATGCATAGACATTAGTCTTTGTGAAATGCAGGGAAGAAAAATTTTGTTGTTTGAGTCCAAGGAAATTAACTGCCATCTAGAACAGCAGATGCAATGGTATATTTTCTTTTTTTTTAAAGATTTTTTATTTATTTATTTGAGACAGAGAGAATGAGAGAGAGAGAGAGCGAGCACATGAGAGGGGGGAGGGTCAGAGGGAGAAGCAGACTCCCCGCTGAGCAGGGAGCCCGATGCGGGACTCGATCCTGGCACTCCAGGATCATGACCTGAGCCGAAGGCAGTCGCTTTACCAACTGAGCCACCCAGGCGCCCTCAATGGTATATTTTCAACAATGTCCAATTTCTAAACCCATATTATTAGAAATAACAAGAAATAGGAAAAAAAGACACACTGAGGAAAAGAGGCAGTCAATGGAAACAGACTTTGAGTACATCAGAAATTACACTTTTCAAACAAAGATTACAGAACAGCTATTGCACATATAGCTAAAGAATTTTTTTAAATGTATATTTTAAATAAAGGAAAATACATAACCAGGTAAGGACTATCAAAAGGGAAATTGAAATAATGATTTAAAAATAAAATTTTCAAAGCTGAAAATCGAATCATTAAATTTTTTTAAAAATGCTTGTTTAGACTCATAGCAGACTGGAGACAAAAAAAAAATTATGTATTGAACGTAGATCAAAAGAAACTACCCTTTCTGAAGAACAAAAAGAAAAACGTTGAAGAAATCTGGACAGATTTTCACTTCCATCAATAATATAATAGCAAGAACCAGGATTACCCTTGCTATAATAGCTTATGAGTTCCAGAAGTTTTCCTGCTGATTCTATCAATTTTCTGCGTAGACAATCATGTCATCTGTGAACAAAGACAGTTCTATGTCTTCATTTCCCATCTGTATACTTTTTATATACTTTTCATGTCTGATTGCACTAGCTAGGACTTCCAGTACAATGTTGAAAGGAGTGCTGGGAGGGGTCATCCTTGCCTTGTCCATAATCTTAGTTGGAAAAGCATTGAGGTTTTCACCATTAAGTATGATGTAGCTGTATTTTGTAGATATTACTTACCAGGCTGGGGAAGTTCCTCCTCTATTCCTAGTTTAGCGAGAGTTTTTTTTAATCATGAATGGGTGTTGAATTTTATGAAATACTTTTTCTTCATTTATTGATATGTGATTTCTAAATCACAGAAGTTGATATGTGATTTGTAAATTTGTAAATGTCGGGTAAATCTCACAATATTGTGGGTCTATCTTATGACTGGTTCCCACTGAAGTTTTTAACTCTCAGACTTCTCCATGCTGGACCTCCAGCATATCATCGGTTATGGTGCAGGTTTTCTTACCCTTGACACTGCTTCCCATGGTGGAAACCCCTTTGAGTCTCTGCTCTGGTAAACTTCAATTCCCCGCATTCACCTATCTGTCTCTCCAAACTTGGGGGCAGTAATTTTCCCTGGGTCCTCTCCAAGAAGAGCTGTTGATTTTTTAGTCTACTCAGCATTTTACTTCCTGGTAGAAGAGAGTAGTAACTCCCAAGCTCCCTCTGTACAGAACCCCAAATCCCACTAATCTACTTTTGGTCATGTAAATCTGCCTATTGTGAATATTTTATATAAATAGAGCCATACATCTGTGGGTTTTGTGACATTTCTCTGAAGCTCTTTCATTTTTCTTCATTCTTCAGATTGCCCCTACTCCTGACCTACTTTCAAGTTTGTGGATTTTTTCTTTCACCAACTCAAATCTATTATTGAGTCTCTTCTATTTAAATTTTAATTTCAGGAGTTGTACTTTTGTATATCATAATTTCCACTTTTTAAAATAATTTCTTTTTATACATATCTGCTTATTTGATGAGACACTGTTATCTTACATTCTTGTAATTCTCTATGCATGATTTCCTTTAGATTTTTGAGCATCTTTATAAACGATACTGAGAAGTCTTTGGCTGCAGACCCTGTCAATTGTCCACCTCTGTGACAGTTTTTATTGTTTGTTCTTTTTAATGTGTATGGTTCAAATTTTCCTTTCTATTTGCATGTCTCATGTTTTGTAGAAAATAATTTAAATAATATATTTTAACAACTCTGGATCATGATCCATTCTTGATATTCTTGTCTTTATTTACTTCTTTATTTATTTCTTTATTTAGAGACACGATGGGCTAATTCTGCAGTCTATTTTCCCACTTTTTGCAGCATCTGATGTCCCCACACAGATCTTTCCCTTTGTTTTTATTGGCCTAGCCACCTAAGAGTCATCCCTGGATCAGCATTTGCCACTTTTTGTTCAGAGTTTGTGCTTTATCTAACTTGGTCAGTTAGATTTCTATCCTCTGCTATTGCATTTATGTTTGTATGCCTGGGAGGCCACTATTATAGTTTAAGGAGTTCACAGATTTTAACTCTTTGTAATTGTTTGCCAGGGATGTTGCAACAAAATACTATAGACAAGGTGGTTTGAACAACAAAAAATCATTATCTCACAGTTCTGGAAGCTAAAAGTCCAATCTGAAGGTATTGGTTGGGTTAGTCCCTTCCAGACTCTAAGGGAAGAGTCTTTTCCAGTCCTTTCTGGTTGGCTTGTATACGGCTGTCTTTTCTGTAAGTTTTTTCACATCATCTTATTTTTATTCATGACTGTATCCAAGTTTCCCTTTCTAATAAGGATCTTGGATTGGGACCCAGCCAATAACTTCACTTTAACCTGATTACCTCTCCGAAGACCCCATCTCCATGTACGATCCCACTCTGAGATACTGGGATTAGGTCTCCAACATAGGAACTGAGAACACAACTCAGTCCTTGGCAGCCACATTCAACCAAGGACCAGTAGCTTGGAAGTTGTCTCGCCATTCGTCCTGACAAAGGCACAGACGTGGTCCAGCACACAGTATTTCAGAGTGCCAGGGGTGAGTGTGATGTTATTTTAAGGCTATCTTCCTAGGAATTGACCCTGGATAAGTGTAGCTTATCTTTCCGTGTCTGGTCAGACGTTCCCTTTCATCCTGTTTTGCCCTATGCTGGTGAGTCTGTGCAGAGCTTGGGGAATGTTACCAAGCGTGCTCCTATTTTTCTCTGATTGTTCCTGCACTGTTTTCTTGATCCAAACATTTGAGTTCATTCCTAGGAGGGCTCTTTGAGATTTTCTCTTTCTAGGTTCTCTCTCTTAAACTTCTGGCTGCCCTGCCATCTTGTTTGTTTCCCTGTAAATTATATGCACTTATGATGTTTCTGAATTTGCCTTAACCCAAGGATGTTACACAGAGGTCAATTAAAGCAGGCAAACAAATGTCTAATGTCTTCATGACGGTCTTAAAGAAACAGAGCATTTCAATCCCACTGCCCTTCTTCCCTAGACCTATCAAAACATTTTTAAATTCACACCACCCCCTCAGATAGACTACCCATAAGGTAGAAGCCATATCTTTCACACAGAAGGGCTTCCCTTGGCTTCACAGAACTGAAGCTCTGATTTTTATCTCAAAGTCCAAGCATTTGCTATCATTTTACTACACGACGTTTGCATCTTTATGGATTTTATTATTGGTCTATATCATTGAATTCCAGGCATTGCATTTCAGCTTCTGAGAGAACTAAAAGATCCATTAGTTGAGAAATTGTGACTTTTCGAGTATTTGATTTCTTATTCTAGTGATACAACTGTGTGAGACATAGCCATATAGTCAGGTCTCCAGAGATTGGAAGGCAGGATAAGTCTCACAGAAGTATTTCTGTGGAGAAGTGTTGTTTGGTGACTATACTTTATGACTACAAAGTTGAATGAAGCGGTTCTCATTCCATGCATATAAATTTTAATGTGATCTCTGGTCATGGAACAATGAATATGCCAGTCGCTGAGGCTTCTTATCACTGACCCATTAGTGCCCTCAACTCTGATTACAAAATATAAAACTTTCCAAAAGTATATTATAGCTGAGACTTTATATTAGCTGAAACTGGTGCTCAGACAGGCTTGCCAAATTACTTGTAGGCATTAATGTAAAATTATTGCTGATTTTAAGTGTGAGGGTCACCCAATGATTTCATGTTCTTATTCCTTGGACTTAGAAGCAACTCAGTTTAATGCAGCCCTTCTGTGGAAGTCAAATTCTGTGAAAGAATGCCATATAATTCCCTTTTTCTTATTAGACATTATGATCAATAATTGTAGAGAGCTCTGTTTATCTTATTTATTTTACATTTGCAGACCAAATGAGTATCCTGAACACATGATTAATTTTTATAGCAACTAGCCATACTTGTTTTTGGCCAGCTTAATTCTTTTAATCAAATTTGGATTTATTTACCTATTAAGAGGACAAAATTTATTGAATGTATTTGAACACAAGGCCTGCATGAGTCTCAGTGATGTTTCTTTGCCATGAGAAATGGGGGGTTTACATATACCCATTAATTTGATTGCCAAATGCAAAATGATCAACTATTTATCATTTAGAAAGTTGATATGTGTGTTTTACCTCTAAGAACACCATTTTCATGAGGAATAACACATATTAATTTAAAGTTGATATCTTAACCAATACAGTTTCCTTTTCTAGGTACTGCTGCCTGGTTGTCTATGGTCTAGCAATGACCAGTAGAGTATCATCAAGAAAGCTAACTCACTGATGTGAAAGTGGTGACAAATAGACTGATGTTTATTGGCCCTAGTGACTCCATTTATTTTTGACGTTTTGTTTAGTATTGTTGGGGTTAGCTGTATAGATTGCAAGGAAAGGAAGGACCAGCCCTCTAAAATCTCTCCTGGTCACTTATTCTCTGGTCAGTATAGACATTTCATTAATTTGGTACTACAAACTTGACTACAGGAAGAGCTTGTAATGGGCTTATGCCATTGCTACTTCCGCTAGCATCACAAACAAACATAGACTGTAGTGAACTGGGATTCTTGAGAGCAATGGGGCATGCTGTAAGTTTAGTGATCCTTAAAGAGCCATGACATTGAAATTGAAAGCCTGAACTTCTCCCTCCCACATGGATTCTGACTTTGGTCTTGTGACTGGCTTTAGTCAATGGAAGGTAAGCAAATATGACGTAAGTAAAAGCTTGGTAAATGTTTCAGCATGTGTACACTGAAGCTTGTTTTCCTTTGCAATGTGCTTGGGATCTAACTATTTTGAAAAGAAGTCCAGTATACCATAGGGAGAGACAAACAGAGATTGAGAGAAAGAGGTCCTAGACGTCTAGCTATTCCCGCTAAGATACACACTCATGAATGAAACCATTTTGAATGTTCCAACATAAGCTACTATCTGGCTGCAGCAGCATAGAATACTCCAAAGGAGGGACTCCTGAGTGGCTCAGTCAATTAAGTGTCTGCCTTCAGTTCAGGTCATGATCCCAGGGTCCTGGGATTGAGCCCCACATTAGGCTCCCTGCTCAGTGGCGAGCCTGCTTCTCCCTCTGCCTACCACTCCTCCCGCTTTTGCTCTCTCTCTTTCTGACAAATAAATGGATAAAATCTTAAAAAAAAAAAGAATACTCCAAAGGAGTCCAGCAGAAGGACCGATCCACTCAAAAACACATGAGCAATAATACAATATTTTTTTAAGCCATTAACTTTGGAGTAGTTTGTTACACAACAAGTAACTGAAATTAGTGGTGCTTTTGGATGTGCATTCGAGTCACCTTGATACCTTGATAAATTTCAGGTTATGATTCAGTGGTCTGGGGTCAGGGCTGGAAGTTTTACATGTTCTACAATTTCCATATTGATGCCACTGAAGCTTTTGTGCAGACCACATTTTACGAATAAAGGACCAATAATTCATTGTTCTTCACCTATCTTAGAACCATTTCTGGACATATCATTGTATTAAAAACTCAAATAAATCTTTTTTTTAAGTTCTTTTTACTAAGGGAGTGAGTATGGTAGATATGCCATTCTAGTAACTTACATGGACAAATATACCATTTTGTATGTGTGCCTTCAAGTAACTCAAATTTTGGGGGGCACCTGGGTAGCTCAGTCACTTAAATGGCCAACTCTTTATTTCAGCTCAGGTCATGATCTCAGGGTCCTGGGATGGAGCCTTGCATCAGGCTCTGCACTCAGTGGGGAGCCTGCTTGAGGGCCCTGTCTCTCCCTCTCCCTCTACCCTTCCCTCCCCTCTCTAAAATAAATAAATCTTTTTTTTTTTTAAGTAACTCAAGTTTTTGGTGCTTGGAGAAATTTGTTTTGAGAGGATCATTGCCTTTAATGTTCAAATACAATAGTTCCATCACCAGTAATTAACCATCTAGAAGACTCCTCAGAACAATTGCACCCTTTTTATTATAAACTCCTACACCATTGAATTCTGCTACATGATTGGCCCCATTGAATCTGGAATCTTTTTATACCACTTTTATCTACACTAAGCAATGCTTCTATTGTTTTCCTTCCCTCCGCACTGTTTTGTGAATACACGACTTCTTATTGAAGTTTTAGAGTAACAGAGAATTCAAGGTACATGGTAATACAGTCAACAACCTAAGGCTGAATGTTAAAACATTTTACTCACAGAGTTGATTTTGTTTGTTCATTTGTTTTTGCTTTCTCTTCCCTCTGTTACACCCTCAATGAATACCATCTTCTCTATTCTTGCTTTTCTTGCTCTATGCATCCATCAGCCTTAGCCTCTAATATTGCTCTCACTTTTTCCAACAGTTGGAGTTTCCTTACCATCATTTATCCAAATTAGACTCCTGATCTAAATGTATTGATCCTAACTTATTAAGGTGTCCTGCTGAAATGGCCATGGCCCATCGTGGAGCCACTGGAAGTTTAAGGCAGGACAATAGTCAAAGGATAAGATACTTGCATCTAAACTTACTCATTTCTTTTGTTCCTAGAATCTGAACGTGATCCCGGTCTCTGACTTTTTTCCATATTCAGAATCCCTGCCTCTCACAATAACTGATGCCCTGATCATTTTTTGCAAATTCATTTCTGTCCCATTCATTCATTTCTGCCCTATTCTTTCAAATCATGATTCTGCAGTAATTGAAAGGAAAAATTTAATAAGTTATTATAGGAACCCAGGATCATTTCAGTCTAACTAATACAGTATGTAATATTCAGGTTTTTTATTCTGGAAAGCCACATCCAAATATTTAAGATTGTTTTAATGGCAGATTCCATTACCTGTAGCTGAGTAGTTGCCTGATACATTGACAGGACATTTTTGACAGCTCTCCTTCCAGGTTAAAGTTGGAAAAGTCATGCTGTTGTCATGATAACTGTTGTCAATTAGCCTCAATTCTACACTTTTAGTATGCCTGTTAAAATTACATAACCAAGTGCTAGTATAGATACATGTGTAAAAACAGTGAAAACTATAAATTTTGATCTTATTCAGAATGTGAATCAATTTATCTATAAGATACATTGATAGAATATATAATCAAAAATTAGTTAAATGTTTAGACATACTTATAATTAAATTTTGTCCATATTCAAAATGATTTGAGAAATTACAACCCTATGCCATAATGTGTAATAATCATATATAATAATTAATCATAGATAATCTTCATAAGAGTGGTCATCTCATGGTAAAAATGTAAAACCAGAGACTATGAAAGGCAGGCTCTTTGTGTCAAATAAACGTTTTAACCTTTTCTGAATATAAATTGGGGTTCTTAGGCCCTACCCGAGGGTGTATTTTTCCAACCAAAATTTCAGAGTTCAAATTACTTATTCTTTCACTGAAGTCAGAGCAGAGAAACAAATGGAACTTGTCATAAAAGACAGATCTTCTCAAATTAGAGATGAGTAGAGCTCATTCATAGGCAATACTAATATAAAAAGTAAGTTCCAAGATGATTTACAGCATACCTTTATAACAGCATATTGATTAGACACAAAACCATTCTTTTTTAAAAAATTTATTTATTTTAGAGAGAGTTGGGGGGGCAGAGAGAGAGAGAGAATCTCAAGCAGACTCCCTACTGAGTGTGGAGCCGAATCAAGAGTTGTCCATTTAACCAACTGAGTCACCCAGGGACCCTGATACAAAACCATTCAGGCAAAAGAATCGGTACATGGTTTCATGACCATCTTCCACCATTTTCCCATAGTAGTCCCATACTAGGCTTCTTTTCCTAGTATTAGTGGTAGCACCTCCTTTCTTTCTCAAAGATGTCAAGATTAGATAAAATATTTGGCCACTCTATAAATATTAAATAGTTTGCATCAACTTTGGTCAAGTTTGTAAACACATAGAATATTAAACTTTGGTAGAAGAAAAAAACCATCCTAGATCTTTATAGACTGGTCAAATGATTATATGGGACTCAGAGAAAAAAATTATCAGAGCCAAAATAAGGCAAGAAAAATAACTCTAAACTAAATAATAAAAAAGAGTAGCCTGTAAATATGCATTTTTCGATAAAGGTATTAAAATCTTTCCATGTGCAATTTACTATTCTAAGCACACTTCTTGGGTTATTTAATTATTCCAACAAATCTGATTTGTGTTCTATTATTATTTCCATTTTCTGGAAGAGTAAATTGAGGCACAAAGATTTTAAGTAATTTTCTCAGGCTGACATAATTTGAATGATATATATATACACACACACACACTCACACACACACATATATATAAAGAATGTTATATATACACCTACATACATATATATGTATATTATATATACATACATTATATAAATTTAGACATATTATGCATATATGCATGTATGGTGCACATATTATACCCATATTATAAACATGTGTATTCATATTTAAAACTGAATACTGTGGCTTAACTTAAAAACTTAAAAAAGAGTTAGGGATTTGAGGTTGGGTAAACATGAGCCTTTGGCTTTGCCTCTCTCTAACAACATGATACAAAACATATTTTGTATTTTGCTTAAATCTCAGTACTTAGAATTGGTACCTGACATATAGCAACCATTTAACAAATTTCAATTCATTTTTTATGCGGTTTTCAGTGTCTAATACAAAACTGAAGATAACCATTCAGACTCCAGTTTAATGGTTTAAAAAACACATTATAATTTCAAATGTTTTTAGTAATGAACTTTATTTAGATATTTCATTGAGAACCTCATCTACTGTCTTCTTTCTAGAAAGCATTCAGCCATGGGCAGTGGTGTGGAAAAATAAGCTTCACTAATTAGGGAGGCCGAGAGCTGGAGAAAGGAGCAAGGAGCACTACGAGGAGTACAGGGGCACGAGCAGAATCCTAAAAGGGAACTCTGGGGCCTCAAACATACAGGGTGTTAATTCTACCACTGGACTTCATATGTTGATCCCCACAAAGAGCACTCAGTTAATTACAAGCTTAGCTAATTATACTTGAACTTTAAAACCATTACTGCATCCTTATTTTTTTGCCTTGGTCTATTTACAAATGTGTGTTCATGATTTTGATTGGTTGCAATTCAAATCGATATAATACACAAAGCAAATACTCCATTCCTTCATTTCAAAACAATTCCCTTATATTATTTAATTTTTAAGATTTTTATTTATTTATTTGAGAGAGAGGGAGCAAGAAAGAGAACATGAGCAGGGGGAGGGGCAGGGGAAGAGAGAGATGCAGACTGTCTGCTGAGAAGGGAGCCCAGCTAGGCTGGATCCCAGGACCCCAAGACCCTAGGATCATGACCTGAGCCGAAGACAGATGTTTAATGGACTGAGCCACCCAGGTGCCCCCAAAACAAAACTTTTAAGTAATCAGAAGTCTTAGTTTATTATCCTATAGAAGCAATACTTTTAGAGATACACATGCATTTTCTTTAAATATAGCTAAACTTTATATGGAAGTATTTATCTTATCAACATTGAAGTCAAGGTATTCTAATGCATTATGCTTTAATGAAATTCACTTCCATGTTTAAATCCACAGAGGAGATGAAAATAAAAGTTATAACTTAGTTTATATATATATATATTTTTTAAAGATTTTATTTATTTGACAGAGAGAGCTAGTGAGGTCAGGAGTGGAGGGAGGGGCAGAGGGAGAGGGAGAAGCAGGGTCCCACTGAGCAGGGAGCCCAATGCCAGCCTTCATCCCAGGATCTTGGGATCAGAAGCTGAGCCAAAGGCAGACAGATGCTGAACAGACTGAGCCACCCAGGTGCCCCATAACTTAGTTTATATTTTTATATGAAATTATATCTTTAATATTTTATGTTAAAGTATCCGGAAATTCTAAAGCTATAAGGTATATGCTGAAGTTTGTATTTCAGAACTACAGTTTAAACAAAGGGATGAAACAATTAAGAATAAACCAATAAAAGGGTACAGCTGACATCGCTGTATGCCAATGTACAAAATACAAAGGGTCATTATAATTCTAGTCATTGGAAATCAGCTATATAACTTCAAATGGATTATATAAATCAAATATTACAACTTATGATTTTATCAGTGAAAGGCAAATTAAACTTATTGTTATTATAATTTACTTACTTTCTAAGATCAGACTGCATAAAGGGAAAATATTTTAATAATGCATTCTCTAACTTGTTAGTTGGTGTTTTCTGATCACAAAAGGCACTTCGCTTCCTTCATCAGTTAGAAAAAGCAGATAGCAAACAGCATGTAATGAGAGAGGTGTTTTAGCTTTGTTCTCAAACTACTTAAGTAACCTATTAGCTGTTTGGCTATGTTTGGTTGTAGTTTTTACCCAATTAGATTTCATGGTAGACAAAAATAGACATTAGATGTGTACTGAAAGATATATAGGACAATAAAATGAAGTAATTCTACTGGCTTGTTCAACCATTGTGAATCAGTTTAAATAGTTTAAGCTTAAAATAGAAAACAGTAACAAATTAGAAATGTGTTTCATGGATCTTTTAATAAAATAAGTGTTTTTAAAATAAAATATAGCATTCATACAGGAAATACACAAATTATATGTATAATTTGATATATTTTCTCAAAATGAACTCATCTGTGTAACAGATCAAAGATAGACAACTTTCATATCTGAAGAAACGCCTGTGACTAACCTCCAACTTCCCTGACAAGAATTACTATCCTGCTTTCCAATGGCCTAATTTAGTTTCGTTTAATTTTTATTTTATAAATTATGTTTGAGAGACTTGCACGTTTGTTTTTTTTGTGAAGCAATAATTGTTCATCTTAATTCTTGTGTAGTACTCGATTGAAATAATTTAGGTTATTTACTTATTTAAATGGTTGTTTCCAGTTAGAGATTTTAATTTACGATGATGCTATAAACTTGTCTTTTGTACAAATGTATACTCATTTCTTTTACATATATGCCAGGGATTACAATTTCTGGATCATAGAGTGTGAATATATATTACCTCAGTGCACAACCCAAAATATTTTCTAATATATCAGTCCTAATTTATACTCCCCACAGCAAGGTATAAAATGTCTAGTCACTCCACATCTTCACCAACATTTGATTTTTGTCAGTGTTTCTCAAAATCAACTCACTGACGTATGATTTACTTAAAATAAAATGTATGCTTTTAACCCACCTCAGTCAGTAGGTACAGCATTTCTACTTCTACCACCGACCCTAGTTCCCTCAAGAGCTTTGCAATTATTCCCATCTGCAACCCCAAGTAATCAATAATTTGATTTCTACAATCATTTGTTTAATTTGTCCATTATCAATCTTCATATACATGGAATAATATTGGATGTATTCTTTTGCCACTGCCTTATTTACCTCTGCAGAAAAAATTTTAAGATTTTATTTATTTGAGAGAGAGAGAGAGAGAGCACGAGCAGGGGAGGAGCAGAGGGAGAAAGATTCCCCGTTGAGCACAGAGCCCCACGTGGGGCTTAATCCCTGGACCCTGAGATCGTGACCTAAGCCGCATCAGACACTTAACTGATTGAGCCACCCCGGCACCACAGGAAAGCGTTTTTAAGATTAATCTGTGCTGTTATGCACATGTTCATTCATTCATTTTTACTCACGAGTAAGATCTCACTGTGTGGGTATACCAATATTTACTTTATTCACCTATAAACACAAATTTGAGCTGTTTTGAGTTCTGGAATATTATGGAGGAAAAAGTTCTAACGTTCTATAAAGAGTTGCCTATGTGATTTATGTGAAGTTATGGTTTGATTTTTCTTGAATTTAGATAAGAGTAGAATTAATTTCTGAGTCATATGGTAAGTGTATGCTTAACTATCTAAGAAACTGCCAACCCTTTTGAAAAGTGGTTGTATCATTTACATTTTCACCAGGAATGTGTGAATTTTGGTTGCAGGAATTCTTCATCAACATGATATAGAGTCAGACTTTATAATTTTAGCTACTTAGTGAATGTAAAATGGTATTTCTACCATGATTTTAATTTAGTGAGCATAACATAGTGCTCACTAAACATAGTGAGCATATTGAGCATATTTCATGTCCATATTAGTTATTCAAATCTTCTTTAGTATTTGTTTAAATTTTTTGTCCACTAAAAACATATATGTTCTGGATACAAGCCCTTTGTTAGAAATGTGTTTTACAGTATTTTTCCTATTCTCTGGTTTGTATTTTCATTTTCTTATGGGTATTTTTAAAGAGCAGAAGTGTTTAACTTTTGTCAAAGTCCAATTTGTTATGCTTTCTTCGTTGTGCTCTAGTGCCCTTTTTTGGTATGAGTAAAATTTGCCTACATGACAGGAAGATTTAGCTACTGTTTTTCATGAAAGTCTTATTGTTTTCATTTTAACTTTAGGTCTATAATTCATTTCAAATTACCTTTTGTGTATAATTTGTGTAAGAAGACAAGGTTCACTTTTTATAACAAAAAAACCCCTGTTTTTTCAGCAATTTGTTGAAAAGAAAACTTTTCCTCCTTTGAATTGCACTGGTCTATATATGTTTGAGGACAATTCACATAACAATAAGCCTTCACATATGTTATCATGATATATCTCTCTGTTTATTTAAATATCTTTAATTTCTCTCCACATATTTTTTCAATATATATAATCTGCACATATTTTATTAAGTATATTTCTAAGCAATTTATGTGTTGAGGTTATTTAAAATGTTAAGTTTTAATTCAGATTCTAATTGAAAATTGCTACCATGTAGAAATAGAGTTGGTTTTGTGCTGGTTTTTGATCTTTGTTAATTCTAGTTGGGTTTGGGGCAAGACTCCTTAAGATTTTCTACCCAGATGATTATTTTGACTATAAGAAAGAAAATTTTACTTCTTCCTTTCAAATATGTATGCTTTATTCTATATTGTTTCTTTACCTTACTCAATAGCTGGTATCTTTAGTATAACAATCATTATTCTATTAGTGACAGAGGACATTCTTCTTTGTTCTCGGTGCCCCTAGTTCACAAGTGTTGCACAACCTGTTGGATTCTTATAGATGCCCATTATCAGACTGAAGAAATAACTATTACTAATATGCTGCAAGGTTATATCATGTGTGATTATGAAATTTAGTCAAATGTTTTTCTGCATCTGTTGAGAATATTCTATGATTTTCTCCTTTATTCTGATAAGTATAAAATACATTCATTTTCAAATGTTAGACCAATTTTATATCCTTTGGTAAAATCCATTTAGTCACAGTGTACTATCTTGTTTATATGTTTTTGGAATCACATTGCTAATATTTTGTTGAGACAGTTTGTGTCAATATTCATGAAGGATATTCATCTGTGTCTTTCATTCTTAAAATATTTATGTATGGTTTTGGTACTGAGCTACATTAAGCCTCAGTTGAGTTTAAACTGTTTCTTCATGATTCTCTGGAAACATTTGGGGGGAGATTGGCTTTATTTCCTTCTGAAATGTTTGATAGAACTCACCAGAAAAGCTTTATGGGCCTGGAATGTATTTGAAAGAAGGATTTAATTTTGAATAGAATGTCATTGATACATAGAAAACTATTCAAAATTTTCATTTCTTCTGTTTCAGTTTTGGCAAGTTGTGTTTTTTAAGAATATTACCCATTTCATCTACGTTGTCAATTTTTTGTCACAATGTCATATTACCTTTATTATCCTATTAATACCTGAAGGATCTGTAGTGATGGCCCACCTTTCTTTCCTGATCATAGTAATTTATACCCTTTCTCTCTTTCTCTGCTTTACAGGTAAAAATCTAAATTATTGGATAAGTACTACCTTCCTTCCAACTAATAAACCTAAAAGAAAGCCTCCATTTTCATCATTTTTATTCATTTTTTTATCCCTCCTCTAACATTTTAAAAGCATTCTATGCTAATCTATGACCAATCTTTCACTTTAGACAGCATATCTTTCCTTCTCAAGGATACTAGGACTCCAGTTATATCATGACTTCTGCATGTTTACAACTCTTTTTTAACTAGATCATTCTCAACACTCAAGTACACTGAACATGCTTTAATCTCACGAGACCTTAATACCACACAGACACTTCTCTCTTCTTGACCCCCACATACCAGTTTTACAACCACCTTATAACTCACCTACCCTGAACAAACTTCTTGCATTTCTACTGAGTTGAGGAGAAAATACTAACGGCATTATAAATAGCCAAATGTTACAAGCAAAATAAAAATGTTTGTACTTGGACATATTTTTACTAGGAATCAATTTCACAGAGAGAAATGGAAAGGCATCAACTCGGTGTTACAGTGTTGTAGCCCTGTAGTCAGAAAAAGAATGAGAACAATGCTAAAGAAAAAAATGAATATGAATGAATGAAAAAAATTAATGAAATGAATGAAATGAAGGAAGAAGCATTTTTCTAACATAATGGCTGAGTTTATGGAAGCCAGGTTAGACAGATGATAAAGGGAAAAACAAATGTAGTCTTTCCAAAATGATAACAAATATAAGACTAAGAATTAATATAATTAATTTTATCATATCTGGAAGGATGAGGAGGGCCTATGAAATTCTGATAAAAGAATTAAAAGAAAATCTTTCAAAGAAAGCTGAAACAACCCCCCCGCCGTGGCACCAAAAACCTTTCAGAAAGGTTTGAGAGATTGAATGGGAAGTTCAGCATTGAACATTTAGGCATCATTATGTCATTAGTATTAAATTAAACATAAAAAATAAACACATTTGGGCACCTGGGTGGCTCAGTCGTTAAGCGTCTGCCTTAGGCTCAGGGCATGATCCCAGGGTCCTGGGATCGAGCCCCGCTTCGGGCTCCCTGTTCGGTGGGAAGCCTGCTTCTCCCTCTCCCGCTCCCCCTGCTTGTATTCCCTCTCTCGCTGTGTCTCTGTCTGTTAAATAAATAAATAAAATCTTTAAAAAAATAAAATAAAATAAAATAATAAAACAAACACATTGGATATGTGGACCCTAAAACAGAGTTGCCACATATTCTGAGGGAGCATTCCAATAAATATATGGGGTTAGGTGTATGAGGGAAAGAATTGGAGGATATACCATTATCAAGACTTGGGGTAGGTGTTGAAATTATAGGAGCATACATCCTGAATAGAACTGTCCAATACAGAAACAAGTTGGTAATGTCACTGGAAAGTAGATGATTTTTAGTAGACCCCCTGGGGTGGCTCTATAATATATACTCATAAATGTATGGCACCATATCACACAAGCAATTGGAAGATGTGTCACTGGGTAAATTTGCATTCAGTTTAGCTCTGAAATGACAGAAGCTCAAATACCATATCTTCAATGGAAATTAGGATATTTAATCAGATAGTCACTGAGGGAAACACAAATACTGAAGTAAGGTCTGAACACTGGCACATTCATCATTCATCTAACTCATTTGTCTTCAAAGCCCCTGGAAGAAGGAGAGTACACAAGTGAAGGGAGACTCCTCCCACCTCATTTATGTTGCCAATTTGTGCATTCCTGACTTGCATATTACTTTAGTGAAAATCAAGGAGATTTTTAAATCTTCTCTCCTGTTTTTTTTTGTTTGTCCACCTTCCTTCAAATATATACAAGTCATTTTAATAGACTTGACAATTTCCAGAAATAGGTATTTGGATTGAACTCTTTCCTAGTTTCTAGAAACATAATTTTGATTCAGAAAATTACTTCAGAGATTTGTGATTCACTTGTGGTTTTAAAAAATGTGTTGATTTGTGTCCACTGTCACAGTGATCATTCTGATGAAGATCATGTTTTTTTTAAAAAAAATAATAGGACACATAGTTGACTATAGAGTGTATTTTTTTAAGTTCTACTTATTTATTTTAGTCAGGGGAAGAGCAGAGGAAGATGGAGAGAATCCTCAAACAGACTCCCGCTGAGTGCGGAGTCCCACTCAGGGCTGGATCCCAGGACCCTAAGATCACGACCTGAGCCAAAACCAAGAGCTGGAGGCTCAACCGACTGAGCCATCCAGACAGCCCCCCACTACAGAGTGTATTAATTAACTTTGCAAATCCTGAAAGAAGTATACAGTTGCCAGTAAGAGAAGATCAAGACACGGCTGATAAAGAAATATGGCTCCATCTAGTTATGTAAATAAAAATTCATGGTTGATTTTGCAGGAGAACAGATGTTAAAGGGTGGAATATCAGAATTGAATTATTTTGGCAATTATTATCAGTTACAATTTTTCCTAGAAATTTTAATATTAGAAGGAAGTTCATTTGATGACATAATTTGCATATTTAATGCTGTCATTTGAATTTTTGTATAAATATAGTTTAAAAGTTAGGTAATATGGCCAAAGTTTTAACTAAGAAATAGGATAAAGATTGAATTGTTGGCCTATGTTAAAAAGTTTAATATTTACTTAATTAATGTTCTATTTTCATTCATTTGTTTGTCTTTGAGCAAGAAATGTTTGACAGTCCCAGGAAGAGGTGGTAGTTGCTAGTGGATTAGTCACCTGAGAAAGGGAGACACAGGGCTGCCCCAATAAAACTTTGGTCTCTCTCTTGACACCACCACACATGTAGTTGATGATAGGCTTAGTTACTAATTGCAATGGATTTAGGACAAAAAAAAAATGTATGGAGAGATATCATCTCAGCATTACTAATATTTCAAAGAAGGAAGGGTATAACAATAAAATGAATCATTAATAAAACTCTTTCCATCCTAACTCTCCATTATATTTTTCCCATGAGAAAGACTTGATTGATTTTGTTGGCAAAATTGTAAGGAATCTGAAATCCTTTTGGCCACACTGTGCAGGGAGAAAGTTTTCTTCCTGCTGTGGATCCATTTGTTTCTTGGCTTCTTGAACTATCTAAGCATTGCCTCATTTAGCACCCATGCCATCGTATTGCAAATGTTTATTTATATGGCCATCCCCATCAGCTTGGAGGACTAAATTATGATTATTCACATATATCAAAATATATGATAGTTAAAGTGATATAATACATACTTAATGAAAGATGAGAATAAGGATGCATATCTTGTGGATGTGTAAAAATATTTAGAAATAAGTAATAATATTTCCTCCTTTTCCTGAAGAAACACAAAGAGATTTTATAATTTCCCTGTAAATAAAAATATATTAATGGTGAACCTGATCCAGGTTTTAAATATCCTGATGGTTAATATGGCTTGAGGTTAATTTAAAGAATGTTGCCTTTACTTTTCCTAGTCTCCTGTCAGGATTTCATTAATTACAAATCATAGTGCTGAAAGTCTGAAATTGTCTTAGTGATTGGAAATCTTCTCAGGATGCTTTGGACATATTGTAAAGTACTTGTCTTAATCATGCCTTGCCTTCCTAGCCTTTTCTATCCCAGCAATAATATGAACACAAGCCTGAACTATAATTAGCAGGAAGGTAATGTGATTTAAAATACAATTTAAATATCTCACTCTCTTGGTTATCCTTAAAGACGGCCTCACAAAAAGACTCAGCAAAGTTAGTGTATTATTTTTAATTTCATTTTTACTTTTTGTAATAAATGATGTTTGACAATGTAAAAAAGTAGTCTTAACTAGATCTGAACATTTCAAATTGGACTAGTTTCACTTTCAGGTCTAGGAAGGGTACAAAACTGACATCACTTACAATAATTACTAGGTTAATATTCTCTTAGAGATTCAGTATTAATGAGTTATTACACTAGGTGTGATTTATCATAATGTGGAAAGCTGGATTAATTCATTTCATGTTAAAAAAGACTTAATATGCTGGTTATAAGCAGAAACTTCATTTTTCATTAAGTGATACTACCTTTGGGGAATCCCCCACCTTATATATTGGGATTGGGAGGGTGGCAGGTACCGTAAGGTTTTCTGAAGGCTAAAGTGGTCACTGTGTCAGGGGCTGTGTCCAGTGTGTAATTCTGCCTGGGATTCTGGCTATGGGGGGGGATCACCTCCTCCCTGGAGAATACCGACTGTGTGATTAGATCTGTGGACCCAGCTTCTCAGCCTCGCTTGATACATGCTTGTTTTCTAACCTGGTTCTCCAGCCACCCTAGGTATTTAATGAGCTGCTTTACATCATTTTCAATACTTCCTGTTCTTATTTAATCCAAGCAGAGTTGGCTTTAAATGGTGTATTATTTCCTATGCTGCCACAAAAAAATTGTCACACACTGGATAGCTTAAAACTACAGCAGTTTATTTTCTCACAGTTCTGGAGGCCAGAAGTTCACACTCACACTGTCAGCGGGGCTGTAACCTCCCTGGAGTCTCCAGGGGAGGATCCCCCCTTATCCCCTTCCAGCTTCTGGTGACCCCAGTCTTTCCGTGGCTTCCCCTTGGCTGCATGAGTTTGAATTCTGCCTCTGGGGTCACATTGCCTCCTCCCCTCTACGTGTCTTTGTCTTTCTTCTTTCTCTGCTCTGTCTCTCTCTTTCTTACTCTATTTTTTTTTAATTTTTAATTGTGATAATAAAACACATAACGCAAAATTTACAATCTTAACTATTGCTAAGTGTACCGTAGTGTTAAGCATAATCCTATAGTTGTGTAACCAATCTCATTAGCTTTGTTCTAACATTGCCCCAATTGGCCTTTTAAATTTCTATTAGTATGTACATATTATTCAACAATGTTACTTAAGAAATAATCCAAATTGTGTCATATACTCATACAGCATTTCATATCGAATCAAAAATGAACTCTGTGTTCATTTTTGGATATTTGCAAAAGTCACAATGCGTTGTTTGTGGATGATGTTTATTAATGTCACTTTGGCCTGTGAAAGGATATTTATTTCACTTACAAATTAAATCTGGACATTGTACTCTATTAACATGACTTTATCTTAGATTTTGCAATGTTTGAAAATGCACAGGTATAGTTTGCATAATGTGAATTGTCTTTACATCGGCAATATAAAATTAAAAATAGTTTAATGTCATCTTAATAATTCCCCTTGATAGACAGACAGATGTTTATATCTATATAAAACACCTATCTTCAAGATAGCTGCCTTCTTCTGCCTATTATCCACCAGCATACCCTAGCATTACCTGGCAGATATAAGTGGGCTCATGTTACCTCATAGTCTTACAAAGACATTAACCACCTTGCACTAAAAATGGGCTCATCGGCCAACTCCTGCATGGCAGGTCAGACAGCCGTGAGTATTTCCTTTGAATTATGATGTTGTAAAAATGAGACTTGATAATTGAAAAGCTGGTCACTGTGACATGCAATTCTGGAAGACTGTTTAACATTTTTGCGACAGCATAATTTGTAAATAAGGGGCATTTGTTATTGCAGACAGCCTTAACGTACACATTCATTTTCCCCTGACAAGTAGTATATGGATGCAAAATCTTAATTCATTAGCCTTGTTCACAAAATGTTATGTTATGTTTAAAAGTAAGATAAATGTAAGCACATCATAAAGATAAAATGATTTAATTACTTCAATTGCTTCCTAACTTAGAAAGTGATTTTAGACAGAAAAGTCTGCAGATTTGTAACTTTTTTTATAACCAAAGATTTTATTTTATTTTTATTTATTTATTTATTTATTTAGATTTATTTATTTATTTATTTGACAGAGAGAGAGACAGTGAGAGGGAACACAAGCAGAGGGAGTGGGAGAGGGAGAAGCAGGCTCCCCCACCAAGCAGGGAACCCAGTGCGGGACTCAATCCCAGGACCCCAGGACCATGACCCGAGCCAAAGGTGGACACTTAAGGACTGAGCCACCCAGATGCCCCATGTAACCAAAGATTTTAAATAGTTTGGATGACTTCTAAAGAAACATCTGTTGATCAGTACTTATTTGGATTAAAGTATATGTATGCATTTATAGTTTAATAAATAAAGGTTCAGACTTGGCTAAAATGAATTACTACTAACATGAAAAAATCTAAATATTGTAGTAAGTCCAACTTGTGCTCAATAATTAGTGCTGTTTCCTTCCTCCTCATTTAGTACCACATTGCCTGACATTACAACTCCTGAAAGATTTATGTGTTTTAAAGACTCGTTAATGTCTTTACTTTTCAATTCAGTTTTCATACATTCAGTATTTTTTTTTAAAGATTTTATTTATTTGACAGAGAGAGACACAGCGAGAGAGGGAACACAAGCAGGGGAAGTGGGAGAGGGAGAAGCAGGCTTCCCGTGGAGCAAGGAGCCCGATGCGGGGCTCGATCCCAGGACCCTGGGATCATGACCTGAGCCGAAGGCAAACGCTTAACGACTGAGCCACCCAGGTGCCCCCATCCAGTATTTATTTTTAAGTGACTTAGAAATTTAAAAAATTAAGAAGAAAGAAAATATTCATAAATACAGAAATATACTATATAATTATAATTTTAACTGTCCATTTATCTTTATTCAATCAAAGAATCAATCAAGTATTTCTTATAATTAAACTAGGGATAACCATTCTCCCAAGTACTGTGGCAACTTCATCAAATTAATAAGAAAACATTCCCTGCTTTCTAGCTTATATTCAAAAGTGGAGAGACAGGTGATAAACTCAAAAGTGTAACATATATACTGTGTTAGATGACAATCAGTACTATGGGGGGAATGAAATGGGCAATAAGAAGGGCTCCAGGTGGGGGAGCGTGATTTCAAATTTAAATGTCCTGGACTTCATTGGTCCAATTGAGGAGGTGTAACTGAGCAAAGATTTGAAAAGGTAAAGAGACTCATGATACATGAACAGCTGGGAAAGGATGATCCAGGTAAGAGGTGCAAAGGCCCTGAAGAAAAAACATTGCTTGGCATGTCAGAAGAAAGATACTATGAGTCTACAGTGATTACAGTTTGATGAGGGAGTGATAGTAGAGATAAAGGTGGAGGAGAATGAAGGAAAGGCAAGAAGTCTTGCAAGATGGAGATTTGACTTGGTAAATCAGACAGCCACTGCAGTATTTTGAGCTGACAGGACTGATGTGTCTTCTCTTTTACAGAAGTCTTCTGGCTGCTTTGTAGGTAGTAGACGGGGAAGGTGGGGGTGGGGGGAGCTGACACAGAAAGACCCGTGAAAAGGTCATTTCAATTTGTCAAGGGAAGAATGATGGCGACATTGACTTGGGTAATAATGGTTGGGTGGGTAGAAGGGGCTGAATTCTGAATATATTTTGAAAGTATTTTATTGCCAAGAATTTTTGCTGATAGACTGTGGGGTGTGTGGGGAATAAGTGAGTCCAAGATGACTCTAATATATCTGGTCAAAGCAGCTCAAAAGTTGTGACCATTTAATGATAATAGAAAGGATCTAAGAGGAGCAGGTCTGAGGGGTAAGTTCATGAGTGGAGTTTAGAAATCAATGTATATAGAGATATATCTATACCTGTCTTTATACGTACCTCTACCTCCACTTCTACGTATATGTGTATCTCTAATTTTGTCTCTGCTATTTGCATCTATATGTCCAACTCTTATCACAATGTCTGGAACTAATGGACGACCTATAATTGTTAAACAAATATAGAATGCATGTAATTTGGTTGATATCACAATTAGAGGATGGCAACAGCAATCTCAATGTAACATTATATATGGGATGATTTCTTATATTCTTTCAGAAACATAATTTGAATAGCTATTAAATGTAGTCATGGAAATTTTCTATGTCTTTATCAAACTATTGTATTGAGAGAATTTTATTGCTATGCACTGAGCAGGGATATCTGAGTCCAGGTTATATTTCTTACTAATGGAGTACATTAAATTACTTAATCTTTCTGAGATAATTTCCTCATTTCTAAAAGGAGCGTAGTGATAGTACCATGTTTTTCTAAGATTAGATTGATGATATGATAAACATCTGGCACAGAGCAGGCAACCAATAGATTATAACTAAAATGTGCATCATTTGAAGTATGTTAGAATTGCATTAATTCAGCAGAAGTTGTGGTATCAGTGGGTCAGTAGTATATGTGTTTATCTGGAGAAAAAGATAAAAACCTGATAATAAAATGTAATGAATTGGGGCACCTGGGTGGCTCAGTCATTAGGCGTCTGCCTTCGGCTCAGGTCATGGCCCTAGGGTCCTGGGATCGAGCCCCACATCGGGCTCCCTGCTCCATGGGAAGCCTGCTTCTCCCTCTCCTACTCCCCCTGCTTGTGTTCCCTCTCTCGCTGTCTCTCTCTCTCTGTCAAAATAAATAAATAAAATAATTTTTAAAAAATGTAATGGATTAATAAAATACTCCTTACATTAGTACCAAAATCCCTAAAAATAACATAAAATGGTGCAAATAATTCATAAGCTATTATAGCTCAAGTCTCAAATTCCAATTATATAAAATGGAAAGCTACCTCAAAATTTTTCCTGTTTGTGAGGAGTATGAATTGTAAATGAACCAAAATACTATTGAAACAGGATGCCAGCAATGTAGCATTTGAATAGAATAGAATATGTCTAGTTTATCTAGGAACTTAAAGATGAAAATACTTTATGTTTAAATTAGTCTATATATCACATCATTAAATCACTAACAGTACTTACTTGCACTAGTTGGTCAAAAGTTGTTCAATTTTTTATTGCAGCAGATGTTGCAAAATAAAATTCAAGTGCTTGCCTTGCAAACAATTTCTGCAGGTAGATTTTTAACTAAGTTATTTCTTGTAATAATTTTTAACCAAATTATTATTATTTTAAGTTTCGTGGTTACCTATCTAGGCAGCTACCTCTAATGGAAGGACATCAAGATGAAAAGATAAATGTTTTTAGTACATTAAATTATAAGCAACAGAAAGCCAACACTAAAAGGTCACCCTTTATAGCTATATTTTTTTTTCTGGCTACTGAATGTACTGGACCATTTATGAATGATATACCTTTATTCATATAATTCAGATACTTGAACTTATTTAAAAAATATATTTAAAAACCCATACTTCACACTCATAAAACTTCACCCTAAAGGACAATTTATCTCAGTTCCTAACATGTCCAGCCTCAACAAAAATAAATCATGGCAAAATGTAAGAAAAACAATCTGAAGACATGAAACCATCATCAAAACGTAAATCAGCTATGACAAAGATGTTGGAATGATCGGGTGTAGTATTTAAAATATCAATAATTAATGTGTTCAAGGCTCTAAATGAAAAGGTAGACAACATGGAAGCGCAGATGGACAATGTAAACAAACAGTTGGAAACTAAGAATCAAAAGAAATCCTAGAAATCAAAAAGAGTAAGAAAAACAATGGGGTTCCTGGCTGGCTCAGCTAGTGGAGCATGCGGCTCTTGATCTTGGGGTTGTGAGTTTGTGCCCCATGTAAGGTATAGAGATTACTTAAATAAATAAATCTTAAAAAAAGAGAAAGAGAGAGAGTAAGAAAAATGAAGAAGGCCTTCCATGAGCTCATCACTAGACTTAACATAGCTAAGAACCAGTGATCTTAAAGAGAGAAACTTTTAGTTGTTATTTTAAATATTTCATCTCCATTGCCTTATGTTCTTTTTATACCAAATATAAAGTGAAGAAGCATTATAATAAGTTTCTTCATAGTAAAGCATGTTGTGATTTACAATTAACATGTATTTGGTGCTTTAGATAAACATAAGTGGTCAGATCCTCCCATTTGTAACTTTCTTTGCACGCAATGCTCTACAGGGTTTTGGATTCTTGCATTATATTGTGGCAAAGGTGGAGAAAAACTCATTATTATTTTGAGATATAAGATTACGAATTCTTCAAAAAATGTGTTGAGACCCAGGCAGTGATTAAGAAGCACTTAGAGCCAGGCTGTTTTTGCCCACTAAATCTTACAACAGATGTTTTATTAATCCCCATTGATCTTCCATGTAGAAGTCAAACAAATCAGAGAAGAAAAACAAAACAAAAAGGAAAGCATTAACATATATACACAGGTTTATGATAATATTGTTGAAAATTAATATCCATTATATATTTTGTGTTTACTATTTAATAGCAAAAGAACAATGTGTGAGAAACAGCTAAACAGCTAACACCATGACTGGCCTCCGGTATTATATTTGAGTGAGATTGCAAAGTAAGACTATTTAAAGATAATGAGGGTTATATCAGCAATACTCATAGGGATTTATAAACACATCATTTATTGAATTGGGTAATTTTAATAATACTGCATTGCCTTTCAGTCTTTATAGGTAATAATTTAGCAAACTGGAAAGTGAAAAGCTACAGTCACTCTCTAGAACACAGTATAGGAATAACAAAGGCAGGCTCTTGAAATGCAAATCTACTTCGATAATGGAGACTGGTTTCTTTAGATTCAATGTTTAATTAAAATTTTTGAAATTCTGGGAAATATGCAGAAGGAAGAAATAGAGATCATGGAGACAAATTACCAATTTCAGAAAATATCTTACGTGGGGCGCCTGGGTGGCTCAGTCAGTTAAGCGACTGCCTTCAGCTCAGGTCATGATCCTGGAGCTCTGGGATCGAGTCCCACATCGGGCTCCTGGCTGAGCAGGGAGCCTGCTTCTCCCTCTCACCCCCACCCCTCTCATGCTGTTTCTCTCTCCCTCTCTCTCTCTCAAATAAATAAATAAATAAAATCTTTAAAAAAAAAGAAAATATATTACGTGAATAACAAAGAAAAGAAAACACAAAGCCAAGTCACATCAAAATTCTTTGAGTGTTTGTATGATTTTGGAGATGCACTTAATCCTCACAATCTAGGTACATCCTGTCCTTTTCCTGAGATTATCTCTAGTTTAAGTTTCTGAGCTACAGTATCTACACTAGTGCATTTAATATGAGATGTGTTTTGTCTGATTGTTTTCTTTGCTCCTGGAAATAAACACAAACACATGGAAAATGTTCATAGGAGATGTCATGGTTTATTTGTCAACTTGACTGGGCAACAAGAGTTGGTCAAATATTATTCTGGTGTTTCTTTCAGGGTGTTTTTTGATGAGTTAACATTTAAATCAATAGATGGACTAAAGCCCACTTCCCTCCCTCACATGGGTGGGCCTCCACCAGTCAGTTAAAGTTCTGAATGAAATCAAAAGGCTGACTCCCCCCCGAATAAAAAGCAGTTTCTCCTGCCCAACAACAACCTTCCAGCTGGGACACTGATTTTCTTGCCTTCAGACTTGGACCGAAACATTGACTTTTCCTGGATCTTGATCCTGAGGGACTCTGGACTGTAGCTATACCATCAGCTCTCTTGTTCTCAGGCCCTTAGACTCTTTCTGGAACTACACCATTAGCTTTCCTGGGTCTTTAGCTAGGCATGTAAAGACCTTGGGACTCTGTAGTCTCCATAATCATGTAAACCAATTTCTTATAATAGATTATAAGCAGTATTGGTTCTGTGTATTTGGGGAACTCTGACTAATACAGAGATCCATAAATCAACTTTGTTTCATATAGCTTTTAATATATATTAGGCTCCAACTACTCATGTCTTATGTTAATAGTTCAAGGTATATTTTTAATTTTAATTCACATTTTCTCAATAGTATATCATACCTGGATTTTAAATTTCATCAAGAAACGCCTGTGGTGTTTCTCATAAACTTATTTTTAATGTACCTATTAAAGAATTATTCTAAAAGTATTCATAAATTTCAAAGCCTATAACTTATCTGAAGCCTCCACTCCATAGTAATCAGTTATTTATTGATCATTTATATTGAACATCTGTTATATTTAACTAGCCATAGTCATCTATTAACAAACCATATTTTTCCCTTTTGGTGGTTTTATTATGGATTTTAAAAAAGATTTTAAAGGCTTTTTTTTTTTTTAGATATTTTAATTCTATTGTTCCTTGGGCACCTGGGTGGCTCAGTTGGTTAAGCGACTGCTTTCAGCTTGGGTCATGATCCTGGAGTCCCAGGATCGAGTCCCGCATTGGGATCCCTGCTCAGCAGGGAGTCTGCTTCTCCCTCTGACCCTCCTCCCTCTCATGCTCTCTGTCTCTCATTCTCTCTCTCGCAAATAAATAAAATCTTAAAAAAAAAATTCTATTGTTCCCTGTTGTGGACACATATTGAAAACTTCAAGTTTATTATTCAGAATCCACCATTGTCAAGTCTATATTTGATTAGTATTCTTTTCTAAGGAAATATTACTTGATATTTATTATCACCTTCTCCTAATTCTTAATAATTCACTAAAAGCAGCAAAAGCAGCATCACTATCATTACCAACACTAACACCAATGACAACTTTTAGTTCAGCATACATACATAAATGTTTATATATATACATGTGTGTGCATAACATATCTTATATGCACATATGCATGGATGTGTATAAGAAATGTGCATACATAAATATATACATGTATGCATGTGTGTATATATTTCCTGAGATATACAAATATTTGGATACATCAATATGTTTTATGTTTGTAAATATCTCATATATTTGTATCAGATCACCTTGTTTGCCCCCTAAGAGGCAATTGACAATATTTGGGGATATTTTTTATCATCTAGACCAAGAGGGTACATCCATCATCGAGTGGGTGGAGGCTAGAAATGTTGCTAAACATCCCATAACGCACAGACAATCCTCCTTCCACAAAAAAACCCATGAGTCTAAACTGTCAGTAATGCCAAGGTTGAAAAACTGCTCCAGGATGATCTTAAGCAGCCCCAAATTCTGGTGAAGCAATATTGTAAATAGACATTACATTTAAAAACATAATGAAAGGCAAACTACAGACAAAGACTACTGTTCATTTTTTTATTTGAAATCACTAGTTTCTTCAACTTCAACTCTGCTTCTTGAATCTATTTTGTTTCTCATACCCATATTTTATGAGACTGTAATCTTTTGTTTTTCTTACAAACATTTTTAAGACTGGAATCCAATTTCCTATATGCCCTGAAGCATGCGGGTATTACTCTGTGTTGCAATAACCCAATTCTCCTGTAAAAATTCAAAATTTTCAACCTAATGCCCAGAATTATGGTGGCGTACTGAATCACTAATTGCCATTGTCTATGTCTTCCCTGTCTCAGAATTAAATAGGCATGCCCTTTTCAATGTGACTTTACGGTTCTTCCCACCAGAGGTGAACTATGTAGTTGTAGTCTACTGATCAAGGCATTGCCAGTGTGGTTTGTTTGGTTAATAGACTATGGGAAGAAGTGACACATGACCATTCCCAGCCAAGCCCTCAAGAAGCATCATGGGTTTCCACTTGCCTTGTTGTGCTCATGACATTTCTCCATTAGAAAAACATAGCGTTATAATTAATTGCTGGCCCAGGAAGGACAAAGGACATGTGCAGCAGACCTGAACTCAGAGCCCAGAACCAGGAGCCCAGATCCTGAAATCTAGCCTACCCAAGCCAAGAAACCCACAGCCGACGATTAAAGATGGAATACATACTGCTTTTTAGATACTGAGCACTGAAGTGGTTTGTTTCACAGAAGTCATGGTTGAATAATAGAAAGCTGTTAAGAGTGGAGTATTTCTTTCTTATGAAAACTTAAAATATGAAGTATTAGCTTAGGAACAAGTGGCATGTGTCAAAGGAAACTCTTGCAGCAGAGTATAAAATGGTAGCTGTGTTAAGGCAGCAAACCAGTTAGGCAAACGTCACTTCAGGAAACTTGGAAGACAAAAACAGTGCCTACAAATTATTCCAACAAGCCAACCACAACGTTTTGTCAGAGCCAGGAGCACCTCATCCCCTTGCTACAGATCCTTCCAATCTGCTGGGTTCCTGAGGGCAACAGCATATGTTCTACATGGTAAGCAGTTTCCTGCTGCCCTGGGCTGTGAGTATATGAGACTAATAACCTGCTACCATTCTCATCTGTCCAGTGTCAGGCGCCAGGAGTTAGGACACCTTGTACTACCCGGTATGGTAGGGAATCCCTCCTTCACTTAAGGGGCAGGGCAGTAAGGAGAGTGACCTGACACAGCAGAAGCTGTGCAAGACAATTAGGTGGATTCTTGTGCCAATCATGTGTATAGCTCTCCTGCTCCTGGAATAATGCTTTTTATGGGTAGGAGCTAAGGACTTCTTTGCTCACAAACTTTGTTCTTATCTTGCAGCTCCTAATTTAGCTAAGTTAACCACTATCCCTTTGCTCTCACTACCAAGGAGAAAAGCAAGCTGAGTGTTGTCTGCTAGAATTCAGTAAGCATTCCTGTCTTTCTGGTCTTACTCTCATCCTCTCCAAGTTCTTGGCCAAATCCTGCAGAAGAATTCTTTAATCCCAATATTATAGGTCGTGAGCTTTTTTTCCCCCCACTCCTGACAAGTCTCTTGTACTACCTTTGAGACATTTACTTCTACCCTGAGGGACATTTACACATTAAGGCCCAGAAGTCAAACCTCAATTCCTGAAGTCTGTCCTATAATAAATCCAGCATATCCTAACCTAATAGAAGTCCAGCCAGGGACTGTTCATTTTGAGTGTACATTTCATTCTGCCAGTATCTCTCCTTGATACCATTCCAGACCTACTTCCTCCTTCCCTGAGCAGGTGTGTTGAACAACGTGCCTAAGTTATCTGCAAAACCCAGCTCAAACAGTGTGCATTTAATGTGTCTCTTGTAATTCCTTTTCTCCATGGGTCCCAATTTCCAGGTCATGACAAGGACACCGATAGTCAGCCAAACCACAGACCAAGCCTAGACTGTTAAATTCTACGGAAATCTCTAGCAAGACATTATGATGAGAGCTAGTGTCTTTTCTCATCACATGCTTTCCCTCTTAGCACAGCTGACCAGATAGCAGAATATGTATGAACAAGTGCTCTTCTTATTAAGTACGCTGACCTAGGTCAGCTAGAGAAACAACAGGCTTGAGTCCTCCAGAAATTCTCAAATTTATATGACTTGGATGAGCATATTTACACAAATTCAAAAACACTTCCTTTATTATTAGCATATTTGACAGAATTCAGTTACTCTGCTCCTCTTTCTGCATGGTCCCTCAATTTTCTATGTATATATTTGTTAAAATTATGCATCTGCATTCACAACTCCTGTGTGACAGACAGCTAGTTTTGCACTCATATTTATTTCTCTCCTTATTTCATTGTAAGGGAATTTTTAATTTTTAAGTAGGCACGTGGGCAGTTGTGATAATGCCAACCTAAGTCCTTTATATATTAAATCTTCCATGCTTAAATTATTTGATTGGTTTGGTGCTTGGATATGTATTGCAATAAAACAATAGCAAAAACTTGCTTTGAGGTTATTCCTCAAAGTGCAAGGGAGATGATCATGAAAATAAATAGACATATGTGACAGCAGGCAATTGGGTTAATCTCATTCATTTAAGTTTAGGTTACTTAACTAGAAAATGGTAACAAAACAATTCTAATTCACATATTTGTAGTGACTATTAAATATCAAGATCCTAACACAAATCCTGGTACATGGTGTGCATTCAGTAACATCTATCTTGTTTTCTGTTTTCAGCAAATAATTTGTGTGGTCTGAATATATAATTATACTACTGATGATACTTTGGAACTGCAAAGTAAATGGTTGTGTCACCTTGAGCAATGGGTAGGAATAATGTATAGAGGTGATCAGAACTCAGAAAAAATGGTCATGGGATAGTAGGGAATAGTAAAAATTTGGTCTAGACCCATACATTAAACAAATGTCAGAAATCAAAATATGATATCATATTAACATTCAGGGTTGAATGGTCATTACAGGAATTAGTAGTACAAGGCATATAATTACAGGTAAAAAAATAAAGTAAGGAGCACCTTTAAGCCCTTTGTTGACATGTTTCACACACATACAAATATACACATACACACACATACGAACACAATTTGGGGGCTGGTTTCTCGGTTTCAGCAGGGAGCAGAGCAATTTGGACATCTGCAGCAGGAGATATCCCCACCTATCCTATAGGTAGACCTCCGCATCTATGCCCACTTCAACAGATGCTAAATGCTAGAGAGCTGCCTATGGAGCATAAGGTAAGAAAGGGACATACGGATTGCAAAACCAAGGAACTAAATTAACTGTGAAGAACACTGTTGTTAGAGACCCCAGCCAAAATAAATTCATGTGAAAAGCAAGGATATTGAGTCTGAACTGTCTAGCATTTAAGAGTATGCAAAATTTCGAGCTAAATGCCTCCAGAAAAGAAAAAGTTACTAGAAAGTGGACATAATTTTGCAAAATAGTCAAATCCACAAAGTTAAAAAAGATGAACGTGATGGATCAAAGATAGCCACAGATTGTTTTACATGACCCTTACTGAGAAATTGGTCTACTTCCTCTGTCTTTGACCCCAAGTAGAATAAACAGAATCAGCAATCCTGTGTTGGTCTCTTGAATCCGAGCCCTCATTTATGAAAAACAGCTTCTCGGCCGCAGAGACTATGTAGAGACAACTTAAGATGACATGGACAGACAGAAAGATCGAGAAGACCCAAGTTTCCAGCTGTCCTCACTAAGATGCCAGGCATGTGAGTACAGCCATCTTTGACCCTCCAGCATAGTTTAGCTGCCAACTAACTACTGTGGGGTGATCCCAGTCAACACCCCATAGAGCTGAAAAATCATCCGGTCAATGTGTCATAAAACCATAAGATATAATAAAATGATTATATGTAAAGCTAGTAAGTTTTAAGACAGTTTGATTCAAAGCTACGTATAATAAGTAGACCAAGTAAGGCATTACATAAAATTTAGAAATCAAAATGATGGAAGGAGTGATGGGCATATATATTTCTAAGAATAAGAGTGTATTTATGGGATAAAAAAGTAGATTCATAATTGAAATGTTTCCTGCTTAAGACCCCAAAATACCCCTATATGGTAAAATATATTATCTGATGTTCCAGGATATAGTATGGCATTGTGTAGTAGAAATAAGAATGGATCATTCAATTCAATAATTAATCATGTACCTGTTCTGGTCCAGAATGCAATAAGAAAGACTAAGAGATGTGGACCATATAAATGAACTTACCATCTTGTTCTTCCATTTCGTTTTATTTATTTTTGTCTATGTGGGAGTATCTGAGGTGAGTCAGGAGACCATCTTTGGGTCACGCAGTAATGGATGGCGCTGGATCATCTCAGAGCTTCTGACTCAGAGGCACCGCTATGGATGGTTTTGCTGCTTTAGTAAAAATTGCCTCAGGAATTGGTGCATCATTTAGCACAAAATTGGTGATGGAAGGTGGCTGAGGCCTGTGTGAAATCAGATGAGGGAGACTGGGAAAATGGGAGGACAGAGGCTGCCAAAATATATGAAAAGAATGAAACAGCTTGTCAATTCCCAGAACTACTAGCAATGGTGAAGGGTCAGGAAGAGTCTGAATTAAATGATCAGATCAGGAGCAAGAGGACTTGACATGACCGGTAGTCAAAAGTAAGGCAGATGTTCATTCCCAGGATCTCTCCCGGCAGCAATGGGAAATTCCTGTCCGGAGATATGCTAACATTACCCGAGACATCCAAGTCTTGGAAATTGTGTCCTTGCCTCAGATGTCTTCATATTTAAGAGAGGCAGCTGTCACGCCTTCCAATATTTGCTACAATCACACAGCACAGAATCTGAGATGTCCACAGAGCATGAAATTGAAGAAAGAGATAACCAATCCATTAGCATCATTCCTGGAAAATCCAAATGATTCTAAAAGCATTAATGATCACAGAGGTTCCCACATTCATTTTATGACACGGTTAATTCATTTTTAGTGATATTTGCAATAAGAGAATGATTTTCAGTAACAGATATAATAGATACTGTTCTACAGTTTTGTACTTATATGCAATCAGATCATGTGGGAACATACAGTGATGTTCATGCTGATATTTGCTCTTTGAAACATTTTTAAACTATGATTGTTTTTCCCTCCTAAAAAGATTACATTCATTAAGTAAAAAAATATGTCCTGATGAGTAGGCATATTCATTCATATGGTCTAGAGTATGGAAATACTTGAGCGACATTTTCTCTTAATATATTTCAACGAGTTTTGGTTTTGGAGTTGTTTTTGGTTTTTGGTTTTGTTTGTTTGTTTGTTTGTTTTTTGGTTTGTTTCTTTGTCCTTGGGTCTTTCTCAATAATCAGCAAATATGTGCATTTACTAAACTTAGCATTATTAATGGAATTTTAAAATATGTTTTAGGAGTCTGAAATCATATATTATTGCTACTTCTTGGGCTGATTATAACCAAGAGTTCTGAGAAAAGTCTTTTTTTTAAAAGATTTTATTTATTTATTTATTTGAGAGAAAGAGAGTGAATGTGAGAGAGAGAGCACAAGCAGGGGGTGGGGGCAGAGGGAGAAGCAGACTCCCCACTGAGCAGGGAGACCAGTGCGAGACTAGATCCCAGGACCCTGGAACCATGACCTGAGCTGAAGGCAGACGCTTAACTGACTGAGCCACCCAGGCACCCCAGAAAAGTCTTAATAACTCAAAATATACCACACATTTTTAGTGTAACTTTGTAGGTCTCAAGTTTTAACTTCTCAGCCCCATCAATGACAGTGAAGTTTTGTTTGAAATTCTTTCCCAAAGATATACTAGTTTAGCAAATAGCATTCTTGTAAAATTAAGCCAAATTTTTAATTTTATATTATTATTTTGGTTGTTTGTTGTTCATCAAGCATTTATTTTGTACCTCTTCTATATAGGTACAAGGGATACAGAAATGAATCATGAAGAATCTATACCCTACTGAGCCTGCAGCATTGGAGTCAGATGCTACATAATGCAGTACCATGTTACAGTTCATAGAACAGATATCTGAAAAGAGTAAAAGGGACGCTCAAAGAAGAGAGTGGTCAATTGTTGCCAAGAGGCAGAAGTATCAAAGGAGTCAGAGAAAGGATAAATGATGAGGAATACATATCTTTTTAAAGGGGATGGGTTGCTAAGAGAGTACAAATGCTTTCCTTCCACATGGACACAGTGGGGTGAGCCAAGAACTGATAAACGAGGGCCATCACAAAGCTTTTCACTACCATTGAGGCACAAAGTTCAAATGGTCAAACTTTTTAGGTGGTGGGAAAACCCCAGATGGCACCTAACACACTTGGACATTCCAGTGAAAATAATGAGGACCTACTGAAAAGTTGTAAGGAGAGCAATTACGTGAGAATGCCTGTTTGGGGAAGATTGAGGGGACACGGGAGTGAAGGCATTTGGGGAGTTAGGATACTATGTATTGTTGAACAGATGTTTGCTTTCCATGATCTAAGATACCACTTTCTAGTGGCTTTCTAAATTATATAAGCAAAACCTCACAACACCTTTAACCAACAAACATAATTATTAAAAAATTTCATCAGGAAATTTCAAAGTGAATTGATGATATTAAGAATAATGCAGGGGCACCAGGGTGGCTCAGTCGTTAAACGTCTGCCTTCGGCTCAGGTCATGATCCCAGGGTCCCGGGATCGAGCCCCGCATCGGGCTCCCTGCTCCGCGGGAAGCCTGCTTCTCCCTCTCCCACTCCCCCTGCTTGTGTTCCTCTCTTGCTGTGTCTCTCTCTGTCAAATAAATAAATAAAATCTTAAAAAAAAAGAATAATGCAATTTTGAAAAGTGTTTCCATCAGAATCTCTCTCCCACCATACCTACCAGATTTAAAAACTCTTGTTTAATTCATTTTTCTCTATATATTTAGCATTCAACATAATTTCTGCAGTTAATTCAATTAAATGTATTACTGGATGAGTGGCCTAGCTCTCCTGTTGCCCATGAAAAATCATAGCTCCCAACGAGGAATCTAAACTGTGGCAGTTTAATTATATTAACTAGAATCTTGAGGAAAAATACACACTGTATAATAAGATTTACTATTAAAATTTTTAAAAATACAGTTCTATTATACTACACTAATATCTGTTCATTCCCACCTTTGTAAAATATCACACACAAACTGCAGTGTGTATTTTTAATACAAATTGTTAATATAAATAACTATATCATATATTATTGAATACAATACATACTTTTGGACCTTAAAATCATTTGAATTATTATGTGATGTGATCTTTTTAAAAGATATATATTTTTTGAGAAAGTTTTAATCTGCCACTGAGAACTGTACATATTGTCAAAGAAACAGCTTCAAAGAGAAGACTTGAGTACCAGTTGGAATTGGAATCTGCCTGACATTCATATGTGGAAAAATGTTCTCTGACATTTATTATCATTTCTGTAATCTAAGATTAAATTGTTATACCATTAAATATCAAGTATTATGTCTAGTAATAATTCCATATTTCTGTTTTACAAAGATTTCACTTACTTGTGAACTAGAATTTGTAGTTTTTTAAACATTGCTGATTGAAAAAATATTTCTCATTTTCTTTGTTAAAAGCACTAAAAACCACTTCTATTAAGAATACATTTTCCGGGGGCACCTGGGTGGCTCAGTTGGTTAAGCGGCTGCCTTCGTCTCACGTCATGATCCCGTGGTCCTGGGATCGAGCCCCGCGTCCGGCTCCTTGCTCAGCGGAGAGCCTGCTTCTCCCTCTCCCTCTCCCTGCCACTCTGCCTACTTATGCTCTCTCTCTATCTCTCTGTCAAATAAATAAATAAAATCTTAAAAAAAAAAAATACATTTTCCGGTGGCGGGTGGCTCCGTCGGTTAAGCAGCTGCCTTTGGCTCCTGGGATCCAGCACCCATCAGGTTCCCTGCTCCACGAGCAGCCTGCTTCTCCCTGTCCCTCTGCTTGCTGCTCCCCCTTCTTGTGTGCGCACACATTCCCTCTCTGTCAAATAAATAAATACATAAAACCTTTAAAAAAAGAAAAAAGAATAGATTTTCCGGGGCCCCTGGGTGGCTCAGTCAGTTAAGCTTCCAACTCTTGATTTTGGCTCAGTTCATGATCTCAGGGTTGTGAGGTTGGGCTCCCTGCTGAGCATGGAGCCTGCCTCGGATTCTGTGTCCCTCGCCGTCTCCCCCTCCCCCCATGTGTGTGCGCGCGCGCACTCTCATTCTCTCTCCCGGAAAAAAAAAAATTGAATAAAGAAAAGACTAGAAAAAATATTTTTTAAAAAAGAATACATTTCCCTTTCATCTTATCATTCAGTTAAAAAAAAAGAGCTCCAATATATATGCACAAGGTTAAAACTATTAATTTTAGAAATACTGGCTCAAAAAATATCAGGCTTCTGTTCTACCTTTCTCTCTCTTCATGATTTCTCTCTCCCCATAGGCAGTTAAATTCATCTATTTTTAGCTTATTACATTAGTATTTTTTCCCATTAGCCTCAAATACATTCTTGTATTGGTAATTATTTTTATTTTTTAGTATTAGGTTACTAGTAAACTTGTAACATCTCCATTCATATTTTTACAACGATTGTTGCTTTCAAATTTAAAATAGTAAAATTCTAAATTGCATATAATTAAAATTGTCAGTATATGTGACCAAAAGTTTTTTTAATCATGAATGAATACAAGGGAAAAATTATTTTTGACTAAAAATTATTTAAAAATTTTACTGCAGGGATAATTTTTAATTAAAATAGGGAAAGAATATTTTGAACCAAACTGAATCTACTTTCTTAAAATTATAGCATAAATGAAATATTTCTTTTAATGTACATAAATAATTTGTGAGTGTCAGCTTTTGAATGTGTGTCTTCAGGCCTCTCTGCACTTAGGGGATATGATTTTAGGGATGGATACAAACTGATATATTGGGATTATTGTCACATAGTTCAAATTATTCAAAATATTAAAATAGAACATGCTCAGATAGTCGTAAATTATGAAAAACATTGACTTCCTATCTTACCATCACAGAACAATAAGAATGGCTGCATTTGAAGGTAAAATTATTTACTTAAGACTAGTGGAAATATGTGAGCTTTGTGTTCATGAAAATATTATTTAAAAAAACAAATTAAGAGGGGCACCTGAGTGGCTCAGCCGTTAAGTGTCTGTCTTCGGCTCAGGTCATGATACCAGGGTCTTGGGATGGAGCCCCGCATCAGGCTCCCTGCTCCACTGGAAGCCTGCTTCTCCCTCTCCCACTCCCCCTGCTTGTGTTCCCTCTCTCGCTGTGTCTCTCTCTGTCAAATAAATAAAATAAAATAAAATAAAATAAAATAAAATAAAATAAAATAAAATAAAATAAAAAACAAATTAAGAGAATGTGCTGATGTTTTCATTTTGCTGAGCTTCTTTATCCTGTGCAGATGGAAGGGGCTATGAATCAGGCAAATTCTCTCTAGCAATATTTCATCATTCCTCAAACATTGATCTACCTTGGAAAAGGACTTTAACCCAACTTAACCAAAAAGCAAGCTTTGAAATACTGTCATCAAATTGTTCTCACCCTGAAATAAAATGTTTGCATTTGGTGATCTTTGATGAATAATATATTATTCATCAATTTTTATGAACATTCCATTTTTCATGCCACTGCAGAGGGTTCTAAAATCACTGGAGAAATATGTGGCTCTAAATAGGCTGAAATATGATTTCATGTTTCCTTATTTAGAAGTTTACTAAGGTAAGTGGCTACTGGAAGCAAAGCCAGTAACTAGTTAATTCTCCCTCTTGGCATCATGCAATGTATTTTTTTCTAAAATGTCATATTCCCATGTCTGAACACATATAAACATCCTTTGTCAACCATGCCCTGGCAGCCAATGTATATACAAAATGTATTATCCTGTCTTTTCAAGTTTTCTTTCTCTTCTGCTTTCTTTAGCAAGGCCCTTTTTAATTTACCCCCGATAGATGCCCTGGCAAGTGAAAGTGAGTTTCAGTGCAAATAGATTCAGTAATGGACCAAACAGCCTCACCCTTTGGGATTTGTTTTGATATCGCTGTGCTCTTGACAATTTTTAGATATTTTAGATCAGGAATTTCCACAATTGCTTCGTAAATGTCATACAACACTGACTAGTAGACTCTGTCATTCATTTGCCTTGCCATAGCTCTCTTGCCAAAGCTGCCACATTTTTGCAGCACAGGGTTGGAATAAAGCATATATGTTTAAATGGTTACTTCATTGCCTATTGATTGTGAAATTTTGAGCAGTAAAACAAAGCTGTAGCGTTTTCTGATTTTACAAAATAATAGCTTATCTTCTGGCTGACATTTCAAGGTTAATTCATGAGTGTTTTAGAAAAAGCATTCCATCTTATTTCATGGTTCCCAGCTATAAGCCTTAATCTCAAAGAAATTTCAGATCGGAGCTAAAGTTTCTTATCCTCATATACATATATTACAAAATATTATTTGTAAGGATAACAATAAAAAACCTGGCATATAATAACATTTCTTCTTTATTTCCATAAAAGAAAAATGAGTATTTTTTTCTTCTTTGATTTTCATTAAAATGTATGTTGTATTATTTTTTGGTTCATTGGGCATCCTAGTTAACTGTTAGCCTTCTCTGGGCCTCCCTCTATTCCTAATAAACATGCTTGGATATTCCATGTCTACAACACTTTAGCTGGAACTGGAAATTAACTTGTCCTCTCTTTTTTTGTTACACAAGTCTACAGAATCTGAGCTTTGGGGGCTCCGTTGGTTAAGTGTCTGCCTTTGGCTCAGGTCATGATCCCAGGGTCCTGCGATCGAGCCCCATGTCGGGCTCTCTGCTCAGTGGGGAGCCTGCTTCTCCCTCGCCCTCTGCCTGCCACTCACCCTGCTTGTGCTTTCTCCTCTCTTTCTCTCTGTCAAATAAATAAATAAAATCTTAAAAAAAAATGAGCTTTGGATGAACTCAATGATTTGGCTTTGGGCATACATTCTTATATACTTATATTTGAATAGCCATGCCCAATCGAGAAATGTAAACTGATGACTGTCACCTATGAATCATAGGTAATTCTTTGTTCTTCCATGGGAAAGAGTAAAATAAGATTGGTTAAGAAGCCTGTAGTGCAGCTTTGGTCACATCTCTCCACACAGAAACATGAAGCATAGACTGGTCATCAATGTTCAACCGCACAAGCCAAGCATGATGCCATCTCCACCTACATCTTTGACTTATCAGGATATCTATGTCCTTTGCTCTCTCCCAAAACATTCTGCAGACATTGAGTTTTACCACGCTTCTCCCCATCTTGTTGATTTGCTCCTCTCTTTATCTTTGCTTTAGACATTATTTAAAGAATCTTCACTTAGTTTTCTTTTAATAACAGTTGTTTATATTTAAGTCTAAATATCATGTCCTCAGGAGAACCTTCTCTGAATTCCTAGACAAGGTCTGTCTCTCTTGTTACAAACTACAATTCAGGTGGCATCTTTAAAAAAAAAATGAACTATTTTTTAGAGTAGTTTTAGATGTACACAAATATTAAGAAGATAGCACAGAGAGTTTCCATATAGACTGAAGCAGTTCTCTTATAATTAATGTTTCATATTAGTATGTTACATTTGTTATAATCCATGAACCAACATTGATACAGTATTAATTAAATTCCATACATTATACAGATGTTCTTATGTTTTATCTCATGTCTTTTTTCTGTTCCAAGATATCATCCAAGATACCACAGTACATTTAGCCGTGATGTTTTTTCAGGCTTGTCTTGATTGTTACAGTTTTTCAAGGCTTCCTTGGTTTTGATACCTTGACAATCTTGAAGAACACTGGTTTGATATCTTGCAGTATGTCTCTCTATTGGGTTGGCAGTGTTTCTTCATGAGCAAACTGGGGTTCTGTGCTCTTGGAAGAAAGACAGGGTTAAGTGCCATTCTCACGACAACTTATCAAAGGCACATGCACTCAACATCTGATCATAATGACTTACCATTGTTGATGTTGACCTTTATCAGCAGACTGAGGTGGTATTTGCCAGGTTTTGACACTGTGCACTGCGAAGTGACTCACTCCTTACCCACCTCCAAAATTTCTTTTCCTTTTATAGCACTTTTTGAGAGGAAGTTGCCATGTATAGCCCACACAAAAGAAGGGGGAGTTGTATTCCACCTCATTGAGGGCGGAATATCTACAAAATTGAATTATCTCTCACTTTTTACTTAATTAATAATTTATTTGTATCAGTATGGACTCAAGGATGTTTATTTTATACTTTAGGTTATGATTCAATACTATTTTCTTTATTTTGTTCCTCAAATTGTTTTAGCTTTGGCTACTGGGTGTTCTTACAGGTGGCTCTTATGTCCCTTTGATATGCCTCCATTAATGTGAGTTTTTGGTTTTTGTTTGATTATTTTTAATCATTTCCTTCCTTGCTGGTATTATGAGATGTTTATTTTGTATATTTCCTTCCCAGTTCTAGAATCAACCATTTCTCTAAGGAGCCCTCTTTCCATTTATTGGAGAATGTTGTTAGAAAATAAGCTCTGGGCACAAAGTGTTATGTAGTTTTTCATAGTAGTTTTCATGGATTATAGATATTTATACAATTAATTATTTAGCTTAATTATTAAATGTTCCCTTTAATCCTCTAGAGACTAAGTTTTGTATTATCAAGGACCTCTAGTAGAGTCCACAGCATAGAGTTTAATAAGTGTTCATCTTAAAATCATATACTAATTTAACTTATCATTATGCAGTCATGCATTGATGCTTAGTTTGGGATGAATTTAGTGCTATATGTAATCCTAAATATATATCAATTATATATTTAATTGAATCAAAGATAAAACAATTCATAATATTATAATATGGAAACTCCTGAATTTCTAGAAATCATGCTATGCCATCTGTATTCCCATTTTTAATTATGTCTTTTATATTGTGACTGAAATTAGAGAAAGAATCTGGAAATATATATCTATAAAATATATATTTCAAATTCAGCATAATTCGGTTACTATAGATGATCAGCACTCTTCAGCCGGCCATTAATTACTAGAAAATATACACTGTTTTGAAGGGTCTAAATATCCTCTCCATGAAACCATCTGAAATAATTAATCATTATATCTGAATATAGTTTCCATGGCTTAGACATGTATTTTACAATCTTGTACAATGGCAATCCATCAAATAATGTATCTCTGAAAACTGGATGAGGAGGGTAAAACTCTCTCTAGTAAAGTGACATATTTTCAAAACACAGTACCCATGAATAAAATGAGTAAGATAAAATAATCTTACAGTCATATCAATAAAAGTGCATTAGAATTGATTTACAAAACTATAACTTTTCCTTCTCATTCCTGGTTTGGGTTTTCCAGACTCCAACCACTTTTTCACTGGTTTTGGATTTTGAATCCCTCAATTCTCCTCTAACGTAATGTTACATGGTCAGGTCAAATGGTACAAAAGGCAAGATAGATCAAAAGGCAATTTTAATTATTGACTTTCTAAGATGCATCCTGTTCTAAAGAGAGCTCAAAGGAATGGTAAGAAAGAAAGACAGAGGAGCAAAAGAGGGGGTGGGGAAAGGAGATGTCAACTTACAGAAAACAGATTATTTATAGTTATTCGCTAGTCTCAGATTGAGCTCTAAAGCATATGTTTCATATGCTCAGCTCATTGTCGTGGATTAAATGTCATATAACTTATTGTATAAAATGTTATTATTTAAAAAATTAAATTTATTATATGTTATGGAACCAGAGACTTTCAGGATTGAAAATATATATATTTCCCCCCTTGGCTAACATAAAATACATTTTAATTGAGATGCAAACCTGGTATTTATGGCTCTTGGCCATTCATAAATGTAAATATATTCTAATATGTAATTTGTTTGTTTTAATAGGTTTCCTATCTAACATGCTGATTTTGTGTCTAGAAATTAACGCAATTTATGATACCTCAATTGTTACACCATCTTGGATTTTTAACTACTTTTACTTCAATTTGATTAACTTAGGTCTTTTCAATCACAGTTATAAACAGATAAATCTTACATGCTGTATTAGTCAGGTTGGTAATAAAATATGACTATTGTTTTATTTTTATAAACAGTACTAATAAAAAATGCATCTCACTACTTTCTAAAGATTTCTTTCAATTCCTATTATTTGCTTTGACTTCCTATTTTATTTAAAGACTTATGAGCAAGAACCATGTTACCCTATAACACAATGCTACTCATGTGTTTAATATAATTATACCTGTTCTTTTGGGTTAATTACTATTCTTGTATTAGAGTAAGAATATTTAATAAAAAAATTTATATATTCAGGGCATTTAGTAAGCTTATTGCTTCTTAAGTAACAGATTAAATTTATTTATTTGAGAACATAAAACAAGACTAGAGTTAGCTAGCTAGCTAATTAGATAGAAATATTTAGATATAATGAAACAATGTTTTTCATTATTAGCTTGTGGTATCAGAATATCAGATGCTCATTTAACCAATGAACAAATTAATTTAAAATATTATTTTTAAGTTCTAACCAGTATAATCATAGAGCAGATAGGAAAGTTTCTAGTTTGTATAAAAATCTTTTGACACATAATTAGCATAAGTTAAGCATGGGCTAGTGTTTTCGGGAAAAGGCCACATAATAAATATTTTTGGCTTTGCGGGCCATACAATCTCTGCCACAACTACTCACCATTTATAGTAAAAAAGTAGCCACAAACAATATATAAATGAATGACAAAATGATGAGGGCTTGGTAGGTTCAATGCTGCAGGCTGTAGTTTTCTGACTTCTAGTATAAATAATATTTTATTAAAGATAAACTTATGTTTTCAATTGAAATTATATTGCACAGCTAAAATCCAATACTACTAAAGCTAAAAAATCAAGAGTAACACATTGTTATTTATTTCATATTTACTTTTCTTTGATTTCTTCTGATATTATTGTCTCCCAGTGTGGTATTTCTGTTAATGAATGTTAACATTCTTCAATGTAATTCTTCATTTGTGATGCTCTTTACATAATATTTCTCTTTCTCCATATGGTATATTGATAAGCATACCATACTGCTGCTTTTTTTAAAAAAAAAATTTATTTATTTATTTATTTATTTGAGAGGGAAGAGATGGGCAGAGGGAGAAGGAGAGAATCTCAAGCAGACTCCACACTGAGCATGGAGCCCAACATGGAGCTTGGATCTCACAACCCTAAGATCATAACCTGAGGCAAAATCAAGAATCAGATGCTTAGCCAACGGAGCCACCCAGGCACCCCCATACTGCTGCTTTTTACTGTAGTGTCTTAGGAGATAGAACTAAACTTTACAGATGCTTGTAAAAAGGGATCAACCTGTTTCTTCCATTTCTCTATTCTGTCTTTACAATTAAAGACCATTTTAACATGAGTCCATATTAACGTATTAATTCTTATACATTTTATTTATAAAATTAAAAACAAATAAAATTATATCATATTTGGAACATTGAAAATTATTAAGCTGTACTTTTTGATGCCATATGGATTGAGATGCAACTTTATATTCCTATGATCAATATACTGTTTGATATATTTTGTACCTGTGAGAGTGTCTGCCTTAAACATTAAAGAAGGGGTAAAAGTCTCAATGACGGTTTGTTTATTCTCTTTTAACTACTCTCAGATAGTTGGAAATAAAAGAAATCTCAAAAATTGTCTAGTCCAAAGAAATTTATTTTTCTTTAGCAATGTCACAAGCTTTGTTTTCAATTAAATGCATATTTATGTAACAGAATGTGAATTTTTATTATTTTGAATGCTTTGTGAGTATAAATTAATTTTTTTATTTAAATGTCGACAAGTACAAATCATAAAATATTTTAACTTCAGGTTCCAAATTTGGAGGTATTTTGGAGGTGTATTCCAAATTTGGAGATGTAAAAGACATGATTAAGGGAAGATCATGTAAGTCCTCATTGGACATAGTAAAACATTTGACTGTGACTCTGATTGCAGTGGGAAACCATAGTGGACAGACTTGAAGACTGTCCTCAATTATCCCTGCTTCTTAATGTCCTTGAGTATGGGTAGGGATTATTTGGGTTATGACTTGCTCCTAAATCATAGAATACAGCATAGGATGACTGTCATTAGGACTGTGTTACATGAAATTGTAACATCTGTCTTTCTAGTAGGCTTTCCCCCTTACTGACTTGGATCATGGTGGAGAGGCCCAGATGGCAAGGAAGTGAGTGTGGTCTCCAGCCATCAAAGAGTTAGGAACTGTGGGAGACATCTGGTGGACAGCAAACCAGAGACTGTGATCTTAGTCATACAGCACTCAAAGAACTTAATGCTGCCAAGAAACACATGAAATTGGCAGCAGATGTTTCCCCAGTGGATTCTTGAGGTGGAAACTGCAGCTATGACCAACTCCATTATTACAGCCTCATGAGATCCTGAAGTAGGGGACCCAGTGCCTAGACTGCTGTTTCACACCAATAATAAATGCAAGATAAGAAATATGTGTTGTTTATAGCCACCACATTTGTAAAGATTTGTTACCCAGCAATATACAACTAATACAGATGTGTTGAAGGTTTTGGGAAGACAACTGTTCACTTATGTAGTGAATGAATCACTGATTGCTATTAGATGGTAACCTCTATGGTAGAGGGAGTTACAAAAAGATCAATTAGAACACTGATGCAATAATTCAAGAGTGCATTATAATAATGGCTCAGACAAGAGTGATAGCCATAGAAATGTCCAGAAGTGGTTATATTCTAGATATATTGTAGGGAAAGCTGGCAGGATTTAGGGATATATTAAATTATAGGTGCAAGAAAGTGAGTCAAAGCTTTGGACTTAGGAAACTAGAAAGATGGCAGTTTTCATTGACAGAGATGGAGAAACCACAGAGACAGCACACTCAAAGAAGAATAGGGTTGATTAGGACTTTGGTTTTGGATGTATTAAATTCCAGGTGTTTATAGTCAACCATTGGAGATGTCAAGGAGTCAAATGGATATACACTCCTGGAATTCAGAAAATAAGTTCAGGTTGGAGATATAAATTTGTGGGTTATCAATATGTAGATGATATTTAAAGACTTAGGACTGGATAAGATATGATCAATGAAGTGAGTTAGATAATAAAAAGAAAACATCTAAGAACTGAAGTTGGACTCTTTGAAGTTCATAATCATGAGGAAGAGAAATGCCAGTAAAGGAGGCTAAAGAGGAAGGTCTATGATATAGATTGAAAACCAGGTATGTGCTAACCTATAAGCCAAGTGAAGGATTAATTTCAGTTGGATGGAAAAATCACCTGTTTCAAAAATGCTGGTAGTAAAGTAAGACCAAAAGATCGAGAATTAACCATTGGTTTTTAACCAAGAGGTCATAGGAGTACTTGTGATTATATAGTGGGGGAAAAGCTTAATTGGGTTTATATGAATAAATGAGCAATGGAGAATTGCATACTAAGATTATAGATTATTATTATGAGGAAAATTGGTAAAATGAGAGTAGAAAAAAAGGAGTGGTAACTAAAAAGGGAAATTAGAGTTAAGAATGTTTTGTTTTGTTTTTGAAGGGATAAATAATAGAATGTTTGTATGTTTGTGTAGAAATTTAAATATGCAAGAGATAGAGAGAGAATATAATTCCTGAAAAGAATTCAACATGTCATCACATTTCCCAACCCTGGTCTCCCTGATGCATTTCCAGTCTTTTTGAAATGCATCACCAATATAGTTTTTGTCTCCTTTTTTTTTTTAAGATTTTTATTTATTTATTTGTCAGAGAGAGAGAGCACAAGCAGGGGGAGCAGTAGAGGGAGAGGGAGAAGCAGACTCCTCACTGAGCAAGGAGCCCAATGTGGGAGTCAATCCCAGGACCCCGGGATCATGACCTGAGCCGAAGCCAGACGCTTAACAACTGAGCCACCCAGGCGTCCCTTTTTGTCTCCTTCTTATTGGTTGTTTCCTAAACGTAAACCTCACTCTTCCTTGTATGGACAATTGATGAAAACTAACACAATATTTAAGAAAATGCTTCCAACAGTCTATTTGTCACTGGAATTTCTGAATCATAAGAAGTTACTGATTTCTTTATCTGGGAAGGCTGTCATTTAGAATGGATGGAGAAATGTAGAGTTTCCAAGACCGGCAGAAACTGAAAGAATATGTGACCACTAAGCCAGCCCTGCAAGAAACATTAAGGGGGCTTCTATAAAAGGAGAAGACCTGAAGAGTGATATAGAAAAGAAATTTACAGGGACAATCTATAAAAACAAGGTCTTCACAGGCAACATGATGACAATTAATTCATATCTTTCAATAATCACTCCCAATGTGAATGGCCTAAATGCTCCCATAAAAAGGCACAGGGTTGCAGATTGGATAAAAAGACAGGACCCATCCATATGCTGTCTACAAGAGACTCATTCTGAACCTAAAGATACATCCAGACTGAAAGTGAAGGGATGGAGATCCATCTTCCATGACAATGGACCTCAAAAGAAAGCTGGGGTAGCAATTCTTATATCAGACAAATTAGATTTTAAACTAAAGACTGTAGTTAGAGACACAGAAGGACACTATATCATTCTTCAAGGGTCTATCCAACAAGAAGATCTAACAATTTTAAATATCTATGCCCCCAACACGGGAGCAGCCATCTACATAAGCCAACTGTTTACCAAAATACAGAGTCATATTGATAACAATACATTAATTGTAGGAGACCTCAATACTCCACTCTCAGCAATGGACAGATCATCTGAGCAGAAAATCTACAAGGAAACAAGAGCTTTGAATGATACACTGGATCAGATAGACCTCATTCCACCCTAAAACAACAGAATGTTCATTCTTATCGAGTGCACATGGAACTTTCTCCAGAATAGACCACATACTGGGTCACAAATCAGGTTTCATCAGATACTAAAAGATTGAGATTGTTCTCTGCATATTCTCAGACCACAATGCTTTAAAACTGGAACTCAATCACAAGAAAAAATTTGGAAGAAATTCAAACACTTGGAAGCTAAAGACCACTCTGCTCAAGAATGTTTGGGTCAACCAGGAAATCAAAGAACTTAAACAATTCATGGAAATCAATGAGAACAAAAACACATTGGTCCAAAACCTATGGGACACTGCAAAGGCGGTCCTAAGGGGGAAATACATAGCCATCCAAGCCTCACTCAAAAAAATAGAAAAATCCCAAATTCACAAACTAACTTTACACCTTAAAGGACTAGAGAAAAAAGCAACAAATGATGCCTAGGCCACGCATTAGAAGAGAAATAATTAAGATCAGAGCAGAGATCAATGAATTAGAAACCAGAAACACAGTAGATCAGATCAACGAATCTAGAAGCTGGTTCTTTGAAAGAATTAATGAGATCAATAAACCACTGGCCAGACTTATCCAAAAGAAAAGAGAAAGGACACAAGTAAATAAAATTATGAATGAAAGGGGAGAGATCATGACTAACACCAAGGAAACAGAAAAATTATTAGAAATTATTATCAATAAATATATGCCAATAAGTTGAGCAACCTGGATGAAATGGATGCCTTCCTAGAAACCTATAAATTGCCAAGACTGAAACAGGAAGAAATTGACAACCTGAATAGGCCAATAACCAGGAACGAGTTTGAAGCAGTGATCAAAAACCTCCCAAAAAGCAAGAGTCCAGGGCCTCATGGATTCCCTGGGGAATTCTACCAAACATTCAAAGAAGAAATACCTATTCTCCTGAAGCTGTTTCAAAAAATAGAAAGAGAAGGAAAGCTTCCAGACTCATTTTATGCGGCCAGCATTACCTTAGTGCCCAAACAAGGCAAAGACTCTCCTTGCAAAAAGGAGAATTTCAGACCGATATCCCTGATGAATATGGATTCCAAAATTCTCAACAAAATCCTAGCTAATAGGAACCAATAATACATTAAAAGGATCATCCACCACGACCAAGTGGGATTTATCTCTGGGATGCAAGGGTGGTTCAACATTCGCAAATCAGTCAATGTGATAGAACACATTAATAAGAGGAGAGAGAACCATATGGTCCTCTCAATTGATGCAGAAAAAGCATTTGACAAAATACAGCACCCTTTCCTCATTAAAACTCTTCAGAGTATAAGGAATAGAGGGAACATTCCTCAAGTTCATAAAATCCATTTATGAAAAACCCATGGTGAATATCATCCTCAATGGGGAAAAGCTGAGAGACTTTCCCTTAAGATCAGGAACATGTCAAGGATGCCCACTCTCGCCACTATTGTTCAACATAGTACTAGAAGTCCTAGCAACAGCAATCAGACAATGAAAAGAAATAAAATGTATTGAAATTGGCAAAGAAGTCAAACTCTCTCTTTTTGCAGATGACATGATACTTTATGTGGAAAACCCAAAAGACTCCACCCCCAAATTACTAGAATTCATACAGCAATTCAGTAATGTAGCAGGATACAAAATCAATGCACAGAAATCAGTTGCTTTCTTATACATTAACAATGCAATTATAGAAAGAGAAATTAGAGAAACGATTCCATTTACGATAGCACCAAAAACCATAAGATACCTCGGAATAAACCTAACAAAAGAGGTGAAGGATCTATATTCTAGGAACTACAGAACACTCATGAAAGAAATTGAAGAAGACACAAAAAGATGGAAAAACATTCCATGCTCATGGATCAGAAGAATAAACATTGTTAAAATGTCCATGCTACCCAGAGCAATCTATACCTTCAACGCCATCCTGATCAAAATTCCAATGACATTTTTCAAAGTGCTGGAACAAATAATCCTAAAATTTGTATGGAATCAGAAAAGACCCCGAATCTCCAAGGAAATGTTGAAAAAGAAAAACAAAGCTGGAGGCATCACGTTGTCCAATTTCAAGCTATTTTACAAAGGAGTGATCACCAAGACAGCATGGTACTGGCACAAAAACAGACATATAGACCAATGGAACAGAATAGAGAGCCCAGATATGGACCCTAAACTCTATGGTCAACTAATCTTCGACAAAGCAGGAAAAAATATGCAACGGAAAAAAGACAGTCTCTTCAATAAATGGTGCTGGGAAAATTGGACAGCTATATACAGAAGAATGAAACTTGACCATTCTCTAACACCATACACAAAGATAAACTCAAAATGGATGAAAGACCTCAATGTGAGACAGGAATCCATCAAAATCCTAGAGAAGAAGATAGGCAGTAACCTCTTTGACATCAGCCACAGCAACTTCTTTCAAGATAAATCTCCAAAGACTAGTGAAAAAAAAGCAAAAATGAACTTTTGGGACTTCATCAAGATAAAAAGCTTCTGCACAGCAAAGGAAACAGTCAACAAAACAAAGAGACAACCCACAGAATGGGGAGAAGATATTTGCAAATGACACTACAGATAAAGGGCTGGTATCCAAGATCTACAAAGAACTTATCAGGCTCAACACCCAAAAAACAAATAATCAAGTCAAAAAATGGGCAGAAGACATGAACAGACACTTCTCCAAAAAAGACATAAAAATGGTTAACAGACACATGAAAAAATATTCATCATCATTAGTCATCAAGGAAATTCAAGTCAAAACCACAATGAGATACCACCTTACACCAGTTAGAATGGCAAGAATTGACAAGGCAAGAAACAACAAATGTTGGAGAGGTTGTGAAGAAAGGGGAACCCTCTTATACTGTTGGTGGGAATGCAAGTTGGTACAGCCACTTTGGAAAACAGTTTGGAGGTGCCTCAAAATATAAAAAATAGAGCTACCTTATGACCCAGCAATTGCACTACTGGGTATTTACCCCAAAGACACAGATGTAGTGAAAAGAAAGGCCATATGCACCCCAATGTTCATAGCAGCAATGTCCGTAATAGCCAAACTGTGGAAAGAGCCGAGATGCCCTTCAACAGATGAATGGATAAAGAAGATGTGGTCCATATATACAATGGAATATTACTCAGCCATCAGAAAGGATGAATACCGAACTTTTACATCAACATGGATGGGACTGGAAGAGATTAGAAATAAGTCAAGCAGAGAAAGTCAATTATCATATGGTTTCACTTATTTGTGGAACATAAGCAATAGCATGGAGGACATTAGGAGAAGGAAGGGAAAAATGAAGGGGGGGTGAATCGGAGGGGGAGATGAACCATGAGAGACTATGGACTCTGAGAAACAAACTGAGGGTTTTAGAGGGGAGGGGGGTGGGGGATGGGTTAGCCCAGTGATGGGTATTAAGGAGGGCATGTACTGCATGGAGCACTGGGTGTTATACGAAAACAGTGAATTGTGGAAAACTACATCAAAAACTAATGATGTACTGTATGGTGACTAACATAACATAATAAAATAAAATTTAAGAAGAAATAAAAATTTTTAAAAAGTTACTGATTTATGTGTGATTTTAATCATCCATCTATACTGCTTATGACCATCATGTTTTATTTTCCTATGAAAGCTGTTCTTGACTTTTTTTTCTTTGCACAATTTTAATGCAGTAGCATACTATTTGGAAAATTCCTATCATCTAACACCTTGTTGGTGTAAATCAATTAAAAAAGGAATTGGCAATGAACCATCTTACACAGAACATCAATGCAATATTTTATTACGTATAATTGTGCTGACCAAATTAGGCTTTGATTTAGTGGATATTGTCCTGTGATTGTCCTATAGTGCATGAAATCTTATTAGATGGATAATTTTCAGAATTTTTTGCCCCAGGATAAGGAATTTTTATCAAGTATATTCTGAGAAAATGACTTATTTGAGGGAAATTTTATTTAGTTTGGATATTACTAAATATTTTTGTTTTTTAATTGTATGTCTGAGTGTGTGCCCACATGTGCATTTAACTGTAATTGAAATAGCATTTAGATGCCTTCATTAATGAAGAATCTTACCTTTGAGGAAGCCTGGATTCTGAAATAGAAAAAAGAATAATCACAACTTTGGTTTGTACAGGTTAATTTATAGGCTTTTTACGAAATTCAGTGGAATGAATTGGTAATACCATCAGAGATATAATTTTGCTTAGGTCTATAACATCTGACTGGGCATTTTTACTTACACGAGAACAATGGCAACCAATATATGCAATGTTTTCATTTGCACATGACACTGGCAGCCATTACGCTATGCATGTTACAAACTAAATTACTCTAATGCTTATAGCAAAACTATATACATCCATCATTGGTCCAGAGCCAATGCCTGAAATCACACAGGGAAAATGTTGCCAAGTTTCTTAAAACAGAACTAGAATGCTCCTTGATTAGGATCCAGCCCTGCTCTCTGAAACTAGCTTCCCGGAATAGCTGTAATTCTTCCTGGGAGTGGCTCCCTAATTCATTGTTCATCATGGATTTCTCCATGGTTCTTGAGTAGCCTGCTTTTTGTTTACATAAGATGCAGGTCCCAAAAGCCTTTTGCAATTTGATCTATCTCAGACAATTTTAGCTAACTCAGTAGTGTTTTTAGCCATAGGTTACTCAAAAAATTTTGGAAATTTGTGTGCACTGAGCCACGTTCACTTTATTTACCAAAAATCACACTAACCTTTCCTTTGTAGACAGTTACCATTTATTTCAAAGAGACATACCACCATGCTCTTGGTTTTCTCTTTGTCCATGGCCTTGTTTCATTTCAAATTCTTTTATTGGCTGGAAAACTAGACTTTAAAAACACTATTTTCCAATCCAACACAACTGGCCCCATATACTCCTTTTAAATTCTGCTTAAAAACCCCAATTCTTTCTTTAGCTCATCTTTCTCTTGCAATACCTTATCAGGCTCAGCTAGATGCACCCAGTTGACACTTCAAACAATCTGCTTCAATCTAGCCTTAGCCAAATCCAAATTTCTTTAGCACATTTAATATCTGCTAAGTTAATGCAAGAAATAGTTTGGGCACTTGTTTTACTCTATAGATGTCATTTTTCCAGACACAAATTACATACACTATTTTCAACAATTGTTCAGTCTTTGCTAATAATTTATTCATCATTGTTCAAGACCCACATGCCACTTGGTGTCAAAACGAATTTCACATTTAAAAAGTTTGTGATGGCAATGCCACATTTTTAGTAGTCAATTTATAGTGCGAGAGAGCCTATAGTGTGGAGAAGACAAAGGATTACTAGCAGGATAACACAGAAATAACAGGTTTGTACCTGCTTATATCAAACGATGAAAGGGCTGCCTGTTAACTCCTTCCTCTCAAACTGCAATAAACATTTTTAGTGATATGCTGAAGTTTGGTTTATGGTCCTAATGGATTAGACATTTACTATCAGTAACATAAAGTGAGGAATATCAAACAAAATGTATGGATACTTTGATGTTAAGATGGAAATATTACAAGTAATAGCCTGAGTGTTTAAAATGTTCCTAAGTCTTTGTTCCAAATAAAATGGATTTGAAAGGATCCGCATACTTAACTCTGAACTTGAGGCAAACTGCAACCGCAACGAGAAGAAACACAAACTCACAGCAAAGCAAAACCAAAATTAAAAATGAAAGATGTAAGTCATACAGACACACAGAAAAACAAAACTGAACGCACACCATTCACTTAATAATTTAGAAGAACCGATATTAGGGAAAGAAAGAACAGGCTAGAAGTCCAACATATGTTTATGGAAAACAAATATTACTGAATTTTGAGGTCCTCAACATCCGTTAGCTTACTAAAGACACTTAAGGTTTTTTGTTTTTGTTTTTAACTAAGGTTTCCCCAAACATTTGTAAAATTACAGCAGTTCCTTTTTGCCTAGGACATACCTATTGTTGAGTGTTTTTCCCATCATGTAATGGAGGAGCTCTTGTTTCTTAGCTACCTATTGACTATTCTGCATCAGCTCATCTTTGTGTATGTTTTGACATATTGGTTTTTATTGAGTTTTCACAAACAGATCGACTTATTTTCAGATCACATGAGTAAATAGGAAGCCATGAATTTTACAAAGAGGTAGAGAAACAATTGTTTGGACACAACGTTTAATGCCAGAAGATTGATGATTTGACTATAACCTTCAAGTGCTCTTTGAAAGAGTTGTTGAAATGTCCTTGAAAGAGTGTTTTGCCCACTATTGTTTACTGCTGGGTCTGTCATAATATCAAATAAATAATAGGTTCTTGGTAAATATTTTAAATGAATTTAATGAGTTTAAATATCAGCGTTTTCCAAATTGACCTCATCGTTTTATTTCAATAACATTTAGAAGAGCTTTCTAAAGCAGTTCAAGGGTATTTTAAACACCAGTTACTCTAACAAATGACTCCCCAGATTACACGCCTAGCTTGATATAAGGTATCAGAAAACAATTTTCTCCTCTACATCTATATGTATTCATCATTACTTCTGGCTCCTTAAAAGCTATTATAATCATAGTTCTATCACCATTTGTTTCACTTAAAATGTGCCTTGAGCTCAAAAATTGGGGAAAAAAAAGGTCTATTCAAATGTGGATTACAAATCTTTCTGAATGTGAGAAGTTTGAATATTCTTTCAATAATGTATCATTGGAGGTCCACAAGTACATATGTAGGAATATATATGAGTGTGTGGATAAGATATCTGTCTTGGAATGTAGATTATGATAATTTTATGTATCAACTTAAAAGAAAATTTAGAATCACAAGATAAAATATATAATAAGTGAGACATGAGCCATTATAAGCTCCTTGCTGACTTTTTAACCTTTTCTGTATTTTTATACAACCCACAAGAGTTACTATGAATGAGATTCGTTCTTAAATGGATTGCTCAGTTAAAAATCAGGTTTTAATTCACATGGGATTTACAGTATTTATTGTAGTGATTTTTGAAAGAGCTGTTTCATAATACATTCAGTTTCAGGGAAAGCAGGTAATGTTCCAATTCATCAGACTTTATTTACCAAGGAAAACTATTGAATAGGAGAATCCATGGAATACACGTTTAAGATTCTCAATTTAACAAGTCAGCAAACTAGAGAACACCAAGCCACCATGATTTCTTCTAGCAAGGTAACCCTAGGATACACAACTAAACACAAAGATGAACTTTGTTATTTTCAATATTGCACATATGGCCTTTACTAATTGAATATAAATGCTATAAACTTGTATGTCAACAATGCCTATAAAATGATATCTTTATCATCACTATGTATATTTAGTTGCAAAATATATAGAATATGGAACATATGTAAATATGTGTATGTGTATATATATATATATAAAACTTTCTTCTTTAATAATTTTTATATTCTTGACTTTTTGGTAGGGGAAACAAAAACTATGCCACACTTTGCTTTCTTTTCTCATTAGAAATAGACATCTGCTTTAGAGATACTTAAAAATACAGGAAACTGCAAAGAATAACATGAGAAACAACTACATACTATATTACATTTATCTTTAAAGTTTTTATTGTTAATTATCAGGAAAACAATTACAAACGTATCTGAACTTTCCCAAATCTCTGCCACCAAATCTCCTCTTTCTTTTTCTGGAGAAAACATTATTGTGAAGTTGTTGGTTTTCCTTACATGTTTTTGTTTGTTTTGTTGTTGCATTACAATATTTCTGTAATGTATCTATCCATAAATAAGCTCAAGTGCTGTGTTGTTTGTTTTAAAATGCATGAAACGGGCCCTGCCTTTTTAGTGAACATTTTTATCAACCTACATTTTGTAACTAATATCACATATTTTCAAACCTATTCATACTTTTCCCTAACTCCATAGTATCTTTCAATGCACAGAAGTTAATTCAGATGAAGTTCAAATTATTTATTCTTTCCTTTGTTACCCATGCATTCAACATTGTATCTAAGAAACTATTGCCACTTCCAAAGTCATGATATTTACCCTGAGGTTTTCTAAGAGTTATGCGGTTTTAACTCTTATATGTGGGTCTCTGATCTAGTTTGAGTTGATTGCTGTATTTAGTGAAATATGGGTCTAACTGCATTCTTTTGCATGTTGATATCCAATTTTTCCAGCACTGAAGGGAGGATTCTTTTCCAATTGAATTGTCTTGGCACCCTTGTAAAAACCTTTTGACCATGATGTGTGGTGGTTTTCTGCACTCCCAATTCTATTCTATTGATTTATATGTCTATCTTTATACTAGTGCCACTGTTTGGATTACTGTAGATTTTTTAGTAAATTTAGAAATCGGCATGTATCAGTCCCCCAATCATGTTTTTTCAGAATGATTTCAGCTACTCGGGGTAGCTTGCAATTTTATATGAATTTTAGGATAGGTTTTCTATTTCTGAAGAAACGGCCACTGGGACTTTCATAGGAATTGCACTGAATATGTAGATTGCTTTGGGGAGCATTGCCATCTTAACAATATTAAATATTTGAATACGTACACAGGGGATATCTTTCACATCATTTAGGTTCTTAATTTATTTCAGCAGTGTTTTGTAGTGGTCATTGTACCTGTCTTTCACTTTCTTGATTACATTTATTCCTAAGTGTAGTATTCTTTTTGATGCTATTTTCTTAACGCTATTTTAAACAGAACTTTCTTACTCTCCTTTTTGGGTGTGTGTGTGTGTGTGTGTGTGTGTGTGTGTGTGTGTGTGTGTTCCTTGGTTTTTCTATATATAACATCATGTTAATTGTGACCACAGGTAGATTTATTACTTCCTTTCCAACTGGATAGCTTTTATTTGTCTCTCTTCCTAATTGATCTGGTTTTACTATCTAGTACAATGTCAAATGGAAATGAGTAAAATGGGTAACTTTCTCTTATTCCTTATCTTGGCAAGGGAAGCTTTCAATCTTTCACCGCTGAGTATGATGTGACTTATGGGTTTTGTTATAAAAGCCCTTTATCATGTTGAGGAAATGTCTTTCTAGTCCTAGTTTCTTAATTGTTTTTATTATAAAAAGGAAATAACTTTTACCTAATTCTTTTATTGCATGAATGGAGATGAACTCGTGCTTGTGTTTGCTTTCCATTGAGGTAGTATATTACACTCAGTATATTTATGTTGAACCACCTTTGCATTCCTTGAACAAACCCCTTGGTCATGGTGTTTTATTCTCTTACTATGCTGCTGAAGGTATTTGTATCTATACAAATAGATATGTCATAAGCTATTATGATGATAGATATCATCATAATATATGTTTATCTATTTGTATAGATACATTTATCTATACATTTATCTATGTAAATAGATAAATTTACAATGATATATTTACAATGTAAATACATAAATTTACATTTATCTACAGAAATAAGGGATATGTCATGTTCTTTTCTTGTGGTGTCTTTTTCTGTCACTGGTATCAAGGTAATTCTAGCTTCACAGAACGAGTTAGAAAGTGTTCCACCCAATTCTATGTGCTCGAAGAGTTTGAAAAGAACTGATGTTACTGCTTCTTTTAAATATTTGGTAGACTTCACCTTTGAAGCCATCTGTGAAAAATTGTCACAGCCAAAAGGAGCATAAAGAGGGACGCCTAGGTGGCTCAGTTGTTAAGCATCTGCCTTCGGCTCAGGTCATGATCCTGGTGTCCTGGGATCGAGCCCCACATCGGGCTCCTTGCTCAGTGAGGAGCCTGCTTCTCCCTCTCCCTCTACTGCTCCCCCTGCTTGTGCTCTCTCTCTCTCTCTCTCTCTCTGACAAATAAATAAAAAAAATCTTAAAAAAAAAGGAGCATAAAGGACATAACAAGTAAATATAATGTGGTATTTTGTATAGAATCCTAGAACTGAGAAAAATGCACTAGCTAAAATCTAGGGAAATCTGAAGAAAATACGGATTTATTTAATAATGATGTGACAATATTGTTTCACCAGTTGTAACAAATGCACCATAGCAATATAAGTTAGTCATAAAGCAGGAACTGAATGAGAGGATATACGGAAACCCTACATTATCTTTTCAGTATTTCCTCTAAAGCCAAATTTGTCCTAAAAATACAGTATTTTTTGAAAGCTAGGTATCAGATATGAGAAAGTACCCTTGTTATTTATACATATACATAATTATTAAGGATACTTTTATTTTAATCTTATATACCCAACATTGGTAACATCTTAGTCTCAAATATCTCCAAAATACTGGGCAAGTATAGATTTATACATTTGCTATAAATATATTTGATGTGAAGAAACAATTATTTGTTTGGCTTCTTGTGCTAATTATATGATCACAATGCAAAGTAGTTGGAAACTACAACTTTTTATCAAAGAAATCTGCAAGTATAATTTTGTGATAAACAAAAAGCAACATATGAAATCACACAATGGTAGAACCCATTTTATTTCTTTTTAGTTTGTGAATATCTCTTCCATAATAAGTTGACTCGTAGTTGCCATAATTGCCATAAAAAATTAGAAGCAAGATGTTCATTGTCACAATAATGATTGAATGTTATTGTCAGACACTGAGGACAATAATGTTTAAAAACAGTGTTCTTTATAGGAAGTTCTTAAATATACACACAGAATTAAAAATAAGTTGCTTTTAAACCACATATTCTCTACAGAAAAACAAATGAAACATTTTTGATTAACAACTAAGATGAAGTGGCAGTATATACTGATTTCTATGGTATTTGTTTATATATTCATTTTGCATGATTATGTTTTGTCCCACAGTGAACCTAACATAATACACTCTCACATCCCCTACCTCACACCTTCAGGAATTTCTTTTCCTTTATTAACATTCCCCAGAACTACCACACATACCTGATTCTCAAAATCCACCTGGCATCTTAAGATTTTGCCTTCCTCCTTCATTATTAGCCTGGTACCAATCACCACTATCTGATTCTTATTTTTACTAGTAATTCTGAGCTCACCTCAACAGAAACGTAGTTTTATGTAGAAATATACACTTGTCTGGTGGAGGATCTTGCCTCCATGTTGTTGACCACTGACTGACTGATTTAAGGTGGTGGTTGCTGAAGGGTGGGCTGGTTTCCCAATTTCTTAAAATAAGACAACAGTGAAGTTTGCCTCATCAACTCTCTTGCACTTGAACTCTTAGAAGCCACTGTAGGGTTATCAATTGGCCTATTTTCAATATTTGTTGTGTCTCAGGGAATAAAAAGGCCCGAGGAGAGGAAGAGAGACAAGGGAATGGCCCATCAGTGGAGCAGTTAGAATACAGACAACATTTAGCAATTAAGTTACCCCTCTTATTTGGGCGCTGTACCCAGCACCCCAAAAGAATGACAACAATAACATCAAAGATCACCATAACAAATATAATAAAAGTGAAAAAGTTTGAAATACTGTGGGAATTACTAAAATGTGACACAAAACGAACAAATACTGTTGGAAAAATGGCACCAATGGACTCAATCAATATAGGGATTACCATGAACGTTCAATTTGTAAAAAAAAAAAAAATGCAGTATGTGCAAAGTGCAATTAAATGAAGTGCACCTGCATTCGAGTGCTGTGATCTGTATTTTGTCTTCCTACCCTACCAAAACTTTCTTCTTATAGTATCCTAAGTAGTGAATACTAACGGATTTTCATAGATCTCTATACATCAACCTCAGCAGTTACCAAAATTTTAAAGCAGGACTGTTGTAAAAATTAAAAATCCTTAGAGCAGAATCATTGATGTAATGAAATTCATCGTGTTTCCCTATATAGTTCTATCTTTTAATGTATGAAAAATGGTATTCTCTTTTTTATGTTTATAGTCAAGTATTAGATTCACTAGGAATTCCTTTGAGTATTGTGTAAGATACAAATCTGATTTCACATGATCTGACTCGTTTAACTGGTTGGTTTTAGAATTAATATTTTACAAAAAAGAGATTCAAACACTTGTATTAATTAATCATAATACATAGCCTTTATATCTTGCAAAACCATTAGGAAATAATTACGTTTATAATTCAGGAACTATTTTATATTAATTCAGATCTATTACCAAGATAGAATATCTTATTTTTTGGCTCCAAAAAACCATAAATGGAAAACAAGATTTCATTTCTTCTATAAAAATAGCTACTTATTTTCAATACAAATTGACAATGACAAAAACCCTCCCGACAAAATTTAGTTTTTGACATTATCAAAAACAAACAAACAAACAAACTTCTTTGTTGGGATAGCTGTGTGACTCATGCCCTGTTAGAATTCTTGAACTGATTCCCATACTTTCCAAATTGGTGTTATTAATTATAAATAAAGATGTAATTGAAAATTGTCAGGCTCATAGCAGGAGAAAAGATAATTTTCTCAAAACACAATATTATTAAACATCAACTGAAACACATTTAAAAGTTTAGGTATTTAACAACACTTGTTCTATTTATTTATAAATTAATTTTTTTGCTTCTCGTTTGAAAAAAATTTCCATGTTTTGCTATTAAAAATCCTTGTCCAAAAATCAGTAAGTAAACTGATTTTTCTTTTTGTTTCTTCTCAATTGGACTAGAAAATTGAGTCAAAACCTTTTTTTCTTTAGACTTTACTGTATCTTTTGAAAGATGAAATTTTTAGGAATATTTAAATGTAATTGTGATTAAAAATTAAATGTTTATAGTTTTATTTACAGATGAATAACACAAAGTTATAAATTAATAATATTAAAAACATTAAACAATTATCAACTGCACCTATCTTATTATTAAAAACCCATAATGCACAAAATATATACTTAAATACATAGGTACATACACAAAATCGATTTAATTACATTAAACAATTGAAGTTTTCTTATATATATCTTTTATTTTAAAAGGCTTTATTTATTTATTTGTCAGAGAGAGAGAGAGCACAGCATGGGGAGTGTCAAGGCAGAGGGAGAAATAGACTCCCCACTGAGCAGGAGCCTGATGCAGGACTCATCCCTGGATCCTGGGATCATGACCTGAGCCAAAAGCAGACACTTAACCAACTGAGTCACCCAGGCGTTCCATGAAGTTTTCTTATATTTTTTAATCAAATGGATATATTTTAAACCATTTTCCCTTTTTTAAATTAAAATGAATAAATACATACATATACAAATAGCATTTAACACCCAGAAATGAACACATTCTTATTTTTTTCCTTATTTCAAATCATGTATATTTAAAATCACAGTGACATAGGAATAGAACACAGAATCTTAAATTCTGAAACTTGTACAACTTAACTCTGTACTATTTTTAGTGCCTTTTTTTTTACAGGACATGCCTGATTTATTGCACAAACTCCATTAATTTATTCTACTAGACACTGATGTAATATATAGATTCTTGTCTCATCTACACGTGTCAGATTCTTCAGAATGGAGATGTGGCTAAGGTTACAAGCTAGTACTCTATAAAATACACATATAGAGGGAAAAAAAGGATATTAATACAACTTCATGTACCTTTTCTTTATTTAGGATTTGATATTTTAATTGCTTAATTAGTGAAAGGGAATTTTCAGGAAACCCATGAGGCCTAATATTTAAGCACATGAAGGTTCGCTATGAAATACAACCTTATTTCAAAATCATCTCAAATGGGCAAGAAAGCTGGTATCAGGGCTCTTCAGTTGGGCGGTTTGGAAATACAGGTCCCCACACAGTGGTCCGTGCAGTGTTCCAAGGGTGATGCATGAATATTTGAATGCTCATTGAATATGCAGAGTCCTTATCTCTGCTCAAAGATTCTGCATCAAAACTTGGGGAATGATCAAAATGCGTATATTTGGGGACTATTTCTCTATTAGACATTCTGCCAACATAGGGAGGGCATCCCAGAGAATATGTGCTACAGTAATCAAGTATAACTGTTTCATAAATGCTTAGGTATATTATGTCTTAACAATTATGTATCCCAATATTTTTAATGAAGTAATTAATGGTGAAACCTTTTGTTGCTATAATAATCCAGCTGCTTATTTGACATTATTTCTGAATTTCACTAGTTATAATTTAAATCAAGGTGTATGTAATAATATTCAATTCATTCAGATTATCAACAGATCATTTTCTGAGTGAAAAAATAAAAGATGGATATTTATTTGAAACGATTTAGTGCAATAGATATTTTGAACATTTTCAATACCTCTGAGATTACTTGGATTATTATAAATTAGCTACTTAGTATCAATATCAAGATGTAGATTGGCAATACCTATTAACCAATATTTCTTTTTGATGTATTATTTTGGAATGTGTTTACCTTCTTCATGTATACTGCATGGTGCTTAATATTATTTTGGAAGGGGCGCCTGGGTGGCTCAGTCGTTAGACGTCTGCCTTCGGCTGGGGTCATGATCCCAGAGTCCTGGGATCGAGTCCCACGTCGGGCTCCCCGCTCAGCGGGGAGCCTGCTTCTCCCTCTCCCACTCCCCCTGCTTGTGTTCCCTCTCTCGCTATGACTCTCTCTGTCAAATAAATAAATAAAATCTTTAAAAAATATATTATTTTGGAAGGCAAATGTAAACATTCAAAGCCCTTCGGAGCACCATTATGGTAAGACACACATATCAGCATCGTTCAGTTTGCCATTTCGTAATTTGAAGAAATAATGAGACAGTCACAGTGGGCCAAGAGACAAGCAACCCTCAATGGTCTGTCTCACTCTAACTTGTGACATGAAAATGCTACACTCATATGTCACTATTTGTACAATAAGTAGGAAATAATCATGAAAATTTGAAAAGAAAAAACAATAGTAGTTTCAGGTGAAGTAATAAACAATAAAGTTAGTTTAGCCAAGTTGAACAGGGAGAAATTGATCAAGAGCAACTCAAGGCAAAAGCCAGAATGAAGTTAAGTTCATGAGGCTGAAGCTGAAAGTGTGCAGTCATTATAAGTCAATACTGCCTGTAGGTCATATTGGCAAAAAATAAAATCTCTATCTCAGGTTTTATATGATGGTGATGAATGGTTAACATAAAATGAAGGCATTGGGAGACCAGATAAAATTAGTTCCGTTGGAACATAATCCCTCATAACATTTAAAAGAATCACTGTCTCTAACAATGCCCTCAAGGTGCCTAACTTCCATAAATGTATTTTAGTAACTATGAGAAAAACAACTAGGTAAAATCAATAGATTAGGGAATTGATAGAGCCAAATGTTAAGCCTAGCTTCATCTTCTAAATTGTGGGGAGGATAACTGGATAACTTACACCCATTGTCTTCCTTTGACAAGGATCTATACCTGCTTTGAATTATTATATCATACACCTAATACATTTTTGTGAGTTGATACACATCATTTAATCCCATTTCATTCTACTTGTTGAATTGTTTTAACTTAAGCAGTGTCTTCAGTGTCATTATGAATCATATATGTGCCACTGAATTGAATCCCAAACCAGTATGTTCAAGGCTAGCTCTAACTGACCATCTTCCTCTGACAATGTCAATAAGCACTGTCTCTTGGGTACATGGACAAAAATATGGCTATTAGGGAATTTTATGTTGTCTGCTAGTCCTCTGCATGTATTTCTCATCCCTAATTCCTTGATACTTCCTTTATTTAAACAAATATTGCAGGTAGTTTTTTTTTTATTATTATTTCCCAAAAAAATACAGGTGGATTTTTTTGTTTGATTGGGTGGTTTTTTTATTGTTTTTGGTTTTTTTTAGTGTTCTAGATGCTATTACAAATTGACAGGTTAAGTGGTCCAAAACATCATGATCATCTTTGTAGACATATTCATAACAGGGCATGCTAATTTAATTTGATATTAATTTAACTAATATTACAATGGACTCAGAGCAAAACAATTTCAGTTTTTTGGAATATAGTGAACAGAAGCATCGCCACTAGAAAAGGGGTGTGCAAAGACACATATACCTGATCTTCCTTTAAAATTACTGTAAGTAATCATTTGCAAATTGTTTTCAGTTTCCTGTGGGAACTAAAGAAATTACATTCCCCCATTTTTTATAGAAAATAATATCTATACCCTTAATCTGCTATTTTAGGATATCTTATCGTCTCTAAAAACACCTTTCCAGTGCAATTTCTCTGCTATTTTCTTGCATATACTTTTTTTGTACAACCAACACCGGACCACTCTTCTCTACATTCTTTCAACAAAACACCCGCTCCTTATGCTAACACATTTCTAAATGAAGTTCATCACATTGGATCTGTTACAAATGGTAACTTTTCTTGGAATCTTTTCCTAATACCACCAATTGCTGCCAAAATTCTTCTGCTAAATTTAGATATGCTTCTCTCTTGACACTTGTCACATGCTGGGTTAATTACAAGTTCTGTTTATATTTTTAATATGACATGAAGCAAGTTACTTAAATATAACAATAATAATAGTAATGGCATCAACCATAAGAACAATATCACCTAATCTTTTTTATCAAAATAATTTGACATATAACAATGAGTAAATTTAAGGTGTAAACATGTTAATTTGACACATTCATATATTGTAATATGATTGCCATTGTAACAATAATTAGCTCTTCTATCATGTTCTATAATTATTTCCTCTTTTTAGTGGTTGGAATCATTAAGTTTGAGTCTCTTAGCAAGTTTTTATGATTATAATAAAATATTCATTATATATTCACTATAAAAAGCATTAGATCTCTGAGGCTTTAATGGGAATGTAAATTGGTTCAACCACTATGGAAAACAATATGGAGATTCCTCAAAAAATTAAAGGTAGATCAATTGGTTATCAATCCTACTTCTGGGTATATACCCAAAGGAAATGAAAATAAGTTATCAAAGATAACTGTACTCCCATGGTTACTGCAGCATTATTCATAGTAGCCAAGATATGAAAACAACCTAAGTCCCCATCAACAGATGAATAGACAAATAAGAGGTGATATATATTTTTTCAGCTCCGAGAAAGAAGGACATCCTGACACTTGTGACGACATGGATAGACCTTGAGCATATTATGCTAAGTGAGATAAGTCAGAAAGAGAAAGCCAGGTACTGTGTGCTATCATTTATATGTGGAATCTAAAAAACCCAAACTCATGAAAACAGAGAGTAAACTGTGTTTTACTACCCCCATTCCAGGGGATGAGGGGGGTGGGGGTACAGACTATTAATCTGTACTGAGTACTTATCATGTATGTGAAAATATCATCCTCAGGATGTGTAGGAATTTTACTTATGAAGTTCTTATATTAGCATGTATTTACTCATTCACAATCAGCAAATAAGGAAAGTGAGGGGTGGAGAGATTAAATAGCTTCGAAGTGACATCTCAGCACTTCTGTTATTTTCTATTAGAAACTATTTGCAGGTTCTTCCCCGACTTAAAGGGACAGGATTACAGGGGTATATGAAGACCCAGAGTGGGGCTAATATGGGCCATGCTACAGTCTCCCTATCACAGTCCCTCCTATCGGCCCAATGATCTCATCTTTTTGAATTTTTAGGGTAAGGTTGTACAATCACACTCTTCATTTTCTGCTTTTGTTCTTTCCTCCCCAAAATCATGCTTTCCTGACAGTTCTTAAAAACAATTTCTAATTTTAGCATCTTTTTCATCTAGAAAAGCTCAGAATTTTCCAAATGATCAAATTTCTTTTTACAGCTCTTTCCTCAAATTATCTTTCTACTTGCACTTTTTTACTATAGACAAAAAGAAGAAACCATGTGGCATCCCCAACACTTCACTTGGAGATCTTTCTTGCTCAATAACAAAGCTCACCACATGTATGTTCTACTTTCCACAAAGCTGCTGAAGAGAATGTCTACAAGCTCTCCACTGGTACATATCAAGAATCTTCCTTACTCTATTTTCTTGTAAAATACTTCTCCCTTCCTTTTGAGTCATCACTGGCAATGTTCTCAAACTTCTGCTATATAATTACTGTTCCAGGAAATTAATTAATTAATTAATTCTATTTTTATTTATTTTTATTTTGGGAGATTTATGTTCTTTTCTTTCCAAATTTTTATTTAAATTCTAGTTAGTTAACATATAGGGTAATATTGGTTTCAGGAGTAGAATTTAGTGATTCATCACTTCCAGGAAATTTAGTGTTTTGTATGCTTTTGAAAAATTTCCCAGCCTCTGTCCACTGCCCAGTTCCAAATCTGCTCTCTCATTTTTATTTATTTTTTTTTATTTATTTATTTGAGAGAGAGAGAATGAGAGATAGCACGAGAGGGAAGAGGGTCAGAGGGAGAAGTAGGCTCCCTGCTGAGCAGGGAGCCCGATGTGGGACTCGATCCCGGGACTCCAGGATCATGACCTGAGCCGAAGGCAGTCGCTTAACCAACTGAGCCACCCAGGCGCCCTGCTCTCTCATTTTTAGTTATTTGTTAGAGCAGCATCTCATTTCCAGGTTACCGAAATCTGTATCAATTGCTGCATATCAAATTGTCACAAGATTAGCTGCATAAAATAACACACATTTTTAAATCTCAGAGTTTGTGAGGGTAAGAAGCCTGAGAATAGCTTAGCCGAATTCCCAGCTTCAGGATCTCTCACAAGAATCCAGATGAGATGTTGGCAAGAGCTGGGGTTTAATTGAGGCTTGACTGGGGGAAAATTTTTTCATCAAACTCCTGTAGTTGTTATTTGCAGAAGAATGAAGTTGGACCCCTATTTTCCACCACTCACAAAAATGAACTCAAAATGGGTAACATACACATAACATTACACATAAGACCTGAAACTGTAAAACTGCTAGAAGAAGACAAAGGGGAAAAGCTCCTTGACATTGGCTAGGGAGCAGTCTCCAGAATATAACACCAAAAGCACAAGTGACAAAAGCAAAAATAAATTACTGGAATGACATCTAACTAACAAGCTTCTGTACAGCAAAACAAACAATCAACAAAATTAAAAGGCAACCTATAGAATGAGAGACTATATTTGCAAAAGGATATATTGTATATTTGATAAGGGGTTCATATCCAACATATATAAAAAACTCATATAATTCAAGAAAACAAACAAACAAACAATCTGATCAGAAAATGGGCGAGGAACTGAACAGACGTTTTCCAAAAAAGACATACAGATAGCCAATAGGTATATGAAAAGGTGCTCAACATCACTAATTATTAGGGAAATGTAAACCAAAACCACAATAACACATATCACATCGATTAGAACAGTTGTCATCAAAAAGACAAGAGATAATAAGGGTTGGCAGGGATGTAGAGGAAAAGAAACCCCTGTTCACTTTTGGTGGGAATGTAAATGGTTACAGCCACAAAAGAAAAAAATGGAAGTTCCTTAAAAATAAAAATAGAACTGCCTTTCTCTGTACTTCTCCAAGAGCAGAAACCAGACCAAAATTCTTCATCTAGTCACTCAATGTGTGGTGTTTGGAGCATGGGTCTTGGTTAGTAACATCCTAGATTCTCTGAATTACCTAACAGTATCATGTATAGCTTTAAAAAATTAAAAAAGAAAAAAAGAAGATAAAGAATATAAAGTGAGTCCCTTCCAGTGATTCATTGGTCTTAAAGGAAAAACGAGAGAGAGAAAAGAGAGGCAGACAGAAATATTCAAATCTAATATACCACCATCAGGCTTCCCAGAACTTAGAAGTAAAATTGAATCGTTCCTAATGATGAAATAAAATGCAATTATCTTAAAAATTAGACTACCCCTGGGCCAAGCTAAATTTTAGTGTTTTAAATAGGCAGCTGAAATGTATGAATCACCCACTATCCCCTACATTCCTGTATATTCTTATCTTCCATACGTTCATATTTTCTGTCACTTTACCTGATTTTTTTTTTCCTTTTTATTTCTGGACCAGCTTCACAGCTCATTTGCTTGCAATACAGCATAATTGGTTTTCTCCTTGACATGTTCTGAATACATGGTTTTATGTTAGAGTTTGAACAATGGGGCACATATCTCTGTCAGCCCAATAAACCGAATTTATGGCAGAAAAGCTTGATTTTTAAGCTCTCATAGACAAGGAGGGCAATTTATCTTTTGCTTCCATTGAATTCATTTCACATATTAGGAAAATCTGTTTTGGATAAAATAAAATATTTTTCCATCCATTTTCTCTGGACCTTGCTCCATCAATTATCCCTTGTTTCTCCTTTGGCAACTCAAGGACTCCTTTTTGAAGATTTTGGCCCCTCTGAGTCAGTGCATAAGATTAAAAAAAAATTATTTTCAATTACAATCCCTCATTCATTTCCCTTTTATTGCCAATTATCTTTTCAAAGTAGTAGACAACAAAGGCTTCTCCTTCCATTCAATAGACCCTTATAATGAAGGAGAGTCTAAGTTGACACGATCAACTCCTGGTCATCCTTGACTCCTGTAGCATTTGACATTCATGACCACAACCTCTAACCTTGAAATATCCTCTCAAGTGAGATTTTTTTTTTCTAGCCTCTGTATCATGGCTCATTTATGTCAAATCAAGTCCCCAATTGTAAATCTATCTTTAGTCCATATCTCCTACATGTCAATCTCTCTCCACTTTCCCCCTATGTTTGCCTCAAAGTATTGCCTCTCTTGTTAATAGATCACATGGGTAATTCCCAAATCTGTGTATATCCCACTCTCTGAGCTTAGTCCAGAATTTTCAGTGGCCCACTGGTTATTTCACATAAGGTCCAGTTATCTCTGGATTACTATAAGGAAAAAAGAACAGGTTCTCAAGTTCATCCTCTCTAGTTTCTCACTGTGATAAATAGCACAGTTATCACTCTCTACTGATGGCCACACATATCAGATACAAGTACTACCTACATAATATCTCCTACATCTGTGCCATTTTGACATCCTTCTAACACTCATCCTTGCTCAATCACCTAGTCACTTATTAATTCATTCTAGTAGTTATTTATGAAGTACCAACTATAAGAAGGCATTGCCCTAGGTTCTAGAATATAAAGATGAATGAGAGTGATAAAATATGGTTTAAATTTTTGAGGTCACCTATCTGGAAATCATAATATGTTATTACATATATTTAGTGGATTTATTCCCATTATTTAAAGTAAAAATGCTACAACAAAAATAACAACATAAAAAATATCTCCTCATCACTTTCATGGTTCTGATCATTGAGTACACTGTGTTTTATGCTATATTTGAGCCAACATTTTGTTTTGACCAATATATATAACTAGCATACATGTTTTCCTCAAACTGCATGTCCATAGTCAGTACCCCCATGTATAGCCATATATAGCACATTATTTAATGTAATGATAAATGCTAAAATATTAATCAGTTATTATTATTATCATTTTCATAATTATGTAGGAAATGGTTATCAAATGGTGAATTTATAAATTATATAACATGGTATATTCATATATATCATATGAAAACATGTTATATTTTCTTTGTGTGTGTACATAATGCATATAACACATACATGCATATGTATATCTATCCTTATGAATAGGAATGTGTGTGTATGTGTATATCCATGTGTAAAATACACAGATAGTACCTAAAGTGGGATGTAGGACAAAATAAATGATTGAGGTCTGGACTCTATCTTTTGTGAAGTTCCTTCCTAGATTATACTATTAGTGTATCACTAGGAACATATGAGTAATTTGATTCTTCTGTTACCAGCATTGGATTTTTATGTCCTATACACACATTTTATTAAATAAATAACTGATTACTTTCTCATCTCATGGTTTTGTTGTTATTTTATAATGTATGTGCCTTTAAATAGTCTTTTATTTTGCAATGGTTTCATCATCCAACTTAATTATCACAGGTACACTCAAGTAGTCAGTGACTATTTTATTTCCTGAAAAGTATCTATTTTTTATGCAAAAAAAAAGAACAGCGTTAAAATTCCAAAAGCTTCTTTTAAGGCTCTTCATTCTCTACCTTAAATCTGCTTGTCTAATTTCATATCATACCACTAACCTACAGAAGACAAAGGCAGTACCCATTCCTCTCCTACAAGCATTGATTGAACCCTATGCCTTTCACTTTGGTTTTCTGTACTTCCATGCCATTCACTCCTCTCAGCAGATTACAAATACACTCATCTTTTTTAATGCATCTTCTCAGGAGAAAACTGCATTTTATTCTTTCTTAATTAGGTTATACTGCCCTTGTCAGTGACTAGACTTTGCTCATTTTGTCTAAAGTGCAACATCATGGCTAAAACCTGGTTCAAGAAAAAACGTTAATAATTATTTACCTCTTCTACCATTCTAGTCACAAAATATCTTCTCGCCATTGGAAGTCTTTTTCCTTTTTTTAGTTATTGTAAAATTCATGTGACAAACTTTAAACACTTAGAGGTGGGATAAATTGTGATGGTCCACTGCCGTAAGTATTGAATGCAACTTTAACTACTGAATTCACGTAAAATTGTGTTCAATCTTGTGAAACTATATTATGGGCCCAGTTTTAATGAAATTACCTATTTAAAATTCTTTAATAACCTAGTATGTCGGCTAGTTGCTATTAACTGCATTATAGAGGTAGCCCAGAGAGGTTAAGTAACTTATTCCAGGTCACACAGATGGTAAGAGGAGTAGCAGGTTTCAAACATTAGCAGTCTAACTAACTCCAAAACCCTTGTTTTAGTCATTCTGTCCAAGTTGTCTGATCCAGCACAATCTGAATTTCTTTTCATTATTTATTTTTTAATTATTAGATAAAATTCAATTCTAAAAGACTGTATTCATACTTTAATCACATTTATAAAACTAATCAAAAACATTATTGTGATACAATACATTAATAAAAGAAAGAACAAGAACAACATGAGCCTCTCAATAGATGCAGAAAAGGCATTTGACAAAATACAGCATCCTTTCTTAACATTCTTCACAGTGTAGGGATAGTGAGTACATACTTGAATATCATAAAAGCCATCTATGAAAAACCCACAGTGAATATTATACTTAATGGGAAAAAACTGAGAACTTTTCCCCTAAGGTCAGGAACATGGCAGAGATGTCCACTATCACTACTGCTGTTCAACATACTACTAGCAGTCCTAGCCTCAACAATCAGACAACAAAAAGAAATAACAGGCATCCGAATCGGCAAAGAAGAAGTCAAATTCTCACTCTTTGTAGACGATATGATATTTTATGTGGAAAATCCAAAAGACCACCCCAAAACTGCTAGAACTCATACAGGAATTCAGTAAAGTGGCAGGATATAAAATCAATGCACAGAAATCAGTTGCATTTCTATACACCAACAACAAGACAAAGAAAGAGAAATTAAGGAGTCGATCCCATTTACAACTGCATCCAAAACCATATACCTAGGAATAAATCTAACCAAAGAGTCAAAGGATCTGAACTCAGAAAACTATAGAATACTCATGAAAGAAATTGAGGAAGACACAAAGAAATGGAAGAACACTCCATGCGCATGGACTGGAAGAACAAATATTGTGAAAATGTCTATGCTACCTAGAGCCATCTACACATTTAATGCAATCCCTATCAAAATACCAACAACACAACAAATCATGGAACACTGCATCAAAAACTAATGATGTAATGTATGGTAACTAACAAGACATAATAAAATAAAATTTTAAAAAATTTTAAAAATTTTAAAAAATACTGTCAACTTTTTTCAGAGAAATGGAACAAATAATCCTAAAATTTGTATGGAACCAGAAAAGACCCCAAATAGTCAGAAGACTGCTGAAAAAGAAAAGCAAAGCTAGTGGAATCACAATTCGGACTTCAAGCTCTATTTCAAAGCTGTCATCATCAAGACAGTATGGTACTGGCACAAAAACAGACACATCAATCAAAGGAACAGAATAGAGAGCCCAGAAATGGACCTTCAACTCTATGGTCAATTAATCTTTGACAAAGCGGAAAAAAATGTTCAATGGAAAAATTCTCTTCAACAAATGGTATTGGGAAAATTGGACAGCCACATGCAGAAGAATGAAATTGGACCATTTCCTTACACCACACACAAAAATAGACTCCAAATGGATGAAAGACCTCAATGTGAGACAGGAATCCATCCAAATCCTTGAGAACACAGGCGGCAACCTCTTTGACCTCAGCCACAGCAACTTCTTCCTAGAAAAATTGCCAAAGGCAAGAGAAGCAAAGGCAAAAATGAACTATTGGGACTTCATCGAGATAAAAAGCTTTTGTCCAGCAAAGGAAACATCAACAAAACCAAAAGACAACCACAGAATGGGAGAAAATATTTGCAAATGACATATCAGATAAAGGGCTAGTATCCAAAATCTATAAAGAGCTTATCAAACTCAACACCCAAAGAACAAATGATCCAATCAAGAAATGGGTAGAAGACACGAACAGACATTTTTCCAAAGAAGACATCCAAATGGCCAACAGACACATGAAAAAGTGCTCCACGTCATTTGGCATCAGGGAAATCCAAATCAAAACCTCAATGAGATACCACCTCACACCAGTCAGAATGGCTAAAATTAACAAGTCAGGAAACGACAGATGTTGGCGGGGATGCGGAGAAAGGGGAACCCTCCTACACTGTTGGTGGGAATGCAAGCTGTTGTAGCCACTCTGGAAAAACGTATGGAGGTTCCTCAAAAAGTTGAAAATAGAGCTACCATACCATCCAGCAATTGCACTACTGGGTATTTACTCCAAAGACACAATTTAGTGATCCGAAGGGGGCACATGCACCCCAAGGTTTATAGCAGCAATGTCCACAATAGCCAAACTGTGGAAAGAGCCTAGATGTCCATCAACAGATGAATGGATAAAGAAGATATATAGTGTATATATATATATATATATATAGAGAGAGAGAGAGAGAAATAGATAGATAGTTATAGATATATATAGATATATAGATATATATATAGATATATATATAGATATATATTCACACAATGGAATATTATGCAGCCATCAAAAAAAGAAATCTTGCGTTTTGCAATGACGTGGATAGAACTAGAGGGTATTATGCTAAGCAAAATAAGTCAATCAGAGAAAGACAAGTATCATATGATCTCACTGACATGAGGAATTTGAGAAACAAGACAGAGGATCATAAGGGAAGGGAGGGAAAAATGAAACAAGAGGAAACCAGAGAGGGTGATAAACCATAAGAGACTCTTAATATGAGAAATTCCTAATCTCAGGAAACAAACTGAGGGTTGCTGGAGTGGAGGGGGGTGGGAGGGATGGGTGGCTGGGTGATGGACATTGGGGAGGGTAAGTAGTATGGTGAGCGCTGTGAATTGTGTAAAACTGATGAATCACAGACCTGTACCCTTGAAATAAATAATACATTATATGTTAATAAAAAATTTAAAAAAATA
>NW_027397065.1:82800612-82919366 GCF_003265705.2 Callorhinus ursinus | reverse complement strand
TGTTAAAGTCCCCCACTATTATTGTATTGTTGTCAATGTGTTTCTTTGCTTTTGTTATTAATTGCCTTATATAATTGGCTGCTCCCATGTTAGGGGCATAGATATTTACAACTGTTAGATCTTCTTGTTGGATAGACCCTTTAAGTAGGATATAGTGTCCTTCCTCATCTCTTATTACAGATTTTGTTTTAAAATCTAATTTGTTGAAGGATTGCCACCCCAGCTTTCTTTTGGTGTCCATTAGCATGGTAAATGGTTTTCCACCCCCTCACTTTCAATCTGGGGGTGTCTTTGGGTCTAAAATGAGTCTCTTGCAGACAGCATATCGATGGGTCTTGTTTTTTAATCAATCTGAGCCTGTGTCTTTTGATTGGGGCATTTAGCCCATTTATATTCATGGTAACTATTGAAAGGTATGAATTTAGTGCCATTGTATTGCCTGTAAGGTGACTGTTACTGTTTATTGTCTATGTTCCTTTCTGATCTATGCTGCTTTTAGGCTCTCTCTTTGCTTAGAGGACCCCTCTCAAGATTTCTTGGAGGGCTGGTTTCGTGTTTGCAAATTCCTTTAGTTTTTGTTTGTTCTGGAAGCTTTTTATCTCTCTTTCTATTTTCAATGACAGCCTAGCTGGATATAGTATTCTTGGCTGCATATTTTTCTCGTTTAGTGCTCTGATAATATCATGCCAGTCCTTTCTGGCCTGCCAGGTCTCTGTGGATAGGTCTTTTGCCAATCTAATGTTTCTACCATTTTAGGTTACATATCTCTTCTCTCGAGCTGCTTTCAGGATTTTCTCTTTGTCTCTGAGACTCATAAGTTTTACTATTAGATGTCGGGGTGTTGACCTATTTTTATTGATTTTGGGAAGGGTTCTCTGTGCCTCCTGGATTTGGTGCTTGTTTCCTTCCCCACATGAGGGAAGTTCTCTGCTATTATTTGCTCCAATATACCTTCTGCCCCTCTCTCTCTTTCTTCTTCTGGGATCCCAATTATTCTAATTTTGTTTCGTCTTATTTTATCGCTTATCTCTCTAAATCTGCCCTCGTGATCCTCTAGTTGTTTATCTCTCTTTTTTCAGCCTCTTCATTTTCCATCATTTGGTCTTCTATATCGCTGATTCTCTCTTCTGCCTCATTTATCATAGCAGTTAGTGCCCCCATTTTTGATTGCACCTCTTTAATAGCCTTTTTGATTTCGACTTGGTTAGATTTTAGTTCTTTTATTTCTCCAGAAAGGGTTTCTCTAATAACTTCCACGCTTTTTTCAAGCCCAGCTAGTACCTTTAAAGTCATGATTCTGAACTCTAGGTCCGACATCGTACTAATGTCCGTATTGAGTAGGTCCCTGGCAGACGGTACTACCTCTTGTTCTTTTTGCTGAAGTGATTTCTTTCATCTTGTCATTTTGTCCAAAGGAGAATAGATGAATGAGAGAACAAAATGCTAACAGGTTAACAACGTCCCCAGCAAATATACTCTATACAAATCAGAAAAGATTTGTATAGAGTATACAAAAGTATACCAGGGCAAAAGAAAGGGAAAGAGAGAAAAAAGAAAGAGGAAAAAAAAGAAAAAGAGAAAGATAAAAACAGAAAACCTGAACAAAACAAAACAAAAAAACAGAATATGATCAAATATGATCAGGCTGGTGCATAGATCAGTGCCACACACTAGATTTTGGGTGTATTTTGGTCTGTTAGAAGAAAGTGCCTCCTAAAATTTTAAAGGATGAAAGACTTATATATGTACAAAACAAGGGTTAATACAATGAAGGGATGGAAGATGACTGTAAAGATGAAAATTACAAAAGATTTTATAAAAGGAATTGATAAGATAAGAAGTTGTTTGAAAAAAGAAAGAAGATTTAAGAAAAAGGGAGAGAATGTTATCAGGCAGGAGACTAGAACAAAGCCATATACTAGTGATTTAGGGTATATTTTGATCTGTTAGAAGAAACTGTATCTCAATATTTTAAAAGAAGAACAACTTATATTTATATATATATGCCAAAAATAAGGGTAACTACTGTGAAGGGATAAAATATGATTCTCAAAATGAAAATAAAATTTTTTTTTTAAAAAAGGGATTGATAAGATGGTTGAAAAAGGGAAAAAGAAAAATCAAAAACAAAAACAGTTAAAAAAATTAACTTTGAAAAACTAATGAATCATGGTAAAAAAGCCATGAATTCTATGTGCAGTATTCCCCTAGCGCTCGAGTTCTCCCGTTCTCCTTGATCGGTAAACTTGGTCTTGGCTTGCTGCCTGTTCGCGCTGATCTTCTGGGGGAGGGGCCTGTTGCCGTGGTTCCCAAATGTCTCTGCCGGAGGTGGAATTGCGCCACCGTTGTAGGTCCGGGCTAAGCAAGCTGCTGGGGTTTGCTCTCAGGAGCTTTTGTTCCCTGCAAGCTCTCGGTACAGCTTTGGATGATGAGAGTGAAAGTGGTGGCCTCCCAATCTCCACCCGGAGGAGCTGAGAACTCGGGGACCCGCTCCTCAGTGTGTCACCAGAGAAAAGCAGTCACTCCCGTCTCCCCGGTCTCCGGCCGCACTCCATGCTCACCCGGCCTGTGACCGAGCATTTCTATCTCTGGCACCCGACCCCGTGTGGAGTCTCCAAACCCAGCAGATCCCCGCGGTGCGCTCCCGCGCCGCTCCTCCCGGGGGAGGGAGGGGAGTCTCCCCGGCTCTGCCGCTTGTTGGGTCCCTGCTGGAGGAGCAGTGGCCCGACTGGGCCGCGGATCACAGTTTATGGCCACCCCGAGCTGAGAGGCCGCGCCTCGGCTCCGTCTCTGCAGCCGGCTTCCCTGCTCCGATACCTGGGAGCTCTGCCGCACTCAGGCACCCCCGGTCTTTCTGTGACCCGAGGGTCCTGAGACCACACTGTCCCACGAGGGTTCCACCTCCCGCTTAGCCACTGGAGCGACGTCCCTCCGCGGAGCCGACTTCTAAAAGGTCCGATTTTGTGCTCCGCGGCTCTATCACTTGCCAGAAGCGGCCGACGGAGGCCCCTCCTCCGCCGTCTCTCCTCCCGAATATCGCCTCGGATTCACTTCTCCGCACGTCCTACCTTCCAGTAAGTGGTCGCTTCTCTGTTCAGAGAGTTGTTGCTACTCTCCTCTTCGATCTCCTGTTGAGTTCGTAGGTGTTCAGAATGGTTTGATCCCTATTCAGCTGAATTCCTGAAACCAGATGAAATCCGGGTCTCCTACTCCTCCACCATCTTGCTCCGCCTCTGGGTCCACCATTCTTGTTTTCAAGAGTATAACATATTTGATTCATTGTGGAAGTTACCACATCACTAGTGTTACAGGTAGCCATCGATGCTCATGAAGAAAAATACTAGAATTTCTAGACAGACATTAAGCAGCCACACTTCCCTTTAATCCATTATCACTAATCATTATAACTCCTTTCTCTATATTCTACCCAGGAATTTAAAAGCTCTTAGTAAAATACTGGGACCCGAAAGACAATCATAGCAGAAACATGAGGAAAATCTAGAACCCTCCATGGGACCAGGTGGAAAGGAAAACAAAGGAGAGTTCTTTCTATGAAGGTGTCACAGGAATTTCGTCCAAACCCAGAGGAAATCTTTGCTACACGACAGTTGCAGGAACTCCCTGCCCATTGCCTGTTCTAGGACCTCACACCCTAGAGAGAACTGGGCCATGGGGCTCACCTCACTCTCTGAGATGAGAGTCTATTCATCACTTTGATGTATTAAAACAACCTATTAGCAAAGGGGATTAAGCAACCTTGCTGAGGTTTGGATGAAATCTGTAGCAGCAATTTATAATGTTCAACACAGTCCTTTTTTTTAAAGATTTTATTTATTTATTTATTTGAGAGAGCGAGAGACAGAGCGAGAGAGGGAACACAAGCAGGGGGAGTGGGAGAGGGAGAAGCAGGCTCCCCATTCAGCAGGGAGCCCGATGGGGGGCTCGATCCCAGAACTCCAGGATCATGACCTGAGCCAAAGGCAGATGCTGAACAACTGAGCCACCCAGGTGCCCACAATACAGTCTTTCACTCTAAAATACCAACTGCCAACAAATGCTTAATCAGGCCAGACACACACACACACACACACACACACACACACACACACACACACACTGACTGATATCACCAGATTCCAGAAAATGTACACCTTAAGAAACAGACAAGGAGGGGCACCTGTGGGTCTCAGTCCGTTAAGGGTCTGACTCCTGGATTCAGAGCACAGGTTCTGATCTCAGGGCTTGTGAGAGGGAGACCCAAGTCGGGCTCTGCACTCAGCGAGAGGCTACTTGGACATTCTCTCCCCCTGCCTCATCTCCAACACACTCTCTCTCTCTCTCTCTCTCAAATAAATAAATAAATTTTTAAAAAAAGAAACAAAAACATCTTGTATAAAAATTAAGGAAAAATGAAAGAAGTTGTAATATGAAAAGCAATATTTTACCACATTTGCAATGCAACAGCAGTTTTAAATGAAGAGAACAAAATAAATGGTGAAGAGGAATTCCATTTAAAAATGGAATAAAATGTTTTCAATCTGGAGAAAGGAAATTGTCTTAAGTTCTAAAGGTCTGGTGTTACTGACCCTTATGTGCTCAATTCTGTCCCTTCTTTTGATCCAGTATAAATTTAAGAAAAGAGATATAACTAGATACATTCTGGTGAAACTTGAATTGTAATAGTAAAGAGGAAATCCTAAAAGCTTCCAGGATACAGACCACAACTGTGAGATATAAATTTCAGAACCACTTATTTTTTAGATGGCATTTAAAGCCATAAGACTAGATAAGACCATCTAGAGATCTTGTAGAGAAAAAACAGACTGTATTTGAGCTCTGGGGAACTCTAAAATTCAGAGGTTGAAAATATCAAATATATCAGGGCACCTCGGTGGTTCAGTCGTTAAGCATCTGCCTTCGGCTCAGGTCATGATCCCAGGGTCCTGGGATCGAGCCCCCATCAGGCTCCCTGCTCCGCGGGAAGCCTGCTTCTCCCTCTCCCACTCCCCCTGCTTGTGTTCCCTCTCTTGATATATCTCTCTCTATCAGATAAATACATAAAAAAATCTTATAAAAGAAAATATAAAATATAAATTATATAAAACAAGCCATCCAAGAACATTGACCAATAATATAGAAAATAAAACTAAGATTTATATTCAGTTTGTATGTGTAGTGAATACATAATTAAAGTGATATATACACATAAATATTTAAAGGGCTACATATATATGTGTGTATCTATACACATGGTAAATGTACCATGTGCGTATGAAAATAATGTGTATTCTGCAATACTTGAAGTAGTATCTACAAATACCAATTAGATCAAGATGGTTGAGTTTCATTTTGTATATATACACACATATATACATATATATATACACATATATATTACTACTGAGAAGTCAATTGACATTGAGACAAAGAATGGACAACTGGACAAGATGAGTTTCATTGGACTCATGGGGATTACACTGCATCCTGATTTGACTGGATTTAAAAAAAAAAGAATTGAGCGAATATTCGTTGTGAGGGATTGATTTCCTTCTGCTTTCCTATTATATGAACCTCTAATTTTCAAATACTTTAAGGGTTTTTTCATTACTTCATTTCCAATAATTATAGTTTTTTCTCCATTGGCTTACTTATATTCACCAGAACTTCCAGAAATGCACAGTAACATTTGTGAAAGTGATAATCCTAATACTATTTCCAGTGGTTCCTCGTTAGGCATTTTGGCATAGATAAAACATTTTATATATTCTCTATGTTCCTCTGCAATCCCCAGCTTCTGCTGGGGATAGTTTGGGGCCATGTGACCACTTCTGGCTAATGGACTATACAGGTTTGAAACAAGCCATTTCTGAGCAGAAGCAGTTAAAAGTCAATTCTTTTTCTCTGCTACTGAACCCTTAGAACCCATGTTTTGAAATGACTGTATCACAACTTAGAAGGAGCATAGATTGGAGGAGTGCTTCATAATAGATAACAAGGCAAACTCCAACTCTTTGCTGTCTCCAAAGATATACTGAAACTATGAAGACACAAATAGTTTCAACCTAAATGAATGGGATAATGCTGCATTCATTTTCAATTGCTGCATAACAAATTCCCACAAACACAGACGTGCACTGGAACACATTTATTATCTCACAGTTTTCGTGGGCCAGGAGTTCAGCACAGCTTAGCTGGGGTTTCTGTTTCATGTCTCACATTGCTGCACTCATCCTCAGGAATGGGCTCTCAAGGGAAGGCCCACCTGGGGAAGAATCTGCTTCCCCAGAGCATGGTTGGTTGCTGGTACCATTCTATCCTTGCGGTTGCAAGGTACATTTACCAAGATAGAGCACATGTCTATCAAGCCAAAAAATAACTTTTAATAAAGTTCAAAGAAAGGAGATTATACAGAGTATTCTGTACTCTGACCAAAATTAAATTTATTTTAAAATAAGTACTCACAATAAAATACTTACAAAGACCTCAAATATATTTTAAAAAACAAAAGCTTTTTAAATAATATGTATTAAAGAAGAAATCACAATTTGAAAAGATTATGAATTGAGTGATTATAAAAAAAATCAGCATAGCAAATATCATGTGATTTAGTTTAAAGTAGTGCTTAGTATAAAATTTGTAGCTTGAAGTGCCTGTGAAGCAAGAAGAAATGTTCAAAATCCCAAAGATCCAAAACCATCAAGGAGCTGGAAAGTAAGCACAAAATATCCCCAAAATGAGTATAAGGAAAGAGATAGTAAAGATCAGGGAAATAAAAATTTGAATATGAATAAGGAAAATTAATAAAGCTAAAAAATGATTTTTGAGAAAGTTGGTAAAATTGATAAACCTTGAATAGACTAATAAAAAAGGCACGTATTATCAGTAGTAGGAACAAAAGAGAGCTTTTCACCACCAATCATATGGACAGTGAACAGATAATAAGAGAATTGTATAAGCAACACTATACCAAAAAATTGGACAACTTGATTTATATGAAATATACATATTCCTTGAAAAAAATGAAACTTAACACACATGACACAGATGGAACATAAAATGTGAGTAGCCCCATATCTATTAAAAACATTGATTAATTATCAACAATCTTCCTTCAAGAAAACCTAACCCCAGATGGCTTCAGTGCTGAATTCTATCAAACACGAAAGAGATGTGGCCCTAGTCTTCCACAAAGACTTCCAGAAAATAAAAAGGGAAAGAACAGTTCCTAACTTGTTTCATAAGGCCACCATAACCATAAAAACAAAATCTGTGGGGTGCCTGGGTGGCTCAGTTCATTAAGCATCTTCCTTGGCCTTAGGTCATGATCCCAGGGTCCTGGGATTGAGCCCCAAGTTGGGCTCCCTGCTCAGCAGGGAGTCTGTTTCTCCCTCTGCCCCTCCCTCTGCTTATGTTCTCTCTCTCTCAAATAAATAAAATCTTAAAAAAAAACTAAACAAAAATAAAACAAAATATGTAAAAGATATTGAAAACAAGCAAGCAAGCAAATCCCAAAGACCAATATCACTCATGATATAGATGAAAAAGTCTTAACAAAATATTAACAAGTTGAATTAAATGATATAGAAATACAATACTGTACAATGGCCAAGAAGAGTTTGTCCTAATGAACAAGGTTAGTTTACATTTGAAAAATTAAACAGTGCAGTTCGCCCTATTAATAAAGGACAAAAACTGTGTGACGATTTTGGAAGATACCATTTTTTTTAAATTAATCTTGAAACTAGGAATATAATGAAATTTTCTCAACCTGATAAAGAGCAAAAATGAAATTAACAGTAACAGCAGCTAACATCATACTTAATCATGAAAAACTGAATGCTTTCCGAATAAAACAGAGGAAAAATTTCTCAAGTTTGGATATTTTAAGAGACTCAAAAGACCTCACAGAACTCACTCACATAAGACTTTTATTTATTTGTTTGTTTGTTTGTTTGTTTGTTTGTTTTTAAAGATTTTATTTATTTGAGAGAGAGTAGATGAGCAAGAGAGCACAAACGGGGGAGCAGGGAGCCCAATGCAGGGTTTGATCCCAAGACCCTGGGATAATGACCTGAGCCAAAAGCAGTTGCTCAACCTACTGAGCCACCCAGGTGCCCCAAGATATTCATTTAAAGGCAAGAAAACAAGAGTGTAGGCAGCATTGTGGGTCTGAGAGATACCCAGGCAGAAGCTCCTCAAGGTCTTTCTTATATGAACATTGACACAGAAAGCTCTGTCTGCGGGTTGAACCAAAACTTTGGTGTTAACCTGGCTCATGTTCCTTTGGTTACATAACCAAACCAGGCTGTTTAACCAGTAATGTCGAGTGAAAGCCATCAAAAATAAAACCGGCTCTGGTGTTATAAGGAGAATTTTGAAATTTAACTACATATCACAAATCCCATAGCCTTCAACTTGGTCAACAGTCAAAAGCGGACATAAAGCGGCCCCCCACCCCCGCCAGAGATAAGTTTACAAGACTCCCAAGTCCAGCTGTAAAATAATTGCACCCTCCATAATTAGGAAACAGGGCAAAGGTGCCCATTCTCCCCACATCTGTGCCACATTACACTGCAGATCTTAGTCATTTTAATGAGAAAATGGGGAAAAAATTAAAGGCATAAAATTTGTAAATAAAGAAAACTCTCTTTTCTTACAGACAGCATTACTGTATACATAGGAATCCACCATAAAACTAGTAGAAGAGGCAAATGAATTAAGCAAAGTACACAGATACAAGCTAATATACAAAAATTAATTTTATTTTTATATGCTAGGAGCAAAGAACTACAGTATTATATTAAAACAAAAACAGCTCCTCTTCGATAATATCAAAGGAAACTCAATGGGAGGTGAGAGAAAGGTATAGCTGCTGGTAGATTTGAGATCAGATGTTGTAGTCTAGGGGAGGAAGCTGAGTATTTAAATGGTGGTGGGAACAAGTCAGTAGAAATGAAGAGATTTTTTCGTTTTGTTTTGTTTTTAGAAATGAAGAGTTTGAAAACATTGGACATTGTTTGACACGTAATGTTATGAGACACTTAAAAAAAACAGATTTTGAATCCAGAGTGGAAGAGAAATGTTGACTTGCATATGTTTCATTTTGGGGAGGCAACTTAATGCTCAGAGACGGAAATGGTCTTGGCCAATACTTTATTTAACACAGGTTCATTTTGGGAATTTCATAAGCCAGTAGCATAAAGGATAATGTTTATTAACAAGCCAATAAAGAAATAACATAGTCCAAACCAATAATAGGTTAATCACATGATCATTCTAGGCAAGGGGAAATAGAAGGAGTAGAGTCCAAATCTGAGTTAGGAGTTGGACAACTTAGCCAACCAAGAGCACACGTTCAGAGCCCTTTGCTAGAGCACATTGCAAGGGTCAAGGACGAGGGCAATGATGGGCAAGATGATTTTCTGGGGTTACTGAATGGCTGGGCTTTGCCACTGTTGGTAAAGGAGTCACCTTTACTGGAATAGGAGTTAATTGTCCCAAGATCTTCAGAAAGCTATTTTAAGATCAACAGAGCCACCTCTCGGAGAGTTTTCACAAACTCTAGGTATTTATCTAAAAGTGCCCTTGCCATAGTTGTTTCTATGTATGTTTTTAATGATAAGCCTCCAGCAGGGTCCCTCAGGAGCTGAGCTACTGAGTTCTTATTGGTGAGAACACATTTGATGGTGTCCATGCTGACTCAACTTACTTCATTCTTATATCAAAACAACTTTACTTTTAAACACATTTTTTTCATCAACAGGTGGATTTGAAATCATATCAAATCAATATACAGCAAGTAGCAGAAAGGACGAGTTTTACATTTTAATTAGATAAGAAGGTGAAAGTATGTGTATATCTGCTATTTGGTGTTTAGGCTAATGATAGAAAATTCAAGAAAACTCTTATTTATGGTTTTTATATTTGCTGTGATACAGAATGTAAAGTTAATTGCTGAGAACAGAGGAGAGATAGCAAAGGCAAATACTGAGATATTTGTTTTTGAAAATGGGAATGAGCACCGAAGAGGAAAACTGAGTCAGATTGTTGGGTGAAATTGGAGGTCTTATTGATGTTACAGATCAGAGTAAATCTGGTCCATTCACTGGCAATTTTTTTGCTAAAACTGGTCAGTAATGCAGTTGCCAGATTTACTTGGCTGGAAGATACTAGAAAATTGAGATAAGGATATTGTTTAAGAATGCTTTGATACTAGATAATAAAATCTAAACATAGAAGCAAGGAGGAAAACATAGCATTCCTATAAACATAAGAGAAATAAGAAAGAAAGTTAATGAACTGAATGTCCTGATTTGTTCCAGAATAGGTGTACTGGTAATATGACCCTGAAACAGAAAAACTGCCAGTATTTCTCCATTTTCACTCTGCAAAAAAGTGATTCCTTTGTATTGTCTGAATTTATCTCAAAGAGATGAAAGTCCAAGGATATGGCCCTGGGATCTGATGAATGAAGAATAGAGAACATAATTGTTAAGGAGAAAGAACACGTGGTAGAATGTGTCACAGGGATGTGTAATCACTCAGGACGTTAGTACAATTAGAGAATAGAAGAGAAAACAGTAAAATATGTGACATGTTTTCACTGAAGGAAATATTATGGTTTGGGGTCAAAGTAAAAGGAAGAGACTTGGAGGATCTGATTTGGCAAAAGGTTAGCAAACCAGAACAAAGCATACCTGGAATAAAGTTTGCTGTGATAGTGAATTTAATGTGTCAGTTGGACTGGGCTATGGGGTGTCAAGATATTTGGTTAAACAGTAGGTATGGTTATGAGGCAGCGAGGGATGAGATTAATTTTTGAATCAGTAGGATGAATAAAGTATCTGGTTCTTTCTAATGTAGGTGGACCTCATTCAATCCCTTGGAGGCACTAATATAACAAAAAAGGAAGAGTTGGAAGAGACTTTGCTCTCTCTGCCTGACTGTCTTGGAGCGGGGGCATCCATCTCCTCCTGACCTTCAAAGAATCCAGATTAATACACCTGGTAACTTCTGGTGAAGTCCTTTGATATTGCAGATGCAAGCACTGTGCCAAGAAAGGTCTTGCTTCTCTAAGGCCACAGACCTAATGAAAGCTAGGTCTATTTTTCTGAGCTCTGGGTGTAGCTTCAGTCCAATCATGGTTGAAGTCTTCCCAGTAGTGACAGGTGCCATTAGTTTGCTGATTCCTGTCAGTAATTTCCACCCAGAGATCAAAAAAATATATTTTGCACGTATGTTGTACAAAGATCTGTACTAGAGCACCTAACTGATCCAAATAAGAAGAAATGATGATTGGTTATTTTGTTATTTAGAACTGACACAAGTCTGTAGCCTAGAACAATAAATACCTACACAAGGACAGATGCATAAATAACAGATCCTCTATATTAAAACATTGATTTTCCTAAATTTAATTTTTCCTATTCATTTTAATAAAAATTGTCTCTATTTTGTAACACTGCAATAGTTAATTAATACAGTATCTAGGACATAAATGTATAAATACATCAAAATATCAAATGGAACCTAGGTCCTTGTGATAAAATGTATTTTCTGATTGCGTTTCCGTAGTCTAGGTATATTAGTACGATGAGGGAGCAGAAGGCTAGCTAAGGACAAAGCATAAGCTCACCCTGCAACCACCCCCATCACACCCCCATTCTTGGGTGGGGTACATGTGACATTCTTCCAGGAATCTCTCCCAACTATCTTAATGTTAATGCCTTGCTAGAGGGAAAAACAACCTTAACTTGCCAATGGCAAGGCCTCCAGTATCCTGTGAGTCTTTAACATATGAAAATCCTTTTGAAACCTCCCTTTTCCTTACCTCCCCCAACCCCATGGTATATAATCAGCCCCCCCTCACAACCCTAGGGCAGCAGCTCTTCCTGCCCACAGGCCCTGTCCCCATGCTTTAATAAACCACCAGTTTGCCCCAAAGACATCTCAAGAATTCTTTCTTGGATGTCGGTTCCAGACTCCACCCCACCGAACCTCCCCTATATTCCAAAACCCCATCAATTAGAATAATCTCCAATTCTGAACAAAATGTGCCATATTTACAGTGTGTTCGAATGATACAGTGGAATCATGAATAAAACAAGTTATTTACATTAATTCAGTCTTTGAATATTATCCTTTTAATTAAACCGTTTAACATGAGACAATTTTAGTTAGGGAAAAATGCCAAGAACATATTTATAAATCAAGGAGCTCTAAGCAGAGGGGAAACAACAACCAAAGTTTGATTCAGAACCTTTGTCTACCCTCAAAAAAGCTGTTAAACTGGTTTGATTCTTTTTTGACAACCACGTAATAACAAGTGGTATTCCAGTCTTTCATTAGCTTGACAACCACAGAATCCTTATTTAACCATGAAGGGGAACAGAATTTGCCACCCCAAAATATGTCTCTTTGGCAGAAGGCTTATACTGAGCTAAAGGCAATCAAAACCCAGCAGATTCAGGAAAAGCTCTTTACCTCCTCCTCAACTGCATAAATTTACATTGGAAAGGGGGCTGGTACAAGAAATAACGCTATCACTGGAGATAACTTTTTACCTAAGAAACATATTGCATAACAAGGCAACCTTTGTTTGCCAAACATCTCTGCCTTCCTAGGAATCCTGCTCCTCCCCTTTGTATCCTCAGATTGCTACCCCTTTCCTTAGTTCAAGATGTTACCTGGCTGTCCTTTGGGTCTCATATTTTTATGGGGCTCCCATATGTATGAAATTGGTTTTTCTTCCATTATTCTGTTTTATATCACTTGAATTATTAGACCAGCCAGAGAACCTAGGAGAGAAGAAGGGAAAAAAATATCTGCTCCTACAGTAGGCATGTTCCAAGAAAAACACATAGCATTGAAAATATCTAAATTCATCAGTCACTGGGTATCCAAGGAAAAAGCTACAAAAAAATTGCTCAACAAACTGAGACTATGTTAGAGATAAAATTTGACTTTTATAAAATTACCAGAGAAAATAAAGGTTTATGGTAGAAAAGTATATCTTGGCTTGATGACTCTTTTAAAGGTTAAATGACAAAGAGCTGCCAGAAGTGAGTGGTACTAGAAATAACCCCTGGGACCTAGGGTTAACATATTATAAAGCAATTTCTTTAACTATTAAACTTTGTGGATTTTCAACTCTTAAATCCCCACGCATTTAAAGTAAAATCAAGTATAGGACTTTGTAAAAACTTTTCTGAACCAAACACAGAAGTCCCGAATTTTAGTTCCTTAACTCTGAGACAGCCTCCCTGAAAAAAAATGTTTCTGTGAAAATTAAATGAAGGAATCAGCATAAACCGTGTAAAAAGGCAAATGAGGCTTAATTGTTGTTAGCTTCCACTGGTATTACAGGCATAATCAACCTCGCCAGTCTTCAGCTTCTGCAGCCCAGTGATTTCCTCCCGGGACCCCCAACAGACCTAGGTAATTTATGCCAGTTCATGCAGCAGGAGAAATTGTATACTGCCTCCTTCACAAGGTTTTACAGAATCAAGAAGGATGATGCATAGGAAAGCACACTGAATCTATAAAAAATTATATGAATACAAGGTGCTAGGATTATAAGTACTTGTTTTCATATGCCTCCAGAGAATACATGAGACCGAAATCTTGGCTAAATGTGAAAAATTGTAACCTAGCTGTAGAAAATGCAAAACCTCAAAATGAGAAAGGAACTCCCAAAACATATATGATGGGTCTGCAGATTCTAATTTGTGCTAACATTCTCATGTACCAAGAAAATAAGGTTTTGATTGGTCTGCAACTAGCCTGAGTCCTACCACCATCCTCCGTGTGCTGGTTAACAGTAGAAAAAAATAATAATAATAATAATAACTTTTATGTAATTTTTAGCGGAAGCCGACTTTACTCTGTCAGGTCCAAAAATTTAACTAATTGTATTTCTTCTTAAAAAAAAAACAGTAAGAACATTTGAGGCTGCCTTGATCTTCATAATTAGCATGGTGATCTTTCATAAATGTTCTTAAATTCATATGATTGATTTACTAACCCTCCTTGTGTATCTATAAATCTTGCATTCCTTCCTAGGAGGAGAATAGAGGGTTCTTCCAAGTCACAGAACTGGAATTAGACCTTGACACAATCCTGAAACCCTGAAAGCTGTAAATATTTACCACTAAGTCTATATGGAATCAAGAAATGTTTCAGGCTGCTGGCCACCCCTGCCCCCCAATCACTGATCCCTTTAAAACCCTCTTGGATATGCAAAAGTTGCTTTTGGACAAGAGTCTACCTTCTCCCCCAAGTAGCTGGCCACCTGAATAAAGCTCCTATTCCCTTCCAATCAACACTCATCTCTTGAGTATTGGCATTTTGAGTGACAGGCAGTGAACTTGGGATTCGGTAGCATCTTCAGTCTCAGACTTTCCTGCCTTCCACCCCTCCTTTCCTGCCCTGTCCATAGATATGTCTGAGGGTACAAATGGAAGCCTGTGGCCTCCTTGTGAGCTGGGAGGGTGGAACTTACTGAAAGTATATTTATGACTTTCCCTGGCTTCCAGGGCAATGTCCCATTTCTCCATTTTAGCTGTTAAATGCAGTCTGTTTGGGGGGGGATCAAGTAGGATTCTTGGAGATCATTGACCTATACCCTTGAAGACTCAGCTATTCGTCAAGAATGTCTCTAGCTTCAGACCCCCTCTATTCCTGGAGAGCTTGACCCAGGAAAAGGTAGAAAACTACCTAAAATTTGCTGTGATAATCTTGCCCATGTTTGTGCCATGCCTCATGGGTCTAAGCCACCCCAGGAGCCCGGCTCACTCTTCCTCCATGTACCCTCTGCACCTTCTCCACTAAGCTGGATGATGCATGCCTACGAGCTATTTCTGCACAGAAGTGGTTCCCTCTAAGAGCACCAAACAGAAATCCCAAACAAGATTCTGTGTCTGCTTCTCTCATCTAATAAAATGTCCCAATTCTAGACCAAGGTATGAAAGGGGCAAATCTGAACAACAATGTGACAGGTAAGCTTCACCACTTCTCTGTACTTAGTTTTTCACCTTTATCTGTGAGTGAGTCCTGTTTCCTTCTCTTCTCACACATACTCATGAGCAAATCTCCAGGCTCTGATGATTCAGGTGAAGGGGGATCTTCTCCACAGAAGGAGTTAACTCTGTGAGCCGAATCCTCTAGGTCAGTCCTTCGATGTCTTTAAGTGGAGGAAAACGATTCTAGAAAGTCTTTTCTCAAAGCAAAAGTCGTCCTATTTTTAATCTCAAAACCCTTTATATTATTCTGTATTTTTTCGCATCTCCAACCTTATAAAGTCCTTGTGCTCTTCCTTCTCTTTACGAAAATTCGGTAATACCCTAATCTTCAACTCATTCCCGCCTCAGTCCAAGAGGGAGTAAACAAAAAACAGCCATCCAGGGCCCACCAGAATGAAACATTTGTCATCACAAAGGCAAAAAAGAAAAGCATAATAGTTTTAAAAACATTTTCTCTTACTGAGAACTTACTACATTATTAAGCATACTACTGACTAAAAATATGCATACAATTTTGGTGAAAAAAGCTGAAATAATATGGAATCTGAGGGAAATTGATGAAAATCAAATTCCATATCTGTACATGTGGCAGTTTTTGCAAAATCACTTAGGAAATTAAATAGTAAGAAACTAAAACCTAAATAACACGATTAAATTGTGCCTCTTACCATTAGGCAATCTAATTTTTCAAAATAACTGGAAAAAAACTGCATTTTCTTAAAAAAAAAATAGTAAACGATCAATTCAAAAAGGGAAAAATAATTCCGGAGGACCTCTACTACGGTAGGTATATGAACATAAATCCTAAATTAAGGGTAGTAGGAGATAGTGAGTCTGTTATAACTGTGGTAACCTTAATTCTCCACACTGATCAGTCACTGGGTTGTTTGCTGTTACGCAAATAATTAATGATAAAAAAAGGTTTATCCTGTTAGCAAGATGGCAAGATAAATGGAATTAAGCTCCATGAGAGCAGAGGCTTTTTCCTGTTCGCCATTGTGTTTTTAGCCCATAGAAGAGCACCCAGGGTAATGAGCCTTAACTGGAACACTGAATGAACAAGGTCTTTTTTTTTTTCCTGAAGAGAAAATACAAGTCATTGTTTCCATATTCTTTCTCTACCATCCCTATGAGCTACCACAGTTTTATCTATTATCTCACAGTTCGGGAAGTCAGAACCCTGGCAAGGGTTTTCCAAAGCTGAAGTCATGGCGTCAGCAAGGCTGCGTTCCTTTCTGATTTTCTGAGATGAATGAGCTCCCAGGCTTACTTATTCAAGTTGTTGGCAGAATTCCGTTCTAGGAGGTTGTAGCACTCGGGTATCTGTTTTCTTGCTCCTTGTCAGTCAGAGGTCATCCGCAGCTTCTAGAAGCCACCCACACTTCTTGGCTTACAGCATTCTTCCTTCATCTCCCAAAGCCATTAATAGCAAGTCCTTTTCATGCTCCAAATGCCTCTCATCTTCCTGTCTGCCTCCTCTCCTTCCATCTCCATGAGCAACATGGCTCCCCTTGGCCCCTTTGCATTTTGCTGCTTTTAAGGGTTCACATGATTACCTCGATCCAACTAGATAATTCAGGATAATCTCCTTAATTTAGGGTCAGCTGACCAGTAAACTTAGTTCCATCAGCAACATTCCTCGCAGCAGTACCTGGATTCATGTTTGACTGAATAACCATAGTATAGGAGTCTTGGAAGGAGGGCATTTTGAGAATTTTGTGTAACGCAATCTGCTTAGTCATTTTTTATTCTGTAATTAACAATTAACAATTGGTAAATTACAAAGTGCCAGAAAATAGGATTCGTGTCACAATAAAAGGATGAATAAGTCCTAATTCTCAATTTCAAATAATGGCACACAGATTGAGGGACACACATAAACAATCTTTAAAATAATGTGTATCACAAAAACACTTGTGTGTGAGTGCCAATGATAGAGGTACAAAGTTCTATGGAGCTGGTAAGATGTGGCTTAATCCTTAAAAACTCCTTAATCCTTGAAAGGGTCAGAGAGGAAAAAAAAAACTTTACAGAGGAAATATGATCTGATTTTTCTAAAGGAAGAATAGTTAAAGGGCAGAGAAAAGAGGAAGTAAGATACCAGGAAGAAGTTAAGTACAGAGCTGTGAGTTGTGAAAACACAGAATGTTCAGAAAACGGTGGGAGACAGTGGGCTGTGGCTAAAGGAAAGGGTAGAGAAACTGGGAGAGGAAAAAAAATGGGATTATAAACGTAGATTGAAACACATCTGTAAATGCCTGGAGTATCATTGCTAAAATACCATGAGAAAGCAATGGAAGTCGAATCTAAAAATCCAGATGTGCGTGTGTGTGTGTTTACAGTAGCAGTAGTAGTTTTGTTCTGTGAAGACTGGATAAATGAGTAGTTTTGTGCTGTGTAGACTGGATAAAGCTGAGAGATTAAGGACAGTATTTTTAAAATTTTAGGCATTTTATCAACAGAATGCTCCAAGTCTAAGTTCACATGTTAAGATGGCTCAATTTATTTTTACTTGTGAGTGACAGAAATAAAAAAGAGATTAAAATGGATCCAAGTACACCTGAAACTAATTTAACACTGTATGTTAATGATACTGGAATTAAAATAAAAACTTAATAAAACAGTAAAATAAAATAAAATAAAATAGGATACAATTGACTCTTTGGAGAGAGAGTTTAATATGGAATCAGACTGGCTTCTTTTTCTCCATACTGCCACTCTCCTTTCTCTTGCTCATATCTGCTGGGCAAATTTACTGCTTTCATATTTTAGTCCTTTTTCTGTTTATTTATTTATGTTAACAGTACCAGATTTTGGAATATAATCCAGTTATGCACAGACTTTTTTCTCTTTCACTGCAGTATCAAAAATTTATTCAAATGCTGAATGGCACTGATTCAATTCATTATGACTGAAGCAAGCAGAAGATTGCCATCAAGTCAATTTTGGTTTGTAATTCATGGTCATGGGAAGAAAAAAATAATAATGCAGTTCAGAAAAATGGATGCCCGTGAAGTAGCACATTTTAAATATATGTTGTGTGTTCACAATTGAAACAGTTCTCCAAGGAAATTATTTTGTATGGATTCATGACAATAATCACCTGCTATAAATTTATGTGGTGAGTGCTTGGATGATAGGACTTCCCCGATCGGTGCTAACATTGCGCACCTTTCACAGAAATGCACCAATAAACGTAGTCACAGCTCACGGCCCCATTCCACACGCTGTTCATAAAACTGCATATAGTCTCACTAATGAGCAGCAAGAGAATGAGACAATTTTTTATAAAATATTAAATAATTTTTTATGTTTATCTGACTTAAACTTATTTTGAGTTATTATACTTTAATTTAAACGAACAGGTACAGTTTTGTCCTATTCTAATTTCTACATGATATGGAAACAAACTTACTGATTGTAAGATATTTCTTATTTTATTGTAAAAAGCTAATAACAATTTAAAAAGCTAGAGAAAAAGTACAATAGGATCTTGGCATGTTCTTAATAAATACTACCATAAAAACAAAAAAATTTAAAAGCTTATTTATCATATTTAAAGATGTCAATAGTACTGTTACTTTATTCATTCAACAAGCAATTATTGTGCAATTATTCTGGGAAAGTATCCTGGGAACTGTGCATTCAGCATTGTTCGAAACAGTGTAAACACATATTAGGTGAGTTAGAGCAAGCAATAAACAGATTAATAAAAAATCATAGCATACTAGACAATTACAAGTACTACGGAGATATTGAAAGAAAAAGTAGGGAGATTAGGATATACTTTGTGTGTGTGTGTGTGTGTGTGTGTGTGTGTGTGTGTGTGTGTGTGTTTGACAGTGGGGAGAGGGCAAAGGGCGTTACCACTATAAGTAGGAAGGTTTTACCACGGTAGTGACCTATGGCTAAGACCTAACAGCATGAATTGAGCCTGTGAAATTCTGGAAAAGGGCATTCCAGGAAGAGGCATAGTAAATGCTATGGAGATTCTTCAAAAAATTAAAAATAAAACTACTATATGATCCAGCAATCCCTTTTCTGGGTATATATCCAAAGGAAAAGAAATCAATACTTTAAAGAGATATCTGCACTCCCATGTTCACTGCAGCATTATTCACAATATCCAAGATACGGAAATAACCTAAGTGTCTGCGGATGGAAGAATGGATAAAGAAATTGTGGTATAGAGAGAGATCCAATGCACAGTATAGTGAATATAAACAACACTATTGTATTACAATTATCAAACTTGCTAAGAAACTAGAACTTCATTATTCCAACCTCTAAGAAGAAACGATAATTATGTAACATGGTCGAGGTACTAATTGCTACAATGGCAATTATATCAAATTAGTATGTCGAATACTCTAAATTTGCACAATTTTATATGTCCAATATATTTCAGTAATAAATATATATAAATGAAGTATGTAAAATAAATAATTTTGCTCAGGATACACTGTCCTTTGTGATGTGTACCCAATCTCCTTTGTATCAACTAATGTCCCTCTCCCACACACCTTCATTCTTAGGAAATGGAACTGCCTGTAATTCTGAAAGGCACTCTTTTATTGCTATTTTTATTTGCTCTTCCCTTTATCTAGAGAATATATTCTTTCTCCACTTCCAATGCCCAATTTTTATTTACCTGTGTAAACAAAAGCTCTCTTTAAAAAACAAAAAATACAGGGGCACCTGTGTGGCTCGGGCATTTAAGTGTTGGACTCTTGATTTCGGCTTAGGTCATGATCTCAGGGTCGTGGGATCGAGCCCCACATAGGGCCCCATACCAAGCAAGAAGTCTGCTTGAGATTCTTTCTCTCCCTCTCCCTCTCTGCCCCTCTCCCTGTCCTCTATTTCTCATTCTCTCTCAAATAATTACATCTTTAAAAAAATCCCAAATACTTTGAGTATCTACTCACATAACACAAATAAAGGGCTATTAGTATTTAAAATAAGGGAAACAGGGGCACCTGGGTGGCTCAGTCGTTAAGTGTCTGCCTTTGGCTCAGGTCGTGATCCCGGGGTCCTGGGATGGAGCCCCGCATCAAGCTCCCTGCTCCGCGGGAAGCCTGCTTCTCCCTCTCCTATGCGCCCTGCTGTGTTCCCTCTCTCTGTCAAATAAATAAATAAAATCTTTAAAAATAAATAAATAAAATAAAATAAGGGAAACAGAGTCAGTACCTCAATCATTACTTCTGGGAAATGCTAGAAACTTGTGTCTAATATGGAAAGGCACAGTGGGACCCAGGTACTATAATAACTAATTCCTTAAATATTGTTATTGAAAGCTTGAACTTTAAAAACATAAAAATATGAGCACCGAGACAAGATAAAAACAAATGAGTTTATCCATACAGAAAAATAGGCTGCTTTAGACTTGTTCTCAACATATAAAGAAAAAATGTGTACATGCACTCTTAAATATATGGTTGCATTTAATATGGTACCAGAAAGTGGCATGTTATTCATTAAATTTTGCTGCAACAATTATTTAAACATGTAGAAACTATAAACAAAACTCTTTACTTATATCAAACAGAAAAGGAATAACTGCATTAAATTTTAAGTTTTTGTAAGATGAATAAAATAAATAAAATCTTACAAAAAGGCAAAACATAAGTGAATGTCAGCCTATATTTAGTGGAATCAATTCTTTCAATACTCCATGCAAAAGAGAAGGGGTTGATGAGTTTGACCAAATAAAAATTGATGACATTTACATGATAAAAATAAACAGAATTAAAACACAAATGACAAATTAAAGAAATAAATCCCAATAGGTGAAAGAACATGTTGATGTACTTAATATCTAAAGAATCATTTACAAATAATTTTTAAAAACCAGTATCTTGAGGCACCTGGGTCGTTCAGGTCCTGATCCCAGGGTCCTGGGATCGAGCCCCACATTGGGCTCCCTGCTCAGTGAGCCTGCTTCTCCCTCTCTCTCTGCTTGCTGTTCCCCTTGCTTGTGCTCTCTCTCTCTCTCTCTGTCAAATAAATAAATAAAATCTTTAAAAAAATAAAAATAAAAACCAGTATCTTCCAATGTAAAAGTGGGCACAGTTCACATAAAAAGATATTTCACAAAAGAAAAAAAATTTGATTTCAGGCAGAATAAGAATTACATCAGGTTTTATTTCCCACAACACCCATTTTAGTATTGTAACCAGTATAGCAAGCTCAGAGCAACCATGACAATGTTGATAAGGAATTTTTAGTAGTTCCCAGGGCATCTGGGTGGCTTAGTTGGTTGAGCATCTTGGTTTGGTATAGGTCATGATCTCACTGGTCCTGAGATCAAACACCTCATGGGGCTCCTTGCTCAGCAGGGAGTCTGCTTGAGGATTCTCTCCCTCTGGCCCTACCCCCACTCATGTGCACTCTCTCTTTCTCAAATAAATAAATTAATTAAAAAAAAAAAGAATTTCTAGTGGTTCCCCATGCCAGTGGTTTATTTGATGCTCTTCAACGTTCTGATATTCAACTTTGTTTCCACTTGCTGAACAAAACTGATGGTTGGAGAACTAAGATATATACATCAAAATAACAATATATACAAAATAGTACACCCAAATTTAATTTGGAATTCTTTATCAGCAACTTCATCCTTTATAACAAGGTGAATATAAAGCTACACAATTTTCAAATTCCTGACAGAAGCAAAAAGGTGAAATAAAGTTGCTACAGACATAAAAGTAGTTAATAGCAACAATAAGAAACATGTATCTTATTTGAAAATGTATTTGCACTTAGCCATTATGGTACACTGAATAATGGCCCCCAAAAGATGTTCACGTCTAAATCTAGAACTTACAAATATGTTACTTTAGGAGACAGAGGGACCCTGAAGATGTGATATTAAGGATCTAGAGATTAGGAGGTCCTCCCGGATTATCCCAGCGGGTTTCATAAAATCACAAAGGGTCCTCATAGGATAGATGAGGGAGGACCACAATCAAGAACACCTGAGGATGGAGGCAACAGTCATAAAGGAGAGAGGATGCTGCACTGTTGGCTTTGAATGTGGAGAAAGGGACAAAGTGGCCTCTAAAAACTAGAAAGGCAAGGATATAAGTCTCACCTTAGAACCTCCAAAGAACTCATCTTGCCAACACATTGACCTTAGCCTAGTGAGGATGATTTTGGACTTTTGATCGGAAGGTTCAGGACAGACCACCCCCAGAAAGTGTCACTTTGGCATGTGGATTATTTTGAGCTGAAGTTACCTGAGAACCACGGGCTCAAGAAATATCTTTTTTTCCCTCCCTTAACCACACAGAAGAATCTAAATTGGGGGCCTTTTCCGGAATAAGAGTTATTAGCAACGATAAATTTTATCTGAGTGACCCATCTGTATGGCAGGGCAAACATCTAATTACCAAACATCTGCTCTTCTGATCGGCCTGTCAAGTGCATTCCTTTCCTCTGAAGTCCCAGACCCCTACCCCCTTCTCCTTCATTCCATTTGATATATATATGATATATATATACATATATATACATATATATAAATATATATATGTATATATATATACACATACATACTTCATTTTCCCTGTCTTTGGACTTTCCACGCCAGTGTGGATTGCCTTACATATACCTATTAAATTTGATTTTCTCTTGTTAATTTGCCTCAGGTCAATTTGATTCTTAGTCCAGCTAGAAGGACCTTTGAAGTTCTGACAACTTCAGAACTATAATAATAAAATTTGTATTTTCTTAAGTCACGAAAATTTGGTAATTTGTTAGAGCAGCATTAGAAACCAATACAATTTGATCTTTTAACAGAAATCAGAGAGCCTAATTTCAAAATTAGAGAGACATAATTTTAAGTACAAGTTGTCTTGGATGTGGGAAACTCCTTTATAATGATATGTTCTTGGACTTCCAGCTTCAGATCTGACATGAAAAATGCTTAGAACTCATCACTTTTATCCTCACAATAAGAACAAAGATGAATAAATTTTGATGAATTGTTGGAGGCTGGGGTAGGTTAATCTGAGTTAAAAGCTCCTGGGTTTCTTGTCCTAGGAGGCTCCTATGTGATCCTGGATTATACCTACAAGAGCCCCACTGAGTTCCCGCAGTAAAGATTACAGAAAAGTCCTCTCTAGTTTCAAGCAGTGGAGGGTAAAACAAAGATTTTGAAGTATGCTCAGAGCATTGTTCGTAACAGTGGTCTGGCCCTGGAAGAGAAACTATTTTACCAGAGCCTTATCAGACCAAATAGAGGGCCAATTAAATAACCCTGGTCACCTCCCCAACCCCAGACTTTCTGTCCCAAGTAAGGGAACACAAAGATCAAAGAAACACTTTGGTAGGTCACATCCCCAGCACTTAGTGCAGAAAAAAAAAAAAAAAAAGATTATCTAAAGTCAATAATGTATGCTTCCACCTTAGGAAACTACAAAATGAAAAGCCGCATAAAATAAAGCAAGTAGAAGAAAAAAATGTTAAAAATACGAGCATAAATCAGTATAATTGAAAACATGAACAGTTGAGAAAAATCAATAAATCCACAATCTACTTCTTTGAAAGATCAAGAACATTTATAAATCCATAGCTAGGATAACTCCTCCCCCGCCCCAAAATGAGGGAGGGAAGGAAAGAGAGAGAGAGAGAAGATATAAATTACTAATTCCAGAAATCAAAGAGATCCTCATTACCGATACCATGGACATTAAAGCAGTAATAAAAGAGTATTATGAAAGACTCTATGGCTACCAATTTGATAACTGAGATGAAATGGATTGACTCCTCAAAAGACACAAGCTATCAAAATTCATACAAGGAGAAAGATTTAAACTATTCCATATGATACTATAATGATGGGTACATGATGTTAGGCATTTGTCAAAACTCATAGCTGTACAACACAAAAAACTGGGTTTAGTTAAGAATAATTTTTTATTTAGAAAAAAGATACTTTTAGATCTCCTTAAATTTGTCTTTTATTTATTTATTTTTTAAAAGATTTTACTTATTTATTTGACAGAGAGAGAGACACAGCGAGAGAGGGAACACAATCAAGGGGAGTGAGAGAGGGAGAAGCAGACTTCCCACAGAGCAGGGGGCCAGATGCGGGGCTCGATCCCAGGACCCTGGAATCATGACCTGAGCCAAAGGCAGACGCTTAATGACAGAGCCACTTGGGTGCCCTAATTTGTCTTTTATTTTAAATGAAATTTCTACTAATCAATTATTTGGGGGTGTCACTGCCAGAATTTTAGTGGCAGAAAACATTCTCCTGTTTTAAGGCATATGTGAACCCCATTCCATTTACATTAAAAATCTTACTAGATATTACAATTCTGGAGTACTTCTGATGTTCTCTATTGCCTGTTTTTTTATTTTTTTTATTCTAGTAATGTAAGATTTTAAACTTTTTGCAAAAGAACACTTTTGTTCAGTGGATTATACTAATGTGATTCTGGCTACTATTTACTAAGAAAAAAAAAATCAAAGGAAATGAGCCTAAGTACTAATTCTAGAAACGTATTTGGTGAGTGTGATTGGCTTGTTTTGTGACAAGTACCTTGCTTAAGCTCACTGAACTTAATTTAAGCCATATCTACAGATGGCGGTTTTTTAATCTATTGTGTTGGACTGAAGCATCTGACCAGATTTCTAAACAAGGCATTGTCTTTTAGAGAAGCAGGCAGTCTCCTTGGTCCTCCAGGGAATTATCTTTTGAAATAGTTGTAGCAGCAGTACTGAGGTAAAGAATTTAATAGAGGAAATGAGGCCAGGTTAAGAAAAGTGGAAATGGGAAAATGTTCCAGCAAGAGCCATACCTTAGTTTGAATTAAACAGAATGCAGGCACTAAGTTCCTTTGAACCCGTCTTTGTTTACCTTCTTTAGATATAGATGGCAATAGGAAAATCAATCTTAATGAAAGGACTCTTGTAATGACCAAACATTACACACCAAAATGGGGAAATCTAAGTATTGTTTAAAACCGCAAAAGCAAGAATTCATTGTCAAATGAACGTACACTGAATGCAAATGTGCAGTTCACAATGCTGTGTCAGCTAAATGCTCTCCTAAAGCATGCTGGATTCTAGGATGCCCAAGGGTAATGAGCTATAAATATGTAGACATTATTTATTTTTAATGTAAACACAAACTTAAAACTTTTAACAACACATTTATGCAATTCAGTTTTGTTTGAAAAAAAAAATCCCATCTGGGAGTCCTTCAAACAAACATCCATACACCCTGACACAGCTGTCATTTTCTTCATCTTATACATGGAAAGGAAAGCAGGACCTTGTTTATCAACCACAATGCTAAGAATGGCAACTACAAAACTGAACTTCGGATGCAGGAATTGAGTGATTTAACTAACGATTTCTAATTGGACTGTCTCCAGAGACTAAAGGTAAGCATTGCAATAGACTCTAGAGAGATTAAAAGTTAAAAATCAGAATGACAGTATTTTTCTTTTCTGTAGCATAGACATTTAGAATAAGTTCAATATTTCTTTTAATTTTCAGAGGAAATGATTTTGAGGAGAAATCACCTCACGGTTGGAGGGAGGTACTGAGAAGAACATGTGAAGTTCATAGTCTCAATAAAGGCACAGGCTCGCTGAAAGCCTGAGATCTAAGATCATGCAACAATTTCTCTTTCCCCACATCTTACCAACACATCACCAAAGGCCCATGTACCAGCATTTCTTTACTTAGGACATCTTGTCCAGTTTTTAACAAATCATCACAAGGCATACAGAAAGGCAACAAGTAAGATTCGAAGAGACAGAACAAGCATCATTACCAGACTTAGACATGGCAGGGATGCTGAAATTATCAGGTCAGGAATTTTAAACAACTATGATTGATGTGCTAAGAACCATCATGGAAAAAGTCCATAGTATGCAAGAACAGATGAGTAATGTAAGCAGAGAGAAAAGAAATGCTACATAGGGAATATAGTCAATGGTCTTGTAAGAGCATTGTATGGTGACCGCTGGTAGTGACACTTGTGGTGAGCATGGCATGGCAAATAGAGGAGTTGAATCATTATGTTGTACACCTGAAACTAGTTTAACATTGGGTGTTAACTATACTCAAGAAAAGGAGGAAAGGAAAAGAAGAGAAGAGAAGAGAAGAGACGAGAAGAGAAGAGAAGAAACGAGATGAGATGAGACGAGATGAGATGAGACGAGATGAGACGAGACAAGAGAAAAGCTAGAGACTGAAAACACTGTAACACATATGAAAAAGGCTTTTGATCAGCTTTCCACAGCTGAGAAAAGAATCTCTGAGCCTCAGGACATGTTAATAAAAACTTTCAAAACTGAAAAACAAAGAGAAAAAATTTGAAAAAGAAAAAAAAAACAGAACAGAATATTCAAGCTCTGTGGACAGCTACAAAAGATGAAACATATAAACATGAAAATACCAGAAAGAGAAGAAAGAGAGAAAGAACAGAAGCAGTATTTGAGTCAAGAGTGACTGAGACTTCCCCAACTTAATGTCAGACACCAAACTATAGGAAGCTCAGAGAACATGAGGCAGAATAAATTGTACTAAATACAATTATACAATGCGTATACAGATACACACACATAAACTGGGCATACCACACTCAAAATGCAGAAAATCAAAAATAAGGAAAAAAATTTTCAAAGAAGCCAGAGGAAAAAGCACCTTGCTTATAGAGTATCAAAGATAAAGAATTCGGGGCACCTGGTGGCTCAGTCATTAAGCGTCTGCCTTCGGCTCGGGTCATGATCCCAGGGTCCTGGGATCGAGCCCCGCATCGGGCTCCCTGCTCGGTGGGAAGCCTGCTTCTCCCTCTCCCACTCCCTCTGCTTGTGTTGCCTCTCTCACGGTCTCTCTCTCTGTCAAATAAATAAATAAAATCTTTAAAAAAAAAAAAGATAAAAAATTCCATCTGACTTCTCAGAAACCAAACAAGCAAACAGAGTGAGGAGAAAGATTTCAAGTGTAGAAAGAAAAACCTCACCAACATAGAATTCTATCTTGTGAAATTATACTTTCAACATGAAAAAGAAATAAAAACTTCCCCAAACAAAAATTAAGAGATGCCAGTAAACCTGCCTTGCAAGAAATGTTAATAAGGCTCTTAAAAGATGGAAAATAATGTACATTAGAAACAGGGATCTACTTGAAGGAAGGAAGATCATTGGAGACAAGTTAGGGGAGGGTAAAATAAAACTTTTATTTTGTTATTCTTAATTGATTTCATAGGTAAAATTTCAAAATAACTAGCAAAAATGTATTTGATTATGCATGTGGCTGTGCATATAAATGTGTGTGTGCATGCTTATAATGATCATGCATAAGTTGAATGACCATGACACAAGAGACAGGAGGGAAGAATTAGAAATATTTTATTATATTATTATAAGGTACTTGCACTACCCATGAAGTGCTACAGTATTCTGCAAAGGTGGGCTTGGATTAAGTGTAGACATATATTGCAAATGCTAGGGCAACCACTAATAAAAGTAAAAAAATAAATAGGTAAAATATATTTTAAAAATGATTTTTGTTCATTTGGAATTCAAACTTAACTAGGCATCCTTTTTGTTCATTTACTTATCCTGCTAATGTGAAATAACTTGCAGAGAAGTTGCATGGAAATTTCTTGCTTTGCAATAGTTTGTAGGGATGAGGAAAGAAAAAACTACTTGGTCGGCTCCCTCTCATCTCCTGTCTCTTGTCAAAGTATCTTCCATGGAACATATATGTTCCCATACTTCTGAACAAGCACCAGGCTCTTCTGGGCAGCAGTTGAAAAAGCCAGCTGGTATCAGTCGTGTATCTCTGAGTCCTGATGTGGTGGAAGTGGCCACAGCCTTCCAGAGTCTGGTCAAGAGGGGCCTGAGTGATACAGCTGTTCAGTTTTGTGCACGGTGGAGGCCAGGCCAGAGCCCAACTTGAGGAGGCTGACATTTTGTCAGTGTTAGGACAAGAGTATACGGTGGCCTTACTTTCCTTTGTGCAAATGTCTGATGGCTCAGAGGGAGTTAGAGCCAAATAAACATGGGAAGTGTGTAACCTTGATTGGATATAATTAATTGCATGGGGGTTATCATAAAGATTAGGTGGGTAAATCAGGGAAAGCACAATGCACAACATTTAACACATAGAAACAAACATATGTAGCATGGGCAGTGTTATTACACCATCATAGGTTCATAAATGTACTTCATGCTTTTATATTTTTCCAGAAATAAACCAATGTGAGAGCTGTGAATATTTGGTCATAGTTGAACTAACAATATAAAGATAATAGTACGACACCATTGGACAGAAGTCAAGAGGTGAGGATATTGGGAGTGGGTTGTAGAAAGTAATACAATACCACCAAATCCCTCGTCTTATGTAACGAAGACGCAGATTTATTAAGATAATATCATTGTAACTTAAATCCTAAAGTAAAATGTAAACTTTAAGAGTAAAAAGTAAAATAGCCAAATTCAGTGAATTACACAGGGTTTGGAGGTATGATTGCAGGCAGTATAGAGGTCATAAATTCCTCATCATTTCTGGTGAGGAGTCCTAGCATACTGTTCAAAATGGAAATGTAGTGGTAAAGAAGCAGATGTATCAGAAACAGGGGGCTAAATGGGGGGAGGGAACCTGGGAAGAAAACGTGGCTTTGGAAAGAAAAATGGCTTTGAAAATGTTTACTTTTTATTCATAACTCTTCCTTTCTAATGGATCATTATTTGGGGGCCATGTGATTAAAGACAAAATCTCCTGCCAACTCAGGAAGTCGCACCACAAAAGTAGAAGAGAAAAAACGGTTTTATTATTGAGAGATCACTCACCCAGAACACAATGCACATCCTATGCAGTTCGCTACAGATCACAAAGACAGAAGGAAAGCTCAATCTTATACAGCTAGCCAGGGCAACCCATGACATACATGCTCTCACTCTAAACAATAATGAGTCTGCCAAGTAGGAGTGAACTTGACAGCATCATCTGTCACATGAAGTTTATCCTAAATTCACCCAGTAATCAGATGACCATTTGTGTTTGCTAATTGCCTTTACCCAAAGGAAAAAATATGCTTCCATTATTTGTGAAAATATGTAGGTTTGCATGTGGAGTCAGGCACGCAGAAGTTAGCTTCCTACCCTCATCTGGAAATTAGAAAATAAGGGTGTTATCTTCCTCTCATTTCAAAGAGATGGCTTCCAAGTCCTTAAAAAATAACATTCCAGGGTTATAAAAGTGGCAAATTTTTTTTTTAGCTTTTAAGAGGTTTATATATATCATAAAGGGGCAGGAAAATAATTCACAGTTAAAGGTTTTCTAAAGTAAATGCCCTAAGAGTATGGAGGGGATATCCCTTTCCTGCCTTGGGTATAATTACTCTTTCTTACTTGTGATTTGTGTTCACCCTTATATTATCTACATTGTCTTTCCTATAGTAAAATATAATCTAATAAAATTTAATTTAAATTCAGATTTAGGGGCCCCTGGGTGTCTCAGTCAGTTAAGCATCTGCCTTTGGCTCGAGTCATGATCCCAGGGTCCGGGGATTGAGCCTCCCTCCCTCGGGCTCCCTGCTCAGTGGGGACCCTGCTTCTCCCTCTCCCTCTGCCTGCCTGTCTGCCTACTTGTGATTTCTCTCTCACTCACTCTTTTCCTCAAATAAATAAATAAAATCCTTTAAAAAATTCAGATTTAAATGGCATTTAGAAAGGGGTATACATTTATTTGTAACTGTCACCATCGCTGCACAGAATCAATAGATACATTTTTATATAGATGTAAAAATTCTGTTTACAATCAACAAATCCAACCCTTGTAATTGGGTTTATTTTTTTATATTTGCTCTTGTGACATATTTTTCAGAAAGTGACTACAACCAGCATTACAGTATGTTTGCCCATAATATTTGTGAATTATAAAATAAACAATTGTCCTTCCAAGTGCAGTAGTGGTGGGGTTATTTAGGTAGAAGCTTAGTGAACAGAGAGAAAAAGAAGGAAGCATTCAGAAAGATAAATATCCCAAACTCACTTTTGCTTGTTTTCTATTTCTTGTTGTAAAACTCCTACACAACAGAATGTATGAATTAGCCTACAGATGTTCAAGTCAACAATATCTAAGCATCTTTCAGTTTATTCACTTTTTTTTATTATGTCTATATATCTGAAGTATTCTTTATAGAGATATCCTTGGAAGGGGCAGCTCTATTGCAAATAAATATTTGGCCAAATTTTGGCCAAAAACTTCAAATTTCTGACACTTAAGGGACTGTATTCTTTCTATGTGGCATCTTAATATTTATGACAATTTTTCCCAATTAATTATTACATGGACCGGGTGATCTGAGAGTTGGTTACCTCCATCTTAGAGGCACATCCTTGTCTCCCTCCTCATTAGTGAATATCATTGATATAAATTTCAAATCATAATTAAATGTATCTACTAAATGTGGTCAAAAGTCCAAAAGTCTTTTAGTCATTTTCACATGCTATCACAGCTAACAAATAGAATGTTTTTCCCTTTTCTCCCTTTTTTGTAGAGCCTATATTTTAAGAGATTAATAAATAACCTGCAACAAATCCACCGAATATTTGTAAGAATGGAGTACTGCATTAATATCTAAACGGATATCATGGTGTGTCTTCTTTTTCTGGGACTTCAGATCTTAGAGAGCTATGTTGAAACTATATCTGATTATTTTTAAGGAAAGTAGAAGGTGTAGATAGAGTTTGGACATTTTTCTGTTGTACATATGTCATCTGGAGATTTTTAGTAAAAAGTGCTTCCCAGAGGGAAAGAATAATTTTAATTGTGGATATTTAATCTAAGCCTTTCATAATAATATGTTTCCTTACTACCAAAGTTACGTTTGTGTTTAGCATTTACATCTCTTAGTTGAAAACAGGACGGTGTGTGAGATGTGTGCAAGTTTGTTATTTCTTTAAAAGTGTGCATGGTTCTTCCTCTTCTCACATACTGACAGGTAATTATCCATACACATTCACTCTATCAGGCACTTGTACTCTTCAATGAGCCAGAGGAAAATATATTGTTTTCATCTTCATGTTCTTTCAAAAGTTTACTTATAAAAGTCAGTCCTAAATATACTACTTGTGATAAAGCTTTGCTTTTATTAATCTATGTGACATTTAGATTTCAATTATATGGAATCCTATTTACCTTTGGAATGAAGAAAATTGGAAAAAAAGCTTTGTTACCGCTGTGATAACAAGAAAAATTCAGATAATCTAAATAATCATAATTTTTGTTAAGCCATCGAAGAGTCAATTTCAAATGGTATAAAATCTAAGGAAAGAAAGGGTTTTTGCAAGGAGAGACCCATGCAGAAAATACTGAGTAACAAACAATAGTTTGCCATTAAAGGAGGAATAAAAGCCTGGATAGAGATTCCTTTTGATCTATAGGTGTGTAGTGAAGGTCAATAGCTGCAGGGAGAACAGGAGTACTGAGAAATTTCCTCTGGTACTTCAGGCTGCCACACTAAATGCAAGATAAGACTGGAGAACTGTGACCCTGGTGGAACGTTCATGATAACTAGAGCAACTACAAAACCCAAATCCAGCTCTGCTCCTGACTAGATGGAGTCAACCTCCCATACTAAAGGCCTACCACCCAGTACAAGAAAAACGATGAATGAAAATAAATACTATTCAGGGCATAAATACCATTTACATCAATCTCTACTCTTTTATACATGATGTCTAGTTGCCAATAAAAAATTAAGTGACACACAAAAAAGCATGGTAAAACAACAACAATGAAGCCATTGTGAAGAGACAAAAAAATCAATAGAAGGAGACTCAGAGATGGCTCAGATGTAAAATTTTTCACACAGAGAATTTAAAATAATTATACATGTTAAAGACTCTAGTAATAAGGGGAAAATATGTATGAACATGTGGAGGATTTCGCCAAAGTGATCAAAATTATAAGGAATAATTAATTGTACATGCTATTAAAAAACAAAATGAAGCCCCAAACTGTGTAGAGATGAATGATGCTTTGGTGGGCTCATCAGTTGACCTGATATATCTGAGGAAAGAATCGGTGGATATGAAGAAAGTTCAAGGAAATTACCTAAAATGAATCGCTTAAAAAGAAAGAGTTAAAAATTATATTATATGAAAGTTAAAAATAAACACTATAATACACCTAAAACGATGCCAAACATTCTAACAAACACAAAACTACTTCCAGAAAAAGAAGAAATAAAGAAGTTCAAAGAAATAAGGTGAAGAGATAATTGCTGATAATTCTCAAAATATTGGAAAATAAGAGTATACAAGATAATAATAACAATATGCAAACCACATACACAAGATTCTCAGAGAACCCAAATAGGATAAATTAAAAACAAACAAATGATCAAAAACCAGAGAAAAAACCTGTACACGTAATTTTTATTCTGCTCAAAACCAAAGATGAAAAAAAAATCTTGAATGTAGCCAAAAAATGATGACATTCTACATGCAGAGGAATAAAGATGAACTTGGAGCAGACGTTCTGACACCATGTAATCTAGAAGACAAGGGGTTAAGGTCTTTAAAATACTGAAAGATAAACACTGCCCACCTAAAATTCTGTGTACAGTAAAGCTACCTTTCAAAAATAAAGGAGTATCAAAAACTAATGATGTATGGTGATTAACATAACATAATAAAAGAAAAGAAAAGAAAAGAATCAAGTTCAAAAAAGGAGAAATAATATATTTTTATAAAACAATCTGAGATAATTCATTGCTAGCTGAGCTTCCCTATAAAAAATTTTTAAAAAGCTTTCTTCATGAAGAATGAATATGATATATGATGGAAGCAAGCATCTACATAAACAACAAAAAAGATATACTGAAATGGTTAAAATAAAAGTAAATATAAGAGATACTTTATCTGACTTTAATTACCCTAAAATATATTTATCTGCCCATGTAAAACTAGTAGCAATTTTGGTTTATGGTGCTGTGGACTGAGCATGTTTCCCCCGATTTCATACACTGAAATCCTAAGCTCCATTGTAATGGTATTAGGAGATGGAGCTTTTGCGAAGTAATTAGGACGTGAGTGGAGCTCTCATGCATGGAATTAGTGCCCTTATAAGACAAGGCATGAGAGCTTGCTTCCTCTCTCTGCTCTTTGCCCATGAGGCTACAAGAAGACAGATATCTGCAAGCCAGAAAGTGAGCTCTCACCAAACACCAAATCTGCTGACACCTTGATCTTGGACTTCCAAGCCTCCCAAACCATGAGAAATGAATGTTTTGTTGTTTAAGCCATCCAATTTATGGTAATCTGTTCTAGCAGCCTGGACTAAGACATATGGTGTGTATAAAAATAAAGTGTTTGACAACAACGGTATGGAAGATGGGAAGGAAAAGTGATAAATAGACTTTTTTAGAAGTTTTAAGCCATGCATGAAATGATATAATGTTATTTGAAATTAGACTGTGATTTATTAAACACATATATTGTAAATTCTAGAGCAGCCACCCAAAAGCATAGAAAAAGTAAGTATCGATTATGAGCCAACAGTGGAGATAAAATGGAACCACAGACATAATTAATAATAACGGGCAGAATAACAAGAGAACAAGCAATAAGAACAGATATAAGGAAGGTGAAACAACTCCCAAGACAGTAAATTTTTGTCCAACCCTATAAAATTACATTAAATGAAAATGATCTGAACAAATCACTTTAAAAAACAGACTTCTTAATTTCATTTAAAAAAGACATAATTAGAAGGTGTCTACAAGAAACACACCTTACATTCAAAGGAAAAGATAGATTAAAAGTGAAAGGAAGGCAAACTATATACTGTGCAAACACTTATCCAAAAGAAGTTGAACCGATCATAGTAATACTAAAAAATGTAGACTTCAGAACAAGTAATATCATCAAGGGCAAAGAGGAACATGGCATAATCATGAAGACAATTCAACAACAAGGCGTAATGGTCACATATGTGTGTGCACTGAAAAGCAATCTTCAGAATATCTGAGGCAAATATGCAGAGAACCTAAAGAAGAGACAAACCCACAATTTTACATCTACATACTTTTTGGTACCTGATATCATTTTATTGATATTAGAATTGCTAAATTCAAAACTGATGATGATTTGAAATGTTGATGTAAAATGGGAGCACCTGGAGATGGGTCATACGTCCAATGAAATTTACAATATGGCCAACACTTTGTAGAATGATCTGACAGGTAATAGTAAAGCTAACAATACAATTACTCTATGGAAAGCAATCCCAGTCATTGGTATTTTATCGAGATAAGTGAAAACATCTTCTAACACAAAAGACTTACAGGAGCAGCATTTTTCATAATGCTAAAATCCAACGTTCACCAATAGGTGAAAGTTATACAAGCCATTGTGTGTCTACACTACTCAGCATGGGAAGAAATGAAGCACTTATAGACATAAAACATGGGTGATTCTCAAAACATGCTGGGGATCAAAACTAAACTCAAATGAATGTATACTTCATAGTCTATCTGTATAAAATCCAAGAGGAGGTAAAGCTAATCTTGGGTGATGAAAATAAGACATTATTTGACTTTGAGGGAGCAGATTCACTGGTATTAATCATTAGGCAACTTACCAGTACTAAAGCAATTAGTATAGTGATACAAACAGCTAGGGGCTATTTAAATTTATTTGATCAGGGGCACCTGGGTGGCTTAGTTGGTTAAGCAGCCAACTCTTGATTTTTGGCTCAGGTCATGATCTCAGGGTCCTGGGAGCGAGTCCATATCAAGCCCCACATCAAGCTCCACATCAGGCTCTGCACCCGGCCAGGAGTCAGCTTGAGGATTCATTTTCTCTCTCCCTCTCTCTCTGCCCCTCACCTTCCCCTCCCACCCCACTCACACGCTCTCTCTATAAAAAAAAATGAATAAAATCTTTAAAATAAATAAATAAATTTATTTTATCAGATAATATATACTAAAATTTAAATCTGAAATTACTTATTGAAAAATAATGCCAATTGTGAACTTCTCAAATAATGTCTATTGATATAGATATTAAAATATATATGCTGTTATTGCTTTTATTAAAAATGCTTTTACATAAAATATACAAATATAACATTTAAACAGAATAGTATGACCATAATGGACTCAGGAAGATGTGAATATTTTATATTTGACACAAATAGAATTATCAAATCTATAGGGAAAATATGGATAATATGATGAGCATTGTCAATTTGTTATCCTTTTGCAAAAAATTAATTAGATCCTTACCTCCTCTCATGTGCAACATAAATTTCCAGAATCAAAGCCATAAAAAGCAATAGAAAAACTGAAATCCTTACAATAAATCATGCATATGTAGGTTAACATTCTGTGAATTGGAGAATATTTCTCATTAAGTTTGACTATGTACACATTAAACAACAACATTTAATGACAAGTGTGTCATAAAAAGTGAGGTAATAAATCCAGAATTGGAAAATGGTTTTCAATACACATTTGGGTTAACATCTAACCCCTACTAGAAATCCTTCAATCCAATACTTCAGTTCATAAGAAAGAAATACAATATAAATTAGCAAGATACACAAATAGGGAAATTTTAAAAGCACAAAGCAAAGTAGGATAGTTCCAATAATCAAAGAAATGAAGAGACTACCTCACAGCACAATATTAGCAAAAATTTAAAAATCCGTAAGCATTAAAAATTGGAAAGAAAATGGAATGTCTACCAAAACTTCAGAGGGAAATATCTGATATGTAAAAATCTGACTATGAGCACTTTGAATCCATAGTGTTCCAGGTGATGCTCTGATTTTCAAAAAAGGGGAAATAAAGAAATTTGCGGGAATATTTTCATTGTAACATCACCAAAATCTTGAAAACAAAATGTAAATCTGTTTTGTTATAATCAAATAATGGAAATTACAAAGCATTAAAGTGAAATTAACAAAGATCAAAATAGATTTTCAAAGTATTATTTTAAGATATCTGATAATTAAATGCAACTCAGGCATCTAGATTGATAATAGAATAAAGAATATTGCTGTAAAGGATACTAGTGAGAACACAGGAAAAATTGGACTATGTATTGTGGATGAGATAATCAACTTGCATCAATATTGAATTTCCTAATTTTGACAATTGAACGGTGGTATGAAAGAAATATCCTTGTTCTTAGGATACATATACTGAATTATTTAGAGAAAATTGTCACAGTATCTTTAACTATATACCAAGTTATTCAGAAAATAAATTATATATGTGTTTGTGTATATGTAGAAAAGAATAAATGAAAAAGGAAATGTAACAAAATTGTAAAAATTGGTCCATCAGTGGGTGCCTTTTTGCAACCTATAAATTTTAAATAATAAAATATAAAATATTGAATAAAATGCAAATTGCAAAATACATATTTCATTAAATATTTATTCAGTATTTCAATATATATCTTGTACCTATATATTACATATGAATACATGGACAATTAAAAAACATAAATATGATTTTAAAAAAGCAAGTTTATGATGGTTTTGCTCTAAAAGAGGAGCATGTAACTTTATGTTGTACGTTATTTTTCGAAAATTCTTTCTTTGATGCTGTAACCTAGAAAATGTGTCTCCCCTTCAGTCGGCTCTCTAAACCAATATGAAAGACAAGGAAAATAAAGCAAATGAAGAACAGAAGTTTTTAATGATTTTAAAAACTCCTTTATTCTCTAAACACAGTATAAATGAAGATGGGCTGCCAAGTTCAATGAATATTAGATCAGACTCAGAATGGAGGCAACAAGAGCACTCACAACCCAGGTAGAGCTTGCAGAACACAGGATTTTCCAAATTAAGAAGCACACACTGGGGAGTAAAATCTATGCCAGAAATACAATTGTACTGACTCTAGGAGCCTCCCTGAGTGACATTTGAAATCATGGAACCGCAAATGGACCATTCCTGGAAATGACCAACAGGAAGGATTGTTTTACAAGTTCCAGTCTACTAAGGACAGAGACTTATATGAAAGCATAATGTACAAACTTGTGGAACACTGTTGCACACCTGAAACTAATGGCAACATTGTGCATCAACTATACTGAAAGAGAAAAAAAGAAAAAAAACAGCTGCCAGTGAATTGCTGCAGGATACCCACAAGCATACACACACATACATACACATGCATGGGCACAAACACATGCACACAGATGCACATATGCACTCACGCACATGCACTTTTTGTCAAAAGGACTTCCGAGTAAATCAATATGATGCCTAAATAACCTGAGTCACTCACTAGCTCCTTTCTAAATTGCTTTGCTGCAAATAGATGATTCAGGAAGACATGTAGGCATGCAGAAATGAGGACAATTGGATCAGCATTCAAAATATTGAAAAAATAAAGAGGTAAGGAATACTGAAAACAAAGCACACTAGAGACATATTTTGTCTATAAGTAGGTGAAATTGTGACTAGAAAAGATTCAAAACATGTATTAAAATGTTCAAATAGTGTGTTCTAATGAATGTAAATATCAAATAAAAATTATAAGGATTAATGAAGAAATATCAACTCAACAATACACAAAAATTAAGTTGCTGATGATAAAGTTAATAAAGCCATAGCCAAAATTAATGCCACAGAGGAAGTAGCAAAGCAGAATGATAAAAAACAACTAAACAGAATGGAGACAGTATTGTAACTCTAAAGAAAAGGAATAGGCCTTCTACATGTTCAAAAAAAAAACAAAAAACAGGTTAAAATATAAACTTGAGGCAAAGGAAAAAATACGAGGTTGTAAAGTAATTATCTGTATAAGATAGCTCATATAATAAAACATATTTAAACAATAAGCATTAAATAAATTATTCAATTTTAAAAACTGTAATATTTTAAAATTCATTCTGAAACTGAATGTATTTCTCATACCAATCCTAGCACATCTATTATTAGGAAAACAGTCTCAAATTTTGGTTCATAGAGCAGAACCCAAATATATGCTGCATTCCCAAATCATATCTAGTATAAATGTTATCGAAATGGTTGAAAGTAAACAAATGGATATATCAATACCAGATAAATGTAATAATAAAAGGAAAAAATGAATGATATTAACAACAGTGACCTTAAAGTCTATCAAAGTTGTTAAATGTGAAAGGGAAGGGCCCCATTGTTGAAACCCACAACAAATAGCTTGTAGTCATGAATATACATGTACCAAATATCATAACATCAACATTCATAAAGCAAAAGACCAAAAAGGTAGAGGGAAAAATATCCTTCTGATGTTTCAGTTCATGAAAGACAATACTGAGAAAATATTAGTAGTAATACAGAGAACCTAGATGAAGTAATATATAGATGTAATTGATATATAGCAAAGAATTTACAGAAGAAATACCTCCTGTCCAAATGTTCAGGAAACAATCACAAAATCTCAGCATATATATTACTAATAGCCATGAAGAAAAAATATGATAAGCACAAATAGAGAAAAAATTCTGTAAATAGCATGCTAATATTTTCTTACTATTTAAAAAGCACACACATACACACATCCCTCATAAATGTTAAAGTACAAAAACCAGTTGCTTCATAAAAAAATCTTCAAGCAAGAGCAAAATAAAAAATGAAATGCAGAGGATTTTGAAAATAATCATTAAATGACTATATATCAGCTTATACAAGAACAAATTATGTGATACATATGCAGACATAAATAGTCATTAATGACAACATAAAACTGAAGGAAATAAGATCTTAAAACTACATGTGGCACAAGTACAAATAAAGATATCAAAGTATAAAAAGAATAAATTGATAAATGTTAAATCAAAAATCGATAAATTACAAAAAAGAAAAAATGACGACAAAAAACTAAATGTAATAAGTAATATTTGGAAATCAACAAAACAACACTCAAACAAATCTGATTAGATTAACAAAATCTAGAATACAAGGGAAGAAGCAAAACAAAACAAAATATTAAAAACGGTAACGGGGATGGTGGGAAAAAAGTTGAAATAAATCCCCCCATTCTATGGAAATAAATATGCCAGCCTAGAAAAAGAACAATTTTAAAGAAATGGAAATAACCTGAATATGACATCAGAAAAATATATAATCTAAATGGAACATTTACCACAGTATAAAGTAAGAAAGGTAGAGATAACATGAATGAAAACAGCCAATACATTTCTGGAAAAAATCTGAACCGAAAACGAAACTATAAGCTGACATACTATGTTCATTTTCAATCTCCTACATGACAAATTATCAGAAATTACCAAAATTACCAAACATTTAGCAACTTGAAAGAAACTCTTCATTATCTCATGGTTGTCAGAATTTCAGCATGATACATCTTGTTTCTGTGCACAGGATACCCCAAGGCTGAAATCAATGTATCAGCCAAGCCAAGTTCTCATTGGGGATTTTAGAAAAGAATTCACTTCCAGGCTCATTCTTATATTGGCAAAATCCCTTTCCTTGTGATTGTAGGACTGAGGTAGCCATTTCCTTGCTAGCTCTTAGCTGGAAGTGGTTCTCAGTCTTGGGAGAGTTTCACAAGACTCCCTACCCCCCACCCTATTTCCAATCCAACAGCTGCAGGTTGAATCTACTGTGGTTAGAATCTCTGATTCTCCCTCTATCGCACCCCCAGATTCAGATTTAAAGAGGCCACGTAGTTAGGACAGATCCACCAAGATAATTCCCTGATCTTAAGGTAAAATGATTTAGGACCATAATTGCCAGGTAAAATATCTTCACAGTTGTGTTTGATTGAATCTCTAGGAGAAGGTATGTGTAACCAGTAGCAGGCAATCTGGAGATGCCTAAATACCTCCCACACTATCTACCAGATGTCAGTACACATCCTAAAGTTAGAGTGTTTTAAAAATATTTTATTGGTGGTGGGAAAGATGCAAAATCAATTAAAAAATAGACTCTAGAGTGAGAGTTTGACTTCCTCTTTGCCGATTCAGATGCCTTTTATTTCTTTTTGTTGTCTGATTGCTGAGGCAAGGACTTCTAGTACTATGTTAAACAGCAGTAGTGATAGTGGACATCCCTGCCTTGTTCCTGACCTTAGGGGAAAAGATCTCAGTTTTTCCCCATTGAGAATGATATTCGCTGTGGGCTTCTAATATATGGCTTTTATGATATTGAGGTATGTTTCTTCTATCACTATGTTGTGAAAAGTTTTAATCAAGAAAGTATGCTGTACTTTGTCAAATGCTTTTTCTGCATCTATTGAGAGGATCATATAGCTCTTGTCCTTTTATTTATGTAGTGTATCACATTGATTGATATGCAGATGTTCAACCAACCTTGCAGACCAGGAATAAATCCCACTTGGGTGTTGTGAATAATCCTTTTAATGTACTGTTGGATCATTGGCTAGTATTTTGGTGAGAATTTTTGCATCCATGTTCATCAGGGATTTTGGTCTGTAATTCTCCTTTTTGGTAGGGTCCTTGACTGGTTTTGGGATCAAGGTAACTCTCACTGTTTGCAGATGACATGATACTTTATGCAGAAAACCCAAAAGACTCCACTTTTTTGCTAGAACTCATACAGGAATTCAGCAAAGTGGCAGGATATAAAAATCAATGCACAGAAATCAGTTGCATTCCTATACACTAACAATGAGACAGAAGAAAGAGAAATTAAGGAGTCGATCCCATTTACAATTGCACCCAAAACCATAAGATACCTAGGAATAAATCTAACCAAAGAGGCAAAGATGTGTACCTAGAAAACTATAGAACACTCATGAAAGAAATTGAGAAAGACACAAAGAAATGGAAAAATGTTCCATTCTCATGGATTGGAAGAATAAATATTGTTAAAATGTCTATGCTACCTAGAGCAATCTACACATTTAATGCAATCCCTATTAAAATACCATCAACTTTTTCCACAGAGCTGGAACAAATGATCTTAAAATTTATATGGAACCAGAAAAAAACCTGAATAGCCAGAGGAATGTTGACAAAGAAAACCAAAACTGGGGGCATCACAATTCCAGACTTCAAATTCTATTACAAAGCTGTAATCATCAAGACGGTATGGTACTGGCACAAAAACAATGGAACAGAAATGGACCCTCAACTCTATGGTCGACTAATCTTCAACAAAGCGAAAAAGAATATCCAATGAAAAAAGACAATCTCTTCAACAAATGGTGCTGGGAAAATTGGACAGCCACATGTGGAAGAATGAAACTGGACCATTTCCTTACACCACACACAAAAATAAACTCAAAATTTATGAAAGACCTAAATGTGAGACAGGAATCCATCCAAATCCTAGAGGAGAACACAGGCAGCAACCTCTTTGACCTCAGCCACAGCAACTTCTTCCTAGAAACATCGCCAAAGGCAAGGGAAGCAAGGACAAAAATGAACTATGGGACTTCATCAAGATAAAAAGTTTTGTACAGCAAAGGAAACAGTTGACAAAACCAAAAGACAACTGACAGAATGGGAGAAGATATTTGCAAATGACATATCAGATAAAGGACTAGTATCCAAAATCTATAAAGAATTTATCAAACTCAACACCCAAAGAACAAATAATCCAAAAAAGAAATGGGCAGCAGACATAAACAGACATTTCTGCAAAGAAGACATCCGAATGGCCAACAGACACACGAAAAAATGCTCAACATCACTCGGCATCAGGAAAATCCAAATCAAAACCTCAATGAGATACCACCTCACACCAGTCAGAATGGCTAAAATTAACAAGTCAGGAAATGACAAATGTTGGCGAGGATGCAGAGAAAGGGGAATCCTCCCACACTGTTGTTGGGAATGCAAGCTGTTGCAGCCACTCTGGAAAACCGTATGGAGGTTCCTGAAAAAGTTAAGAATAGAGCTCCCCTATGACCCAACAATTACACTACTGGGTACTTACCCCAAAGAGACAAATGTAGTGATCCAAAGGGGCACGTGCACCCCAATGTTTATAGCAGCAATGTTCACAATAGCCAAACTATGGAAAGAGTCCAGATGCCCACTGACAGATGAATGGATAAAGATATGTGGTATATATATACAATGGAAATTATGCAGCCATCAAAAAAACGAAATCTTGCCTTTTGCAATAATGTAGATTGAACTAGAGGGTATGATGCGAAGTGAAAAAGTCAATCAGAGAAAAACGATTATCATATGATCTCACTGATATGTGGAATTTAAGAAATAAAACAGAGGATCATAGGGGAAGAGAGGAAAAAATAAAATGAGATGAAACCAGAGAGGGAGATAAACCATAAGAGATCTTAATCATAGGAAACAAACAGGGTTGCTGGAGGGGAAGGGGGTAGGTGGAGGGATGGGATAATTGAGTGATGGACATTAAGGAGGCTATGTGATATAATGACCACGGGGTATTATATAAGACTGATAAGTCACAGGCCTGTACCTCTGAAACCAATAATATATTGTATATTATTTATTATTATTATAATAATATATTATTATATATTATTATATATCATATATCATATATCATATATTAATATATTAATAAAAATAATAATATAATAATATAATAAAATTATATTATAATAAAAATAATAAAATATAATAAAAATAAAAAATAAATAATAAAAATAATAAAACCAATAATATATTATTATTATTTATAATAATATTTTATTATATTATATATTATAATTATTATTAATTAACATATAACATATGTTAAATAATTGAATTTAAATTAAAAATGTTTTCAAAAATAGAATCTAAAAAGTAAGATCTAGGACATATGCAGAACATATGGAAAACATAATATTAATAGGTACTACTGTCTATATAAAATTCCTACATTTTGCTTTTTATCAAATAAATATCAGAGTGATTAAAATCAAAATAAGAGTAGTAATATATAATATTTAGTAGCAGGAACAAAAGTAAAGAAAACACTGTATATTGAACTATATCAACATCAACACCTCAGAAAGATTAAGTTTTTTTAAAAAATTAAAAAAACATTGATACATGAATGAAAATATTTGCAATGCATATAAAATTACTGTCATAAGAACGAAGAAACATCCAAGAAATCAACAATAAAAGGAAACCAGGTAAATCATTCAATACAGCAAAATAGGCAGTGAATTCAAGGTTCAACTTAGAATAGAAATAAGTCATTCATATATATAGTTCAACTTCACTAGTAATCAGGTAAATGCAAATGTAAAGAATATTGGAAAGTTTTCAGTTACTCGGATTACTAGAGTTTGGCAAAGTTTTGGGGAATTCAATATTCTTATATACTCCCATGGAGAGGCAGTTTGAATTAAGTTATGGAGAAAACAAAATTTCAACATATATTACCACCTATCTAATGATTCAACTTCTAGCTAACTACCTTACAGAAATATTTACACAGATTACATATATAGAGAGATGATCATTTCTGCATATTTTATAATTGTAACAGAAATAAGAAAAATGTAAATAGTCATGAAGAAATGTTAAATGAATCATTTTATTTCTGTATGCTGAAATACTAAGAAGCAAAGAAGGAATAAAGGTGTCTGTATAATAGACATAAAGTTGTGTTTACTCTGGTTAACAGAAAAAAGGAGCAGAAAACATTTAGAGTTCAATCTGCTTATGTATGCTTGGTAAGGATGCAAAGTAGGGGTTCCTACAGCAGAGCAGAAGTAGAAAAACTGAAAACTTACACTTTGACCTTTTATTCCCTTTATATAGTTTATTCTTTTATTTAAAAAAAGGACAGGGCGCCTGGGTGGCTCAGTCGTTTAGCGTCTGCGTCGCTCAGTTCATGATCCCATGGTCCTGGGATCGAGCCCCGCATTGAGCTCCCTGCTCAGCCGGAAGCCTGCTTCTCCCTCTCCCCCTCCCTCTGCTTGTGTTCCCTCTCTCGCTGTGTCTCTCTCTGTCAAATAAATAAATCTTTTAAAAAATAAAATAAAGGACAAAAGAGAAAATAATATAAATCAACATTAATGCGCAAGCTAGTATAGAAATTTGCAAAATAAAGAAAAAAGTTTTATCATGAAACCCAGAAAAGGTATCCTAATAAAAATCTTATTTTAGCTGCAGCCTGAAGGAATAATTTGCATGTGTTTAGAAAAGACTAGGGAAGTTCATGCTAGATGTTCTGGGGAAAAGAAATAACTATGATGTTGAAATCAGTATCATATATTTTATATTTTACCAACACAATTTAATAATATTTCCCTCCACCAAAAACACTTTTGTAGGTCCATTCCAAAATTTTAGAATGTGATCTCTTTTAAAGCAACTTATGACTTGTGTGGTATATATTTTTATAAAATAAACTGATTAATATCGACTTCTGGGATTAATATCCAACATTACAATTCCCTATTATTTCTTATTAATTTGATTATTTTAAATATTGTTTTATTGCTTGTTAGACAAAGTGGAGGTTAACTAATGAGACTTTAATAATTTATCAGTTGAATTAAAGAAGGAATTTTGCTGTTACGTAAAATCATTTTAATTCAGCTTCAAAAAAAGTTTAGAAAGCTTTACCTTGTAAGAGGTCAATTGTAACCAAATTTTGATTCAACATTTGAGGTTAAATATGCATTTTAATTAAAGTATATTTTGAAATTTGGATTGAGGGCGCCTGGGTGGCTCAGTCAGTTAAGCGTCTGCCTTTGGCTCAGGTCATGATCCTAGGATCCTGGGATTGAGTACCACGTCAAGATTCCTGGTCTGTGGGAAGTTTGCTTCTCCCTCTCTCCCTCTACCCCTCCTCCCACTTGTTCTTTCTCTCCCTCTCTCTCAAATAAATAAATAAAATCTTAAAAAAAAGAAATGTGGATTGATTTCATTTTATTAATTTTAACCATTATGCATCAATGAAAACAGTAAGAAACTAAACTTTGCAGATAAATTTTACATGGAATATAAGGAGAATTGTTATGTTTAAGTTTATTTACCCTTAAATATCAATTAAGTTTTCACTTATGCAATTGTATTACTTTCAATGACCTGATAAAGACATTTTTCTATTGATACGCTATGAACACTTCTATGCAAAATATTGAGATCCATCAGAAAAGAAACCATAAAAATATACACATAATAAAAATCATGAAATCACATAAATAATGTTGTAGACCAAATATATTTTAGACATGGTCATATAAGTTGATAGAATAGTCTCTTTAAGACCTACTCCATGACTATGGAAAACACTGCAGTGTAAATTAGTTTTTTAAGATTGACAAAAATGTGTGCACTTTTTGAAATTTTAAGATCTCATACATAGAGAAATGTGCTTCATATCTATTTAAAAATCTATTAAACTTATCAACTTATTTAAACAAATCTGAAAAAATAGAATTTTTACGATCATTACTATGTCTTACAAGACATGCTTTGTAAAAATGTAAAATTGTGTTCTTTCAGGTGCTATATATTGGTTTTCTATTCTTTGTATCTTTGTGTCAGACTGTGCTAATATTAAAAGTAAACCTTAATGAGTAAATATGATGGTAGTATTAATAGTTATAATGACTGTATGATGCTGTAAAGCTTTGTAAAAAACTCAGACTGTCCATATGTAAGGAAATGGCAGATTCTAGTTCATTTTTTTAATGAAAGCTAATAAATCTACTGTTTAGAATGACTAATTGTCATGTACTATATTGAAATTAAACAGCTATGTCTAGGATTCAGTAGGATGCCAGAGAAGGTAGCTGAATTTCTTCCTCTTTTAATATAAAAACTCCTGTGGCCCAACGGGCACCATGTTTATTATTTGAATTAACTAGGTGGAGAATATATCATGTTACAGATACAAGTTTCCCCCTGCTAACCTGAAAGTAGAGTTTCCTATGAAAACTTTCCTAAGCCAAAATGGCATAAAGTGAAGAAGCAATTACCATTAATTTATACGGAAATTTTTTTAGCATTCCCAGAACCAAAAACTCACCTGTCTTAGGCTTTTCTGATAGTTAGGATACATCCTGCCAAGGGATGTACAAAATACATCAAGATAAAGCCCAGATGCTCACAGACGCAGTTCAAAGCCATGGCAGCTTAATGCTAAGATACTGAGTATGGCTCCCAAGGAAGAAGCTAGGAGGTACGTTGCCTCCACAATGGCTTACTGCCAAACAATCAACACGGCTTTGGCTTTTTGCCTTTTTTCACAAAAGCAAAAATCTTTGGGTTTCTTTCAGTTAATGAAAACAGGTACTAATGTAAGTCTCTGATAAAGTGAATGGAGAAATGCAAACTCAGAAAGTGGGGGCTCCCTGTACTTGGACATACTCTGCATCCAAAGGCAAGATAAATAAGTCATGGAAAACATTTGCTGGTCACAACTGCACAATTACAAATCATAAAATCTTCGACTCCACTTTGCAGGTATTTTATTTGAAACATTTCAATATTAAGTTATTTACATGGAGGGTGCTGAATTTTCCAGTTTTTAAAATACTCACAATATCAAGTGAATGGATAAACCTTTCTTTTTTAACCCTGTTCAAGTCATTTCAATCTTAAATATATTGGAAGGAAAAATGATAATAAGAGGAATATGCATAGATGAATCATATTTTCTTTTCCTTGAGAGGGGGCAAATCTAGGGTACTTTTACCTTTATTTATGCATGTGTTATGTATTTCCCCAATGATTGTATTTTCTGTAATAAGGATGCATTTTTTTTTATTTTGAAAAAGCCAATAAAATTATGAATATAATATTAACTAATTTCTAAAAAAGAAAAAATGCGAAAGATTTTTGTTTGCTTTGAAATCAATAATTAAAAGTCATCATATACAAAGTTTGGCATAACATCTTACATAATCTAATTTAAACTTGCAAACATGGAGAACTGTTTTTATTGCATACTTGCTGCTCACCCATCTGCCATTTGAGTAGCTTTATAGAAACAGAGTTGATTTTCTATGGTGGTGGTCCATTCCATTATTAAATAAATCTCCTTGTTTTAATCTTGTTTCCTGCGCTTTGCCTAAATATGCCTCCCAGAGTTTCAATTTATGTTATCTTCTTTTCATTGACTAAACTTCAAGTTTATAAAGAAATATGTCAAATTCATAAACATCTTTTTTTTGGAATAAATGTTTTCATTTCCATGATCAATTTCTTTTTTTTTTTTTAAGATTTACTTATTTATTTTTTTGACAGAGAGAGAGAGACAGTGAGAGAGGGAACACAAGCAGAGGGAGTGGGAATCGGAGAAGCAGGCTTCCAGCGGAGCAGAAAGCCCGATGCAGGGCTAGATCCCAGGACCCTGGGATCATGATCTGAGCAGAAGGCAGACGCTTAACAACTGAGCCACCCAAGCGCCCCACCATGATCAATTTCTTAAATGAGTTTGATTATGGACCCTTATTATCATTCTGGAGTTCCTCCCAAATAATTTATAACCATCTATCATAAGATATACTACTCAGAATTTAATATACTATGATAGGCATGATCTGATGAAGTAATTCTTCACTTTTCTTTGCATTTCTATAAGGTAATTATGAGACTTTAATAAAAATTATGTGTCGGTGCTTTGAGATAAGTCAAAATTCTGATAAATCTATAATAATGTATCCTCAAGCCCATTGGTTTTTTAGGACACAACCATTGAAAAGAGGATGCATCTGTTACCTTAAATCTTGCTCAGTATCTGACTTCGGACAATACCTTAATAAATTTTTGTTTTTCAAAGAGGGAAAGCTTTCATTAGCAGATATGGATATTTTACAACAGGAGGAAGTCACTATATGATACTTGTAGTCAAGAATATTTGATAAGAAAAGAGAGTCTCATTATTTTTACCCAATAAATTTTCCCATGTTTATCTATTATAAATGAAACCAGTGAATTATCACTAATGGAAGAAATAGCTTTGTAAGGTAAATGTCACCAGTCATATTTTGTAAAGTATTCAGTACAAAGTCCAGAACGTAGTAAGTGCAGGAGATTTAATTATGAAGCCAGAGTTCTGAGCCTGGGGTCCCAGGACTCCCCCAAGGTGTTCATGGATAGAATTCAGGGGACTCTTAAACTCCAAAGAGAAAAAAATACAATTTTATTTCCATTTATCTCTTTTTTTCTTTAGTATTTTTTTCATTTTTTAGCAGCTTTATTGAGATATAATTGAGATACAAAGAACTGCATGCATTCATTGTATACAAATTGATGAGCTTGGACATATGCAAATACCCGTGATACCATCACCATAATCAAGATAATAGACATATCCAACATTTCCCACAGTTTTCTTGTGTCCCTTTATGTTTTCTTATTTTTATCTGGGGGTAGGTAAGAACACTTAATATGAGATTTACTCTCTTAATGAAGCATTGGTTAAGAAGTGCATAATACTGTATTGTTAACTATAGGCACTGTGTTTTAGAGCAGATCTCTAGAACTTATTTCATGTAGTATAACTTAAACTTCATATCCATTGAACAATAATGCTCCATTTCCCCTGTACCCTAGCCCCTGGTAGCCACTATTTTATTCTCTGATTCTATGAGTTAGATTATTTTAGATACCTCATATAAGTGGAATCACATGGCATTTGTCCTTCCCACTTAGCAAAATGAAATTGTTCACCTATCTTACATCATACATAAAAATCAACCAAAATGGATTAAAGACTTAAATGTAAGACCTGAAACTGTGAAACCTCTAGAAGAAAACAGAGACAAGTTTTCTTGACATTGATCTTGGCAATGATTTCATGGATATGATACCAAAACACAGGCGACAAAAACAAAAATAGGTAAGTGGGACTACGTCAACCTAAAAAGCATTCGCACAGCAAGGGAAAAGATCAACTGAGTGAGGGTGCCTGGGTGGCTCAGTTGGTTAAGTGACTGCCTTCGGCTCAGGTCATGATCCTGGAGTCCCAGGATCAAGTCCCACATCGGGCTCCCTGCTGAGCAGGGAGTCTGCTTCTCCCTCTGACCCTCCCCCCTCTCATGCTCTCTCTATCTCTTTCTGTCTCTCAAATAAATAAATAAAATATTAAGAAAAGAAGATCAACTGAGTGAAAAGGCATCCCGTGGAATGAGAAAATATTTGCAACCAGGTATCTAATAAAAGTTTCATTTCCAAAATACATAAGGAACTCCAACAACTCAATAACAACCAAAAAGAAACAAAAACAAAAACAAAAGCAAAACCCCAAATAATCTAATTAAAAATGGGCAAAGGACTTGAATAGATATTTCCCGAAAGAAGACATATAAATGGCACCAGATATATGAAAAGACACTCAACATTATTAATTACCAGAACACTGTAAATCAATACTACAATGAGATATCACCTTACACCTGCTAGCATGGCTATTAACAAAAAGCAAAACAAAACAAAATAACAACAACAAAAAAGGTAAGTGTTAGCAGGGATATAGAGAAATTAGACCCTTTGTACACTATTGGTAAGAATGCAAAATAGTGCTACAGCAAAGGAAAAAAGCATGGAGGGTCCTCAAAAAATTAAAAATAGATCTTTCATATAGTCCAAGAATCCATTTCTGGGTATATATCCAAAAGAATTGAATTCAGGATCTCAAAGAAATATCTCTGCCCCCATGATGCAGCACTATTCACAATAGCCAAAATATGGAAACAACCCAATGTTCATCAAGAGATGAATGGATTAAAAAATGTGGTATATTTATGTATTTCCAACCGAAATTTAGCATCTACTTTTACCTTGAATGCAAGCAGCAAATCATAGTTATAGCAGTAGTAATTATCTGTTAGCACCAATGGAATCACAAAATTTTCTATCGCATATGGTTTATTTTGTATATCCAAAAATATTGTGCATGCACATCAATCCTTTCAAAACGTAGGAGTACATTGTTTAACCATAATAATAAAGAGTGAATACAAATAGTTATATATCACAACAGAGAGCGACAGTGTGTGTGTTTATCTACTCTCAGCCATTTTTTTTATTATTTTGAAAATAGACATGTTTAGAGCATTTCACAGCAATATTGAGCAGAAAATAAGAGAGTTCTGGTATATCTCCTGTTCCCACACATGCACAATTTCCCCCTCTATCAATATCCCCCAACAAAGTGCTACATTTATTTCAATCTATAAACCTAAACTGAAATATCATTATCACCCAAAATCCATAGTTTACTTAAGGATTCACTCTTGGAGTTGTATACACCATTGATTTTAATGAACATATAATGACAGGTATCCACTATTATAATATCATATAGAATAGTTTCACTGTCCTAAAACCTCTCTGTGCTCTTGTTTACTTATCCCTTTATGCCCCATAGCCCCTGGCTACCACTGACTTTCTTATTGCCTCCATAGTTTTGCCATTTTGAATGTCATATCATTGGAATCATGCAGTATGTAGCCTTTTCAGACTGGCTTGTCTCACTTAGTAATATGTATTTAAGATTCCTCTATGTCTTATTATGGGTTGGTAACTCGTTTCTTTTTAGTGCTGAATAATGTCTCCTTGTCTGGATGTACTATAGTTTATTCACCCCTTCACTTACTGAAGGACATCCTGGTTGCTTCCAAGCTCAGGGAATGATAAAGCTGTTAAAAACATTTTGCCTGGAAACAACGTTTCTACTCATTTTGGTAAACACCAAGAAGTGCAACTGCAGATCTTACAGTAATGCTGTTTGTAGTTTTATAAGAAACTGCCAGACATTTTCAAATTAGCCAATTTCTGCATTCCCATGGACAGTTAATGAGAAATCCTTTGCTCCACATTCTCAGTAGGATTTGGTGTTGTCAGTGCTTTGGATTTTTGCCGTACCAAGAGGCATGTAGTGGTTTCTCCTTGTTTTAATTTGCAATGTTCTAATGACATATGGTGTAGAACTTCTTTTCATATTCTTATTTGTCATTTGTATGTCTTTTTTAATTTTTAAAATTTGTTATGTCTTTTTTAGTAAAGTGTGTTTTCAAATCTTTTGCCAATTTTTAAGTGAGATTGTTTTTTTTATTGCTGAGTGTTAGCAAGTTTGCTCTTTTTTATTTTTTGCGTTTTTTGGTAACAGCCCTTTGTCAGATATGTAGTTTGCAAATATTTTTTCTCCCAGCTTATAGCCTGTCTTCTTAGTCTCTTGAGAATAATTTTAATTTCAATTAAGTTCACTTATTAATTCTTTCATGGCTTTTGCCTTTGGCGATGTATCTAAAAATTCATTGCCAATGTCATCTAGATTTTTCCCTATGTTATTTTCTATGAGTTTTAAAGTTTTGTGTTTTACATTTAGGTCTTTCATCCATTTTGAGTTAATTTTTCTAATGCTCACAGCCTTTTTGAATACAGGTAATACACATTTTTCCTTTCCATCAAGCATATTTATCAGCTGTTTTCTATAACTTAGTAAATGTTCTACTTAATAAATGAAAACATGTCATTATTGTGAATCTCTGTTTTCATCCTCCCTTTTTCTTAGGTTTCCCACTATTGAAATCCATCTTCACTGTGATATGGGATGTGGCTGGATGATAACAGAATCTCACTGAGGGTAGTTTCATGTCATTTCTGTGAGGTTCCTAGAAATATCCAGGAAAGACTGTCAAACTGAAACATGAAGTTTATTATGTGAATATGGACAAATCTAACTGATCAAAATTAACTTTTTTTCTTTCCATTGGGCTTTTTAATGGCAAGCCAAAGAAGGTATCAGTGCTTCTAGAATACTGTCATGTGTGACAATTTAAAAGAAAGCAGGCTAGAAAGAGGTGTATTAAGTATTTTCCTTGCTAAATTAGGTTGAAGTGGCAGAAATTCATTGATAGAAATGGTATTAATTTATCATGAGTGATTCTCCTCCTTGGCATGTACATACACACACGGAGTCTTCTAAAATGTTCTCTGAATAACCCAGAAGACAGTTCCTTCACACAGGCATCAAGATGATAGAGAAAGAAAAAAAAAGTTGACAGCACAGGAATTTCTCTCTCTCTCACACACACACATGTGTGTGTATTTAAATCACAAGTGTGTCTCTAAGCCTATCATCAGGTTAGACTATATTGTTGCAGCCTTTTCAATGTTCACGATTTTGTTTATTCATATGGTGTGTTTGAACTTAAAGAATTTCTTAATTTTCTTGTTAATGTTTATATGTCCTTTCCAATTTTTCTGGTATCTTTTTAGTAATTTCTATTAGAGTAAGGTAAGATATAATCTTTATTTAAAAACAAAAATATATGCACAACATTTCTATTATCTTGAATATCAAATTGAATATATCATTATTGGAAATAATTTTATTATACAATTTTAATAGCATGCATTTAAATCAAGAGTTTATCCTCAAGCATGTGATCAAACGACAATACAGTAGTAGATTCCTGTTTTGTAGGTCCCTGTCTCCGAAATTGGTAACAAAATCTGAGAGGAAAGGAATACTGAATCTGGTTGCAGCTTAAAATATTCTAGACCTGGTTTGCATGATGGAAAGAAGAAAGTATGTGAGGAACGAGGGAATCCCACTGACCTATAATCAGATTCATATGTCAGCACTTCCCAAAGACATAATCATAAAGTCCTATATGAGAAAGTAATGCTTCCACAAGAAAAAAAAAAACATAAGGTTTTGTTAATTTATTTTAGAAAAATAAAAGCAGACAATTTTCAATAAATGGCTTCTGTGCATAGTAGAATAGGAAGAAAGAAAATTGGGATTCTATTGAATTTATCAACATTAGTCCACTCACTAGAGATTCCAAATTCGATGCACTTGCTTGATAAGCTCGATACGCAGGATATACGGTAGTTCTATTCCCTAGGTAAGTTGTCTAAAACCTAGAAATAAGGGGTAGCTCACTAAACCAAGGTAAAATGATAAAAATTCCTTGGAGTAATGTAGAGAAACGTATTGAAATAATATAATGGAGTGATATCCAGCTAGAAAGGTGAGAATTTTGCACATAACCTATTGCATAACTTACTTGCCCACTACACATATCATTTCAATTATGGGGTCCCAAAGTTATTTTTCTCAATGAAAAATTGAGAAATACATTGGTGACAGTAGGACCAGTACAATGTAAAGTTATTGGGATGGTTATTCTGTTTTCAACCAAGAATATGGTTTGGAGTTTCTGGCTTTGAAATGGGCTCCCTTATTTCAGTGAAAATAATTGTATTCCTGGGTGGAAGAGGTCAAATTTTAAGAAGTTCTGCCAGAGGCAAAGTGAAAGTGATCACTATAATAGGCAGGAGGTCCAGACTGCTAATTAGAACAGTCTCACCCAGAGTGAATTTGACAGCAAATAAATTGTCAGGTCCTTGGAAGAAAAAAGAAATGATCTGCCATCAAGAGTCCTCCATGCATACTAAACAATGGTAAAAATCAAGTTTGGCAAATGGAAATCTGACTTCAGACCTGACTCCAAAATGGAGTTTCATTGTCCCTAAACAAACTCTTAGACTTGAATTCGTTGGGAGTTCCAGAGCCCACTGAATTCAAGTGAGGACAAATATGCTGAGGGTGAATCTTTTAATACCTCACAAAAATGTCCTCCCTACCCTAAACTTCTCTAAAATTGCCAGCAGCTATATATTAAGGTGACTACTGAGAGGAAAGGGAAATGCACAATCTTCATGGCATTGTTGGAAATTAGACCTGAGCTAATGCTTTTTCCTGAAAATCAGAATACTTCCTCCACCAAAGTAATGGCTTCTAAACATCAAGTGATAAATGAAGTTTTGAATTTCTTCAATATTTTTTTTAATTTTATTTATTTGAGAGAGAGAGAGTGAGAGAGAGAGAGCATGAGCAGGGGAAGGGTCAGAGGGAGAGGGAGAAGCAGACTCCCCACTGAGCAGGGAGCCCAACATGGGGCTCAATCCCAGGACCCTGGAATCATGACCTGAGCCAAAGGCAGACGCTTAACTGACTGAGCCACCCAGGTGCCCCAGAACTTCTTCAATCTTATTGTGTCCCCAGTTAGTTGATAAATATAGTCAGTGATCAGTTCCTCAGTTATGGGATGTCCAGCTGCCGTGGAGAGACACTGCCATGGAGAGACACGAAAAAGCTGCTGTGATTTTTATCAGGATTGCCATGGATCTCTAGATCAATTTGAGTAAAATGAAGATCTTAGCAACACTGAATATTCCAATCCATGTCATGATTTTTTGCTTCATTTATTTTGATTTTTAGTTTCTCTCGGTATGATTTTGTAGTTTTCCATGTATGGCTTTTGCACAATTGTGTTAAACTTATTTCTACATATTGCAATGGTGTTTTTTTCTTTAATAAATATATTATCATTTATTTGCATTTATTCTCCAGTTGTTTATTGCTCTTGTATAGAAATGTATCTGATTTTTGTGTATTGACCCTCTGCCTGCATTAGCGTGGATCATTAGTACAATGTTGAATAAAAGATCTATAATTAGACATGCTTTTCTTTCTCAGGTCCTATGGGGGAAAACATGTAGTCTTATACCATTAAATATTTGGTTAGGAGTAATGGGGGGGAGGGCATAGATTCCTCTCATTTTGAACGAATATGAGTAAGTTCTATTCTATTCCTAATTTTCTGAGGTTTCTTATCATAAATCTGCATTGAATTATGTATAGTACTTTTTTTCTGAATCAATTAAGATATTTATATGTCCTTTCTCTATTCTGCTAATACAATGAATTACACTGATTGATATGAATATTAAACCAAACTTTCATTTCTAGGATAAATTTCTCCTTGCTAAGTTTTTTTTTATTATTATTATTTTAAATGAACATACCAACCATGTAACTTGGGATTCATATTGATAAGGCAACATGTTTTTTGTAGTCCTGAATTAACAAATGTGATAAAGCATAATAAATAAATTAGGTGTTGGTACATATAAAAAAATAAGGCTGTTTATTCCTCCAGACTGCTAATTAATTCATTAATTCTTATGTAATATGAGGTAATTAATGATATGAATCTAGATTGATCCTTGCTCTCACTCATTCAAAAGACAAACAAAACTTTCCTCTGTGACTAGGTCGAAACAAAGGTCATGAGCCTCAAGATTAAGAGAAAATGAGACAGCTATTGATATTTTAATCATACTGAATAGCTTATAATCTGAAACAATAGAATACATATAAGAAGAGAAAATTTAAGTGTTAATTAATAGAGTTCTAAAAGGTATATATACTATCTATCACCTGTGAGATATTTCACTGGATGCACACATGGAAAAAATATTAAAGTTTCAAACTCAAAAAAAATTCCTTTCTTTATTTCCTCATATTACATAGAACATTTGGACTATAAATTCACTAAATATAAAACATATTTGAATGATATGACTTAAAATATAGTATTATTGGTGTACCAAGAAATCACCTTCCAGATCACTAGGAGTACTAGTATATCTTCTTTCATATAAGAAAATGTGACACATTGATTTAAATATTCCTTGGTATCAGTTCAAATTATTTTAATAAAATAAGTTTATTAATGAGAATAATAGTTTGAGTATGAATGTTCATTATTTTTTCCATATCATTTAATTTTATTTTTATAGACATGTGCATAAGAAATTATACCAGAAAAAAAGGGTCAACCTGGAAAAAATTACTTCATTGTTAGCAAGATCTAACATATAAAAGAATTCTGAGAGAATCTAAATGTCAATCTGAAAAATATAGCCACTTAATGGCCAATTAAGAGGGGGGGGCGCCTGGGTGGCTCAGTCATTAGGCGTCTGCCTTGGGCTCAGGTCATGACCCCAGGGTCCTGGGATCCAGCCCCGCGTCCTTGGGCTCCCTGCTCGGCGGGAAGCCTGCTTCTCCCTCTCCCACTCCCCCTGCTGTGTTCCCTCTCTTGCTGTGTCTCTGTCAAATAAATAAATAAAATCTTAAAAAAAAAGAGAGAGAGAGAGAAACTTCCAAGATAAGATAAAAATAATGTCCACCAAGCAAAATCTCTGAGGGCCATTGACATACGTCATCACCTTCCAGAACAGCTAAATAAACCCTGAGGCTTAGGTTAATGCAGAGAGGGAAGTAGGTATTAATATACAACACAGAAATTAGATTCACTTACACCTGGTTCACAATATTTTACAGTGTTGAACCCTGACGTTATGGGCTGAATTGTCCCACTACAGAAGATGTTGAAGTCCTAAGCTCCAGATGTGATCTTATTTGAAAATAGGACATTTGCAAATAACCATGGTAAGATGACATCACTAGGGTGGACCTTAATCTATATAGTCCGTGTCCTTATAAAAAAAAGGAGGGGGCACTTGGACAAAGAGACAGACACACTGGAAGACACAAGGGGAACACTATCTATAAATCAAGAAATGCCCAAGGCTACCAGAAGCTAAGAGGGAAGTATGGAACAGATTTCTCCTTCCTAGCCCTTAGAAGAAACCAAACCTTTTGACAGCTCTATCTCAGACTTCTAGACTTCACAACTGCAAGACCATACATTTCTGTTTCTAAACCACCCACTCTGTGGTACTGTGTTACATGAATCAGGAAACTCATGTCTCTGAGGGGAACAAATTGTGAAGAAGCAGTTTAAAATGCTTTTTGGCTTCAAGTAACAGAGTATCTAATCCTAGGGGCTTAAAACCTAGTTTACTCACTTAAAAAATGCTGGGAGGACAACAGCCACTAATTTCTGGGTGGTAACTCACTGAAGGAATCAGAGGTTAAAATATTTCTATTTGTGTACTCTACCCACTTTAGAGTTGAGACAGTCAGACTGCTGGTGCTATAGATCTGGCCCTCAGGGCAGATGGAGTGGATATTGACCCAAATCATATTTATTTCTTTCTTCTAGGAATTTAGTGTTTTCTCAGAAAATTTCAGTAAAATGTGTATTATGAGCTCTTGTCTATAACTTTGTTGTATGCACCCCCCCCGTATACTAAGAAGGATGAGGAAGCATATATTTAGGTAATTAAGTCTCTAAGGTGGAACCAGGCCAAAGAGAAGGAGCTTGAGAATAAAATTGGGATATCCAACCATAATGTCTTGCAAAGGGGCTGCTATAGTGGTTATGTCATTTTGGACCATTCAGAGCACCCAGAGCTTCAGACATCGGTATTTGCACAGTAACACCCAGAATCCAGCCATAAAGGAAAAAACATTGAGTCTGGGTGAATATACCCAATGCAGTGGATAAGATAAGAAGAACAAAACAACCATGGGCCCCTTGATTTTTTTCAAAATCCTCCTTTGCTTTCACGTATCTAGGTGTTCCTGGGAAATTTTGTTTTATATGGTTATTCATAAATGGCACAGGAAATGTATCTAATTAGCAGGCACTAATTTGTTCTTCAGATGCTTCTTACTTGGGCAACTAACTCTGTTCTATCTGCAGGGTGAAAAAGAAGAAGGATATATTGGTATTCCACATGTGGTAGAAATACAAATGTCATCCACCGAGACGTATTCTTAAAGGAAACCATATCGTAGCAGTTATTCATTGATATAATATTAAAATATATTATCACTTCAACACTGTATCTTAAATTTTATGCTTAAAAGAAGTTTTTCCCTGAACAATTCTCTAGTGTTGTATTTTGTTAAAATATATGCAATACTATTTTTTATTAATGATGAGCTAATTCTTCCACTTGTGTATTAAAATAATGGCATTCCCAAATTATTACTCTATAAAGATCTAAGTAAATGCTTAAAATATACATAATCAATAACATGAGATGGAACGGAATGATCATAAAACTTATTCCCTTTATGGTATTTTGCAAATAAGCAGAGGCAGAGAGGATAAACTAAAATGTAGCCTCCATTGAAGAAATGAAAGACTGGGCTTTTTTCATTGGTAGAATTTTTAAATAAACTTGGATGAACAAGAAAATATGCATTGAAAATATAGTCAATGTCATTACATAATGAGACATTTCAGACATAACAATCCGATGACTCTAACTAAGTGACTATAACCTGCATTGACTGGCATGCTATCTATAAAACCAAGTATTCCCAGAGCTCCTCACGCTTGTCCCTCCTGACACTAATTAAAATGCTGTGGCATTGTATCATTTAAGAACTGCATTTTGCTGCTAATCAAAGAATTGTAAAATAGAAGTGAGTTAAGCATATGCAAGTGTTTCTTCTGCTCTCACATCAAATCAGTGTTGACCCCAGTGTAGGGCAGCCAGGTGGCTCCATGGCCATCTGCTCATGGCTGGTGGCAGGTGGCTCCCATTCTCATATTCCTGGTGGCAGTGGGGGAGGCATGGTCCAGAAAAAAGGTGCATCTCTTTAACTGATGAGCCCCCTTTCAAGAGATTTCTCTCAAACTCCCAGGCAAAGCCTTGCAAGTACATGTCACTGGGTACTGCTAGTTGAAGATATCTTAGAAAATCGTCTTTAAGTTGTATATCATGCTGTTCCAAATAAAATGAGGGTTCTGTTACTATAAAGAAAGGGGAACATGGATACTGGGATGACACATTTAGGGAAAGCAAGCAAAGTACTGTGATGTGTGTTCATGGAATGGTAGTTTGGGTGAAGAAATTCAGGTGTTTACCAAAGAGGAGAGAAATTTACCATGCTCTGATATATGCTTGGAAGTGTAGTGTATAAAACCATCAGACCTGTCTGTTCAGATATGGGACACAAGGAAAACAGGCAACCTTCAGTTCACAATGTGGAACCTTGTAATGAAGAGTCCAGAAAATAGGGACACTACTGTAGAAACACATCAGACACATGTCAGTGTATTCAACTATGAGGGGGAAGATTAAATTAGAAGTCTCTTCTGATCTCTTGTATGTATCATTTTTTTATTTACTATAGAAGTGTAAGATTAGTGCCTGGCTTGAGAATAGTGGACGTGCAATTTTCCTAATGGTTGATTCTTCTTCTAGACACATCTCACTAAGATTTGTACTGAGTCATTTCTAATGATCTCTTATCAATAGTCTAAGGCTATACAGAAGAACTCTATTTTCTGTGGAAATATGGAGGATAAATGTACTACTAGTGTCCACTGAAAATCTAACGAACATGAAAGAGATTATTCCAGTGACTTTAATTTCTACTATACAAATCCCTTCACCTGTTATTTAAAGATCATTATTAAAGGGACACCTGGCTGGCTCAGTTGGTAGAGCATGTGACTCTGGATCTCAGGGTTGTAAGTTTGATCCCTACATTGGGTGTAGAGACTACTTTAAAAAAGTATATATATGTGTATATATATATATATATATATATATATATATACACATATATATATATGATTTTTATTAAAATACCCTATTTCTATAAAGTGAAAATTATCTCCATTTTATATTGATGTTTATTTATATTGCTTTGATATTAATTTTTCAGAAAAGAGAAAGCAATCAAAGCTTCCTGAATATTCTATAATTTATTGATACATGAATTCAGTCACTAACCATATTTTATGCATTTAAATATTTCAAGGCCCTACATTAGTCCTGTATCATCTTTACTAGAACATTCATGATTATTCAAAAGTGTGTGCTATCTATGCCTAATAGCAAATGTACCAAACTTCTCAGTATACTTTCTAGAAGAACAAATATCTCAATAATTTCAAAATACATACTTATTTTTCAGAAATAAGAACACATTATTATGAACAATTTAAACAACTTTAAAAATCAACAGTACTTTGAAACATAAAATGCACCTTAAAATGCAAAAAACAAAGACAAAAACAAACTGTATGATATCACCTGTATGTGGAAACTAAAAAAGCCAAACTCATAGAAACGGAGAGCAAAGTGGTGGTTACCAGGGAGTGGGGGGTGCAATGGGGGAAAAGGAAAGAGATCTCTTTCTGGAAGAATTCTGGAAGAATACAAACTTCCAGTTTTAAGATGAGTAAGTTCTGGGCATCTAATGTCCAGCTGGTGTTTATACTTAATAATCCTGTATTATATACTTTAGAGTCGCTGAGAAAGTAGATCTCAAACATTCTCACCACAAAACAGAAATGGAAATTATGTGAGGAGAGGCAGGCGTTAGCTAAAGCTATGGTGGTAACAATTTTATAACATATAAGTGTATCGAATCAACACATGGTTCACCTTAAGCTTGTATAATGTTAAATGTCAATTATATATCAGTAAAGCTTGGAGGGGGGAAGCAAAACCAAGTTGAATCAATACTTCTTACAGACTTTGCGGAACATGTCAAATCTTTAATTTCATAAGCATATATGACCATGGTCTAAAATATTTTATTTCAACTCTGTTTACATTAGGAAATTGTAGTTGATATCTCCACTAGTCATCACATTATTCCCCCTCAGAAACTGAATTATAAAGAAAATGTTAACAATGCCTTCTTTTCCATACAATTGAAATTGTTTTTGATTTTCATCTCTTCAGCAGTTTCTTTTTTCACAACCAGCCTCCTATGAACTATATTTCATATTTATCCCTTTTACTTCTACTTGCTTCTTCCATTGGAATTTTATTGTCTGTTTGTTTTTTAACCTAAGGATGACCACATAAAGAGAGATGTATTTTATTGAATTTATGTTCGGAGTGGCTAAGAGACTGCCAGAAATTCTGGAGGAATGATAATTTGGAATATGCAATGATATACTGCTTTTGCATAATAAAGAAGGAAATTCAACCCACCCTACACTTTTCGACATAATGCATATTAAAGAAAATTTTGTTTTATAAGTTTTCAAAAACAGCGACTACATACAGAAGACGCAAAATCTAGGAGAAAGAAATACTGGTCCCAAGTCAAAACCAAATCAACAATATAACATAGAAAGCTACTTTTACACAAAATTCACAGTAAGAGACTTTAAAAATATTCCTCTATCTCCAGAATTTTGTTTCATCGTGTCCCCTGTGGACCCAGTGATGTATACTGCGATTCCTTCACAATGACATGGAAAAAACACAAGGTTTTCTCTCTTATTCTCTGCCATAAATATTAAAATTGGAAGGGTACTTGGGTTCTAAGGCATTACCATTTTTTTGAAAGATGTAATTTAAAAGTGTATAACACACTGCTTAATCTTCCTTTAACCAAGCCTAATCGTATTGTCTGTCTTTTCCTTACCCTAAATTATGGTTTTTGTAAAATTCCATCAAAAATTAAAAGCTATCTTGTACTAAAACAACTGAATTATAATAATGCTTTAGGATATAATAAGAATCCCAAAAAGCACTGAACAATAAGTTAAGTTAAAATATTTCCCTGAAATCAAAAGGGATTTTTTAAACATCACAAACTTCTGGCCAACTGTGTATCTTGCAATAGGGGTCTTAGTAAGAAAATGCTTCACTACAGCCTAAGAATCCTACAAAACAGCTCAGATTAGAACTTTGAGTTATTCTTACTGCAAAACACAGATTTAACAAACTATGACTTCAGAAACATCTGACTACAATAAAATTTAATGTCAAAAGAGTAGATGTTATATGCCACTTGAAAATTTCTTATTATGTTCGAAAACAAAATATACACTTAAGTGTTCCTAGAAATGATGCAAGTACAATTGTTCCTTCACTATTTGGAGTTTGTTTTTTTCCCACCTTAATCTGAATCAATCTGAATCAATCTGGAAAGAAAAAGTTAAAATTCATGGTGATTGGTATAGTGCTAATGCAACATTTGGACTGATAAACAGAATGTAGACTTTCCTGAGGTCCTCTTCTATAGGGGTTTAGTTTATCTTCTTTTCAATCTCTGTGTAAATATCCTTTGGTTCCAATTACATAAGGGTCCTCATTAGGACAGTTATTATGGGCTCAACTGTGTTCTTCCCAGATTCATATATTGAAGCCCTAAACCCCAGCACCACAGAATGTCACTAAGATAGGGTTTTAAAGAGGTAGTTAAGGTTAAATAAGGTCATTGGAGTGGGACCTAATGCAATTTGACAGATGTCCTTATGAGAGGAAATTGGGATACAGATACATACATAGGGAAGAGAATTTGAAAATATAGGGAAAAGACAGCAAAGAGAGAAGCCTCAGAAGAAACAACTCTGTGGATGCTTTAACCTTACATTTTCAGCCTCCAGAACCATGAGAAAATGAACCTCTGTTGTTGAAGCTACCCACTCTGTGATATTTTGTTGCCACAGCCCTAGAGAACTAATACAACATTGTTTAAGTGGATCTGATAAAAATAATCTTTTAATCATAATAGGGAATTGATAGTGTTATTCTTATATATTTTGTTAATAGATTTGCTTATATAGGACATCCATATATTCATGAAACACACTGCAATTTGTCTTTTATTGTATGATACATTCAAGGTTCTGCTGAGTTCTTTTAAGGAATATATTATTATGGATTTTTCATAATGATAGTCTGACTGAAAAAATATTAGGCTATTCCAAATATTAGGCCTCCTTCCCTGTCTTGATGAGAAAATCTAAAAATTATATTTAGCTCACTTGTAAATATGAATTAAAGATCTGTTTATGATATATAATTAATTGATATATGTACACATTGAAATTAAGGTATACAAAATAATGCATTCATTTAGAAATATTTTCTACCCTCACAGTTTGTATTTAGTTAGACAGTTAATACCTATTAATCAGTATTCAAACTTGCCAAATGCATCCTTACCCTGACATGCTGATAGCACTCTGCTAGAGCCTACTTTTTAGATAACTGTTAAAATCCAAATATGATGCTGTCACTAGAAGTTGCATACAAAACCATGAGGTTTGGGCGCCTGGGTGGCTCAGTTGGTTAAGCAACTGCCTTCAGCTCAGGTCATGATCCTGGAGTCCTGGGATCGAGTCCCACATCAGGTTCCCGGCTCAGCGGGGAGCCTGCTTCTCCCTCTGACCCTCTCCACTCTCATGCTGTTTCTCTCTCTCTGTCTTTCAAATAAATAAATAAAATCTTTAAAAAACAAAACCATGAGGTTAGAGTTGATTGTGCTGCTCAGATCTTTCATATCTTTAGTGGTGTTTTTTCTTATTTTCTTATCATTTCCTGAGAGGCACTTCTCTCTTAAAAAGCGACTACAATCGTTGTGGAATTATCTATTTTTATTAATGTTACTCCTTAATATTTATTATATAGATATATACTTAGATTTAATATAATATAGCTCTAGCTATATTTATGTATAGACATATAAGATTAAATATGATATATAGAGAGATACATATAATATATAGATATAACCCTTGAATTCCATCAGTTTTTACTTATTTGAAGCTTTAATATTAGGCACATACTCATTTAGAAGACCTGCTTTAGTTCTCTATTATTGTGTAAGACGTTACCATGAAATTAGGAACTTGAAACTGTTTACCAGTTTATAGTTCTGTATCAGAAGCTCAGCATTGTGTGGCTTAGTTTCTCTAGTAAGAATATTTCAAGGCTGAAACCAAGGTGTCAGCCAGACTGCGTTTTTATCTGCAGGCTCTAGGGAAACATCTTTCCCAGATTATTCTGGGTTTTGACAGAATTCATTTCCTTGAAGCTGAGGTCCTTGTTTGCATGCTTACCGACAGGTGGGGCTGCCATCAGACTTTAGAGGCCACCCACATGACTCGACGTATAGCAGGTACACACAGTTTAGGACCCATTATTGCACATTCCTGCGCAAATCTATACGGGAGGCAGTGTTGCTTGTAATAGCAGTAGATCTGGGAAAACAGGTGCCTGGACAACTGGATAAGAAGTGTGGCAGGAGACATGCACTGGACAGAAGAAACAATGACACCAGTGGTCTACAGCAATATTGTTCAATCTGAAAGTCATACTGTTGAACAGAAAATACAAGACACAGACAGGGATTCACAGCATAAAACTACAGAGAAATGAAAAATAGCTATATATTTAAATTAACTTCATGTTGGGAAAGCAGTTAGCTTATAAAGAAAAATAAAATGCGGGCGCCTGCGTGGCACAGTTGGTTAAGCAACTGCCTTCGGCTCAGGTCATGATCCTGGAGTCCTGGGATGGAGTCCCGCATTAGGTTCCCTGCTCACCAGGGAGTCTGCTTCTCCCTCTGATCTTTCTCCCTCTCATGCTCTCTCTCTCTCTTCATTGTCCCTCTCAAATAAATAAATAAAATCTTTAAAAAGAAAAAGAAAATGCAACTTTCACTTAACACCATAGAAAAATAAGAACTTCCTAATTTTTGTCAAGCATTGAGTGTATTTGCCAATGGGGAAAATATTTGAATTTTATATTGCAAATAATTAATTTCTCTAATAAACAAAGGGAACCTACAAGCTGAAGAGAAAAATATCTAAAAACCAATGGAAAAAGTAAGCAAAAGATACTGAGAGCGTTCACAGAAAAGGAAAAATAAAAGGCTCAAAATCCTATAAAATATTTTGAACTTTGCCTATAAAAAGATAAATCAAATTCAAAAGAAAAAGAAAAAGAAAAACATGATACCTTTCTCTTTTTAAGATAACCTAGAAGGAGCTGTTTAAAAAAATCAACAGTTTTTTGAAAAGAAACCCAGTGAACTTTTGCCCATTTCGGTCTCTCACAATTTATCTTGGCACAAAGAATGATTTATAAGTAGAACTGGCACTTTTTTGTAAAGGGGCTGATAGTATTTTATTCGTGTTGCGGCTCTACAACTGTGCTGTGGTAATGTGAAAGGAGCCAGAGACGATACATAAACAACTAAGCGTGACTGTTTGCCAATAAAACTTTATTCACAAAAAGCAGGTAGCAGGTGGGATTTAGCCTATAGGCCATACTTTGCAGACCCCTATTCTATGGCATATTCCTAGAGCCTATTACTAAACAGTGTCTTAAAGTTATGGCTGTACTGGGTCACCAAGCTGTTGTATATGATAAATTAACTATTTAGAACATTCTTTCTGGCATCACTCACCATAATTTGGTACATCTCTGCTCAAAACACTAGAGTAACTCCAGTGACCATATTGGATGCAAAAAAGTCAATCACTTCAGTCATATAACAAGAATCATGTTATCCCTGGAATTACTTTACATGAAAATAGATATAATTAGGTTTCAATTAAATGAATGAATCTTGTGCAATTCTTAGATATTTTATTCAATTATTTATTTAGTTAATTGTGACTAAGTCTTTCTCATTTATTGTTATTCCTTAACCTTTTGTAAAACCTCTCTTCAATCTATAGCCCAACTTTTTTTTTTTTTTTGAGAGAGAGAGCGAGAGCATGAGCCGGGTGAGGGGCAGAGGGAGAGGGAGAGGGACAAGCAGACTCCCCAATGAGCAGGGAAGGAAAGGAAAACATGAGTAGGGAAACAATGATATATAATTACCAAAAATCAAAACACTGTAGAGTGGTGATGAAAGGTAGCTTTATTTATTTGTCTTATGAATTTCTACATGACTGATATTTTCAATAATTATTTTACATTTAAAATTTAAATTGTTTCAACTCTCAAAATCCTGTGATGATATTTTTCTAATTAAAAGCTAGTTCATGGGGCACCTGAGTGGATCAGTTGGTTAAACATCTGCCTTTGGCTCAGGTCATGATCTCAGGATCCTGGGATTGAGCCCCACCTAGGGCTCTCAGTGGGGAATCTGCTTCTTCTTCATCCTCTGCCCTTCCCCCCTCCCTGACTTGTGCACATGCTCTCTCTCTCTCTCTCTCAAATAAATAAATTAAATCTTTTTGTTTGTTTGTTTTAAGCCAACTCAGTGCTGTAAGGAGAATAATAAATAACTCAGGATGTGAGCCAATAATACAGCTGATAAGATTGGCATGCCCTGGTTCTCCTCACAGTGATTTCTAATTGATCCCTGAGTCCTGCACATCTGGTTGACCTTCTGCCTTACCTGAATGAGATTGAGAGCAAGCAACAGGACTCCTGGTGAATAAACTGTACTCCATCCAGTTCAAGATAACAAAGTTCTGAATATAATTTCTTTGAAGAAAAGTTTTGATTGAAAAAAAGATGCTTGACATTCTTGTCATCTAAATATCTGGCCTGGCCAGTGTCAAAGAGAATCAGTCCCTGCCTCTGTGACTGTGTAAGTAAACGCCATTTTTTGTTCCATTCTGCTAGCTGGTTTTCCATGAAGTTAAAGGAGCATAATCGCAGCTTGCTTGTTTTATTGATTTTACAACCTTGAAGGTGTTTTTAATCTGGGAAAAAGTAAACCTTTATTAACAGATTGTCACTTTCACAGCAGATAATTCTAAGTTACAAGGTTTCACTGGGAAAGGAAAACATCTTTTTCCAATAATTTGGAGTGGTTAAGTGTTATTTATTTAGCCTGCTGAGTTTTAATTTTTTAAAAGTATACATTTAGGAATTTCATTTATTTACATTATGTAATATTTTAGAAGTTATTTATTTGAAATTAGTGCTCATTGAAGAAAAAAAGAACAAAAGATGCCTTTCACCTTAATGCAACAAGACAAGGAGCAACTAAAATAGAAAATTTTTTTACAAGGCAGGGTTACATAAATAAAGGATGCATTAAAAGCGTAATTTCAAAGGTCTGAGTCAATTAATCCTTTCTGATTTCAGTATGTTATAAAACACTAGGGATCTAAATAAGAAAGACTTCTCTGATTCTACCTTTGTTTTCTACTACCTTAACCAGATGCCTGTCTGACTTAGAGCAGACATTTCTTGGTTCCCAGGTAACATGATTCATTGACGGTCTGCTCCTACATTTGAATGTGACTGGATGGAAAAGTAATAAAAATCAGCTGGGCTTTAGCGAGATTGATTCAGGAAAAAATGAAGTATTTTCTTCTTCTTGGAAAGAGAATACCTCCTAAAGAGGCTGAAATTCACACCTGTGGTCATACCTAGTTTAAGATAGCTAAACAGTTGTTTTTAATAATTCTCTGTAACCTAGAAATTTGGAAAATAAGATCAGAATTATAGAATTTGATCCTGAACAGCTGTCTAGGTATCCCAAATCATAGTTGGTAATAGGAGGAGAGAATTTCAGGCTCACTCCATCGTGTAAATGAAATTTAATCTAAAACTGTGTTTGGAAGGCAACTTTTTGAAAATGTAAAACCGATATATTTATTTCTATTCATTGCGAGCCAGGTACTTGGGCAGCCATTCCACATTATACACCAGGGAGAGGAGTAGAGAAAATGTCTCTTTGCAGATGTGGAAGATACAACACGACAAAGCAAGAGAGAACATGGTACCAGGGACATAATCACAGTGGCACAAAAGCAGGCGTACATGCCGGCAAAGCTCTTCAAGCTGTGGTCTGAGACGGTGTAGGTGATCAGGTTGGAAGGAAAACAAAAAATGGAGATGAGAGCCTGAGAGTCCCCCATTCTCTTTCTCTCACTCCCTGGTGCACTTTTCTGTTTTCTGTCCACCCAAAACAACTATAGGAAGTCAAAGTGGCCAGTACCCTGGACTAGTTTAACAGAAGGTGGTCCTGACTTGGACTTCTAGGAATTTTCCTTGGGTTCCATGTGAATAGGAAGACATTCAGGAGCCGCCCTCCCCCACCGCCTGTTAAAGGAACCTAAAGGTTGCTGATGATGCTGACTGCCCAGCTTACCAGGGAGGCCACCATGCTGTATTTGAGTGGTCCCATAGCTCAGGCAGCAAGACCAGAACTTAGGAACATGTCCATGTCCAGTAATGCTAACTGTTACCTTGACGAGCCACAGATGGGGAGAAGAAATCCAAAATGGAGCCATCTGAACAAGACTGAGTAAATTAGTGGAACGGGCCGAGTTTACTGAACTAGATATTTGCTGTTCCACACCTAGCAGAATGGGAATGTGAGATGCCGGAGAGATAAGTAATTGGACATTGAAAGTGACATCTCTTTGTGTGAGTAGAGTGTGTATATTGGTCATCACAATTGCTACAATTGCTTTTAAAGGAAATGCTGTTTTGTAATGTTCCTGGGAATAAAATTACAAATTCTAGACAATCTGTGTGCCATTTGAGGACACGATACAGTTAATGAAGTTCAGACAAATTTAAATAATTTTAATTACTAATTCAAAATAAAATACGTGGATGAGAACTTTAATATTCTGTCTGACAAATCTTTGTTGTGCATCAGCTCAAAGAGCCTACAAGGCCACTAACATTTTTACTAACAGAAAAAGGTCAGTTCTTTGAGATATTTTAAAATAAGATTGAAAGAAAAAGTTCTTTGTTGTGTCTTAATGTTCTTGGACTGTATTTTCTTTTAACCAGTCTCTGGAAGAACATAATGGGATAATTATTTTGTCAAAAAGAGGACGTGATTATTTGGATAAAAAAAAAAAAGGAATGAAAGGAAAAAACATTCAAGAGGTGGTTTTTGTTCTTTTATGAAGATAAACACTGTGTTTTCTGTATTCATGTTAGAAGTATAATTCCATGCCCATTGTGGATACAGGAGTGAATTATTTTCTAGGCTTTCAATTCTTTACAAGATTTAAATAACATTTTTTTAAATAGTTTTGACCATGTTAAGATCCCAGAATCTAGATATAGGCTTTACATATGTTGTCTCTTGTGAAAACTGTTTTAATTCATTAACCAATTTTTCCCTTCTAGAATACTTTATATCTAACAATTCATGTTGATAAGTTGTCACTTATCTAGCATAAGTGAAAGGAACATAAAATAAAAAATAAAATACATAAGGACACGGGCCCTACTTTCAGTGTGCGGGTGTGTGTGTGTGTGTGTGTGTGTGTGTGTGTGTGTTGAGGGAGGGGTGTTGTGAAAATTTTGCAGTCATAAATAAAGGTCAAATGGTAAATGCCATAAATTCTAGCTTTTCACCCCCAAGAAGTGTTGACCTACCTAAACTCTTGCATGATACACGAAGATTAAATGCCCCCAAGAATAATATATTCTGCCACAAGTATGGCAGTATACAAAAGGGAAAGAAAAATCAGTAAATTGAACCATAATCCATTAAGCTATGTCTATTTGTAAAGAAAGAATTTGCCAGTGTAACTTAACAAAGTTTAGCATGTTGAATTAAAGAGCAGTTTTACAAATAAAGATGTGTGCAAAGGCATATTGCTAAGGATTGCAGAGGATACAATGCTACTTTTGTATATTGCCCCAACTTCTCTCTGGTGTTCAGTAGTTTCTGGAAGTTTGTCATATTTGTTTCCTTTCATATCTGTTACAAAAAAATTGGAAGGGGCCCAAAAAGCACCACAAATGAGTAAAGGCAGAGTGGATGAAGATAAAAAGAATGTATTATTGTTCTGAAGGGTTTATAACATACTCTTCAATTCTTAGGTCAAAAAGGAAGCTGATTTAACATTGGTCCATTTTCAAACATGAAGCCTGAAGAGAAGCAAACAAATTTTTGCAATTCCAAACTTCATGTTTTGTTTCATTGTTTACTGCTGGTTTTAAATATAAAGTTATCAGGCGGTGATGGTATGAAAAGAAAAAAAAATCTAGCCTAAGATGGCATTGAATTTCAAATCTAACATTGGCAATCACTAGCTATTGAACCTTGAGACAAGTCCTTAATACAATCAATGCTTCAGGTTTCTCATTATTAATAGGAGCAACAAAGTATGTCTTTTTGGGCTGAATTGAGTGCTAAAAGTAATCATGGATATAAAGCACATGGACAACACCCTCAAATAGTAGCTACTCAAGATAAAAATACACAGTTCTTTTTTCTCATTAATCTCCACCCAGAATAGAGAAGTGATTGTTGCCTTTTCTCTGCATTATGAATCTTGGAGAGTTTTAAGATAATTCAGATGTCTGGAGTTAAATGTGAAGATGTGATATACTGATTCAGTTGGTGGTGGCTTAGCCTGGGTTGCACACATACACACACACGCACACACACACACACACACACACATTTTTGAGGTATATTATAGGGAACATACCTATGTAACCAGCATCCACAGCTAGAGAGAGTACATTACCAGCGCTGCAGAAATTCCACCACCTATGCAACCTTTCAAGGCACATTCCCCAAGGACCACCACTCTACACATGTCTAGCAATAGATATGTCTAGCAATAGAAAGTTTTGCCCACTTTCTGTGTGTGGAAACCACCACTCAACATTCTGTTTGTGAAAGTCATCCATATGGTTGTGTATAAATGTAGATATTTGTATCTAATTATATGAATGGTATCCAATCTCATTGCAGAATAATAATCCATTCTTTAAATATATCACCATGACTACATCGTTCTCCTCTTGAGGGGTGTATGGGTAATTTCTAGACTTTCACTAATAAGAACACAGCTGCTATTACATTAAGGCATATGGCTTTTTGTAGGCATAGATCTGTTAGATATTTTCTTAGGAATGGAATTGCCAATATATGGTATTCATAAGGTCAGATTTAGAAGAAACATTATTTTCCAAATTGACTGTGCCAATTCCCCTTCTTACCAGCACTGCATGAGAGGGCCAAGGACTCTACATTTTTTTTGCTAACACTTGCATTTTCCATAGTTTTGCATTTTAGCCACTGTGGTGGAAGTATAAGGGTATGACATTGTAGTTTCAATCTGCATTCCTTGATGATTTATAAAATTGAGCAAGATTTCATGGTTTATTGTTCATTTGGATGCCTTTTTTACAATGTTTGTTCATGTCTGTTTGCCCTATTTTCTATTGTTTGGGCATAAGGAGCCCAAAGTGACAAGGTAGTGATCTGAACTTTATGAAGAACACTTACTGTATTCCCCTGATATACATGCTCCCACACAAACCCCAGGAACTGGAGCAAGAGTCAGAGCTAGAAACAAGTATTATGCAAGTGGGTAACTGAGTGATGGTGAACAGGTATAACCCCCTCGCCACACCTTAGGTAAGAAAGCTGCTTATTCTAGCTATTGGCAACACAGCACCCCATATTGTGTGGTGTCAGCACCCCAAAGAGTAAAGCTTCAACCATTGCAGTGCATTGCCCCCAACTGTCCTTTCAGTGAGCCTTAACTAGACCTTTCCATTATTCTATCTGCTAGGTTCCTTCCAATGAACACTTATCCACTGACACCTGCACCTCACTGATTCAGAGCTAGAATTGGAAGCCTAACATCCCTGTACTTCTGACTTGTGCATATGTGTGGCTATCCAGCTACTTATGGTTTTGGAAATAGGTCTAGAACAATAAAACAAGGTTGTCCATGCTTGATGTAGAAAACTAGCAAAGGAAACAGGATTTTCCAATGGAGCTGCCCTGAAAACTTGTTGGCCAACCATACACGGCATGGTTGATCAAAAGTATTTTTTAGAGTATATACTTCTTTTGTCTCCTGCCTTGACTACAAGCCTCATGAACAGAGACTGTCTTTATCACGTTCAACGTTACACCCAGCAAGTACTATAAGGCATGGCAAATGATAGGTCGTCAATTAAGGCGTAGTGAATTATGACTGAATGAATTTATTCATTTTGTGAATAAGTATATGACTTCCCTTGGTCCATTACATGAAATGTAACATTATTGAGATTATTAAATGATCAAATGTAACCTCCCCTTAAGGTCAATACCAATGCTTTATTAATTGAAGAGTTGTAATGACATGATAAATTTTACTAGCTTATCCCAGAGGACACTTTTCATTCTACCAGTACACTGGAGAGTACAGATGTGGGAGTCTGATGAAATGAAGCTTAAACACTAGCCTTGTTGTTTATTTACTCAAAATTCATTTCTCTTCCCACAAATTACATTTCATGGTGCTGATCAAAAAGTGAAGTATTTAACATGATACAGTCACCAAAATGGTACCTATTATTCATAGTAAAATTTGGATATCTTCTACATAATCAAGCAGTAGAGCTTGAAAATAAATTACTTTATATCTGTAACTATGGATATATGAGTGTACAATATTGACTTTATCTAGAGGATTAGAGATAATTCTACAAGGAGACTTGGTATCTCATGTAAACTATACTTTAAACCACAAGAGAAGTTATCAAGCGATCATCTAGTGTTTATATTTAAAAATTCATATCTAAATCGGTAACAGAATTAAAGAAGAAAAGAAAGATGTCATGAAATAAGCAATTTTAACTTTATGCCCCACCCTCCACACACAAAATTTTGAAGAATTATTATGGTAGATACAGTTCAATCAGGCAAATTTACTGAAACAGGCAAGTCACAATCCTGCTTGATTTCACATCACTAGCTAAAATACTAAATATTCTCATTCATTACTCTTAATTTAGGCCCATACAGAATTATTTTTTTAATTCTTACTAATAATCTCTATTTTTAGCTCATTGATTTTCCAGTTCAATGTGTGTGTGTATATATAAACACACACACATATATATATAATTTTTTGATGTCACACAAAGACCCTAATTCATTCATCTTTAATTCAAAAATGGAAAGTTCAGCAATAGTAGCAGGCAACTGAAATTTATGATGTGAAGATAGATTCGTTGTGTCTCATCTTGAAATGGCATTGAACTTTACTCACCCTTACAAAAAACTCTACTTGCTCACAAATATGAACAGCCACATATTTCTTCTTTGACATCAAGGGAGAACGAAATACAGCAATAATTGTAATGTGCACGCAGCATCTGTTGCTTCTGAGCCAAGAAACACGTATGTAAAGGGAATCTTCTCTCAAAGGCTTCTAGAATTTCGGAGGCTGACTAGCCCTGTATATTTTCTCTTCTTTTTTCATCTTTTATTAATGGCTACTTGTTCTTAAATAATATGCTTTCATTACAATTTTAACTTACCTGAGTATGTACAATAAGTGATTTCCAGTAATATTGCCCATCCTTGAGCATATAATTTAATACATATATAAATATTTGGAAAGATGGATTTCTAGAATTGGAATTTCTGGCCACAAATGTTTATGCATTTATAATTTTAATAGATATCTCCAAGTTTTCTTAGAAAAAGACTTTGTTCATGTATACACTCAAATACTCTGAAATTTTTATTTCCCTGTAAACTTCCCAGCACTGGGCCTTATTGAGTTTATTTAAAATATTTTTTTAATATTACAGGTTAGAAATATAATTTAAAGTCTTTTTTAATTTAGTTGATTAATGCTGAACTTTAGTACATTTTTACGTTTGCATTCATGATCATTTTGACTTTTCAGTGAAAAACCCCATTTTTTTTCTCATTAAGGCATTTTTACATATTGAAAATCATACTGTATTTGCTTTTCCTCTACCTGAAATGAATCTCCTTCTCTTTTATAACTCAATGGCCTATTCTTCATAGTGACTGCTTCACTTACTCTCCAATCACACAATCACAGCACCACATCCCAGCCACATCAAAAACACTGGAACACGTTGCAAGAAAAACCAAAGACACACCTCTATTTTAATGTCTCTTCTTTCCTTGCTGGCTCTTACTTCAGATTCTTCTCATCATTGCCTGTATACCTGTCACCCCTGCCCTCTCTATGGTGTCCTCAATGCTATTACCCCAAATCAGGAATTATGGCAAGATAACCATATAAGATTTTATCTCTAAAAACTCCTCTCTCTTCCTGATTTCCAATTAAATGATCAAAAGTTGGTTTTGACATATCAGGGATTTCAACATGTATCCACATACAATACAGGAATATTATATTAATGAAAGAGCAATCATACAGTTCTTTTGTGTTTCTCTGAAATTTCAACATGACCCAGACACATCTAAAGAAAATTGCTATAGAATCCCTGAGGGATCCAGTTAGGAAGTAAGACGAGGTGCTAGACCAGTTGGAGGTCACTTTTATATACTCTAATGCCACTCGCTGTCTCCACTCACCACAGCTTCCTCCATTATCAAGATCCCCCACAAGAATGGTACATTTGTTGCAACTGACAAACCTATATTGACACAAATTATCACCCTACATCCATAGTCGACATTGATGTTCACTCTTGGAATTGTGCATACTCTGAGCATGGACACATGTAAAGTAATACGCATTCACCAGTATAATATCATACAGAGTCCTTCCGCTTCCCTACATATCCTCTGTGCCCCACCTGTTCATCCGTTCCTCCCCAACCCCTGGCAACTACTTATCTTTTTGCTGTCTCCATAGTTTTGCCTTTTCCAGAATGTCATGTAGTTGGAATCATAGCCTTCTCAGGGTGGTTTCATTCACTTAGTGATATGCATTTAAAGATCCTTAATGTCTTTTCATGGCTTGATAGCTCATGTCTTTTTAGCTCTGAATAATATATTGTCAGGATGTACTGCAGTTCCTCCATTCAAGTACTGAAGGGCAGCTTAGTTGCTTCCAAATTTGGACAATTACGAATAAAGCTGCTAGAAATATCCGTGTGGAGTTTTTACATGGACATAAGTTTTCAATTCCTTTAAGTAAATATGAAAATGCTGAATCATAGGGTAAGAGTATATTTAATTTTATAAGAAACTGCCAGAATGTCTTCTGACCTGGCTGTATCATTTTGCAATCACAACAGCAATGAATGAGAGTTCCTCTTCTCCCACATCCTCATCACCCTTTGGTGTTGTCCCTGTTCCAGATTTGGTCAGGGGGTGTGTAGTGGTACCTCATTGTTGTTGTAATTCACATTTCCCCGATGACATATGATGTAGGGCATCTTTTCATATGTTTATTTGCCATCATTATAGTTTCTTTGTGAGCTGCATGTGAAAGTCTTTGGCCCATTTTTCAATCAGCCTGTTTGTTTTCTTACTGTTGAGTTTTAAGTGTTATTTGTCTATTTTGGATAACAGTTTTTTTAGCAGATGTCTCTTTTGCAAATATTTTCTCCATGTCAGTGGCTTGTCTTTCATTCTCTTGATTATTATTTTTTATTATTTATTTGACGGAGAGATAGCAAGAGCAGAAACACAAGCAAGGGGAGTGGGAGAGGGAGAAGCAGGCTTCCCGCTGAGCAGGAAGCCCGATGTGGGGCTTGATCCCAGGACCCTGGGATCATGACCTGAGCCGAAGGCAGACGCTTAAGGACTGAGCCACCCAGGCGCCCCTCTTGATTATTTTTTAATATAAGTAACAAAGGAGATTAGAATCACTCCCCCAGGCCATTGCTATCATTGCATAACATGTTGCAGAATTTCTAGGCAATGAAATAACAGGAAAAATATTAGGCAGAATGTCTATTATAAAAGAACAACAAAATGATGTCTTGAATCAATGAATGCATATAACTGGGGAAAATAAAATAAACCACAGCAGCAATGGTTTGCATTTCAGTGTCCTCTCCATATGAAGAAGTTTATTCTTTATCATTAGAGTGTGGGTTAGCAAGAACCTTAAGAGTGACATGAATTCTTTGTTTTTTAAAGATCTATTTATTTATTTGAGAGAGTGTGTGTGTGTGTGTGTGTGTGTGAACTAGAAGAGGGAGGAGCAGAGGGAGAAGGAGATAAGCAGACTTCCTGCTCATTGGGGAGTGTGATGTGATCCCAGGACCCCGAGATCATGATCTGTGCCGAAATCAAGAGTTGGACACTTAATGGAGCCATCCAGGTGCCCCAAAAGAAACATGAATTCTCTTACATCTGAGAAAAATCATTCCGTTTTAGATACTAGATGGAAACAGGGGAAAAAAACGGAGGGAGATGAGAAAGAAGAGCTTTTCACAAAATTAAGTTGAGTTTTAATGATGGCCTACATGTAGGCTAATAGCTGTAGGGATGATTTAAAAAATAGAGAACTTAAGGGACGCCTGGGTGGCTCAGTTGGTTAAGCGCCTGCCTTCAGCTCAGGTCATGATCTCAGGATCCTGGGATCGAGCCCCGCATCGGGCTCCCTGCTCAGCGGGAAGCCTGCTTCTCCCTCTCCCACTCCCCCTGCTTGTGTTCCCTCTCTCGCTGTGTCTTTCTCTGTCAAATAAAATCTTTTAAAAAAATTAAATTAAAAAAATAAAAACAGAGAACTTAAGAAGTAGTAAGACATTGTATCAAAGGATATTGATTATTTGGTAATTAGAAATGATTATATATATTTGGTAATATAGACATGATTATATATATATAATACAATATATATATATATAATCACATTTTACACCCTAAACTTACACAATGTCACATGTAAATTACATTTAATGGGGTGGGGAAAATATTATCAGAGAAAGAGGAGACTGGGAAAGGAACAGAAATGGAGAGAAATGGACCCACCTGAAAGGCAGAAGGATAACCATGGAGTCGAGGGCCAGAATATCCAAGAGAAATGAATTTCTCAAGAACGAGAGAATGGTGGGCTGGTAGTGCAATAGCCACCCCAAGTGACATGTAATATAGGAATAAAAACTATTGACCATGCTTAGCAATTCAGTTCCCTGTTGATCTTGCTGTTAGAGCTGTAGCAGGGTGTGTTGTTGAATAGTTTAAAGGTGTAGGAAAGAAATGCTATGAAAAAACCCTCAGGTGGTGGCTTGTCTATGAATTTGAGGTGCAGTCTTAAATCAACCTTTTCAAATTCCGAAAATAAACATTTTATTGTAAAATGGGCATGATCCCCAGTGTTCTAACAATCTATATAATTCTATTCTAAAAAGGAATCTACTTCATTATTGCTACTATGAGTCAAAATATCTCTTCACTAAAACATACTAGGGAGTAGAGGACAGTGTTTGAAGGAAGCTATTTTCTATCCTGGCTCATTAGGAATCACGAACCAGTTGGTGCTCCAAGGGAAAAAAAAATGACCAATTTATTTTGTTCTCTCTGAATTTCATGGCAAATGGCCTGTGCAGAAACAACAGATGCCCCTGTTAACTTGATGTCTTCTCTGAAACACCAAAACTAAGAAAATGATAACTTATACTTTTAAAGGAGAAATAAAAATAAAAAATAGCACACTAATGTAAATGAAATTTATGAGTGATCAGAAACACACATTGGAACTTAACATTTCATAAAACATTTCTGCAGTGGTAGTCTTGCATTTTAAAAGTAAATGAGCCTAGATATATTAAAAATACTCTGATACCATTAAAACATTATAAAAGGTTTTTGAACGTCTGTGGCTTTTATTGCTTCTGCCTCAAAATAATATGTTTATAGGCTGACATTTTGTAACCATGTTGCAGTAACTTTGGGACCCAGAGGTGTGAACTTCACACAGCATTCTAAATGAATTTCATAAACACAAATCCTGGGGGCATAGAGGATCCAAAGCAGCCCTTTATTTATAAATCAATTTTGATGTTCCAATAAATATATGCTTCTCATGGAAACAATAGTGGTCCAAAAAGTATGCTTTCTAAAAGAATTCTACACTAAAAGCCTTTGAAATTGAATGTTGAAAAAACTCAGAATTGCATTAAAAATAAATGTGATCACATTTAGCAAACATCTATTGCACAAGTGCCACTTGGAAATGCTGTTCCAGATTCCTGCCTTTAGTTCTGAACCAAGAGGAGGAACCAGACAGGAAGCAATTACATACAAAATAACATGACAATAAAACACAACAGGGGTGTCTATAATTTGCTGTGGAGTGCAAATCCATTTACTTTGAAAATTTCTCCAAAAATTGTATAATTTTACAGCATACGAAATAATGTCATGTATATTTTCTGCCTTTGAGGACAACTTTCCTGGCTCAACAGTTGATAATAAAAATTTGCTGCACTGATTTGGAGTTTGGGGCCCACAGTCATTTTAAAAGCACTTGAAGATTATTTCCCATCTTCCAGAAGAGCCTTCATGGTCAGCTGCTGCAACAGCCAATGCTCCTAACTCTGGAAGTAAGGATAGATGAATTAGACTCAGGTTTTCTCAAGTGCATCAAGGTAGGTAATGTTATACTCTCTGCAACTGTTGGCATCATCCCTGAGTGACTTAACTCTCAACATAATCCTGTAAGATTGTTGGTTTTCCTAATTTACTCATTACACAGTGTCCATGTCTAAACTCTTACATAAGCCTAGTTAGGAACAATAGAATCTGCATCCTATCCCATCATAGCCTATGCTATGATATCCAAAGATCTTTCTGTAGATAAACTTCAGAAAAGTTGGTATGAATTTTACCTTCAAGCAGCAGTTAAAGGAAACCATATAATAAACTTGCCATTTCCTATATATTCTATGTATAAATTCCTGAGTAGGGTGGAGGGAGGTGGAAGACTGACAATAATCAGTGGACCCTAAATGTAGCTTTAAAATACTTAATTACGGGAGTGCCTGTGTGGTTCTGTCGGTTAAACCACTGATTCTTGGTTTTGGCTCAGGTCATGATCTCATGGGATGGAGCCCCTCCTGGAGGCAGGTGTGGGGGTCCAGACTCTGCACTGAGGGCAGGATCTGTTTAAGATTCTCTCCCTCTCTCTGTGCCCCTTGCCCTGCTCACGAGTGCGTGCACATGCTTGCTCTCTCTCTCTCTCTAATAAATAAAATCTTAAAAAAATAAAAACAAAATGCTTAATTATCCTGATGGTATTGTGCAGCTTGAACATATCTTACCATTTTCTGAGTTAATTTTTGTGGGGGAACCCATTCTACAAGACTAACCATTATGGACAAATATACTCAGGACCTAATCAATTGCTTAACCAGGACCCTTGGTAATTTTCATTATTTGACAATAGGATGTCAACATGGACTCTGTCCCTAGATTAGGCGAAACTCTTCTTTGACCCAATGTGAAGCTAATGAGAAGAAATATTAATACAGTACTTGTGACAGCACAAGGCAAACTGTCATGTTTTTGAGTGAGACTTGAAAGCAGTTCATGCAAAGTGTGATGCAGCTTGTCATTCCTGGATCTTATATTCTGTGAGCAGAGTTGATAACAATGCTACTGACAGGTTGCAAAAAAACAAAACCAAAGAATTGAGTAATGGGGTATTGGCAAGAAGAGAAAGATTTTAAAGAATGAAAGAGTAAATGCATTTACAGTTTGACAAACACGACTTGCTAAAAATGAGTGCTGTCTTCCATGAACCCAGGTATATAGACACACAGAGTGAGAGCTAAGTAGATCAAATTAAAGAATGAAAAATTAAGAAACCATATTTGCGCATAGAGGACACAGCCAGAAAGGATTATACGGTCGGTGAAAAGGTGGGGTGGGAGAATTTTCGTCTTTGAAATTAAAATGAATGAGAAGGTTTACTTTTAAAACTTCTAAATAAATTAAACCATTATCTGCACATAAAGTAAATAAGTCATGAACTTAATTATTTATGAAGATACTTGTTATAAATTTATATTTTATTGTAGCTCCCTGTAATCTTTGGAGCATCTCTGTGTCTTCTGAGTTTTTGTTCTGGAAAATTGGACAATGAATTGTAGTGAGCACGGAAAATGCTTTACTAAGGAACATAAAATGCTGAGTCCCTGGAGAATGCGGAATGGAACTTCTGTGCAGGCTGAGCAGAGGACGGAGCGGTGTGTTTTCTGGGAAAGGAAGCTTTTTGCTTCTTATTCCCAATAGTCTGTGGACTTCTAGAATCACTAGGTAGACGGTGAGGCTGTCTTGCCTGGCTAAGTCCTACCATGTTCTCGGAAAAAGTTATACATAGGTGTGTATTGAGAATAAATCTTCCGACCGGAACTTCAACAAAGGTCCCAAGTACGTCCCACAGAGTTAAGAAAGGGTTCTAACTGAAGAAATCTGAGAGAGAACACAAGAATAAGGAAGCCACCAGAAAAATGGTGGGTCTTAGAAACTGAGAAATACACCTCTTCTCCTCCACTTTTACTTTATTTTTTCAAGTATAATGATAAATAGGCTATATTTTTTCTGTATGTTTTGAGTATCTCAGTAACATTGTACATGTTGAAGATTTACTAATTAAATATTATGTTTTCTCAGAAGCCTGGGTGGCTCAGTTGGTGAGGCATCTGATTTTGGCTCAGGTCATGATCTCAGGGTCCTGAGATCCAGGCCTCAGGCTCCCTGCTTAGCAAGGAGTCTACTTGTCCGTCTCCCTCTCCCTCTGCCCTTCCTCCGGCTCGTACTCTCTCTGTCTCTCTTTCAAATAAATAAATCCAATCTTTAAAAAAAAATAAACAAATACTGTGCTTTCTACAATATTATACTAAGAAAACTTGCCCGTGACTAGGTTGCTTATTCAGGCTATTGACATTTTTAGACCAAAATCCAGGAAGAAGAGGCTACTTAGTCCGTATGATACCGTAATTACATATATGTTACCAAGATTTTTTCAAAGAAATAAAAGTGGCTAGTTTTATATTACGTATCCTCAATTTACACAGAGAGAATAAATAAACTAACAGTCATTCAAATAGCACATAAGTAAACATCAAAACTTGTGTAACTTTTTTTAAAGATTTTATTTATTGATTGATTTGAGAGAGAGAGAGAGTGCATGTGCTCAAATTTGGGGGAGGGGCAGAGGGAGAAGCAGACTCCCCGCTGAGCAGGGATCCCAATGCAGGGACTCAATCCCAGGACCTGAGATCATGACCCGAGCGGAAGGCAGCTGCTGAACCGACTGAGCCACCCAGGTGCCCCCAAATTTGTGTAACTGTTATGAGCTAGTGTAGAGCAACAGAAACAAATGTGCCGTGTAAATGTTACTAAAATTGCTGTTGTTTTAGCTGTTGTCCATGGTGGTAGTGTTAGGGTCTTCATATCATATTACTGTTTATTCCTCCTTATGATTTGTGTTAAGCCTCTTCCAATATATGGTCTTGTAGAAAATCAAGAACAACACCTTGCATACAATTATCTGGCTTACCTTCTTGAGACCACAGCATCTACGGTAATCCCCACAGCTTAATGCTGTAGAGGTAGCTGGGTATGAATCTCCTTCCTCTTCCTCTCCCAGGGATCAATGGTATCTCATGGCAGATTTATCGGCTTCTCTTGACATTTCTTGCAGTTTGCTAGTATATTAAATTATCCTTTATTCCTTCACTCACTGTTTATTGAGCACCCACTACTAAATTTACTTACAATACAGAGATAAACCAAACACAATTCCTATCAAGAATAGGTGGGTGGTGGTAACTTCCCCTATTGAGAGAGCATCCTTTAGGCAGCATGTTGTGTACCGTGTGATTATAAGTAGCCATCTGTCATGAACTGGTGACAGCAGCTAACCCAAGAGTTTTCAGTTCATGGCTTGGCCAATAACTTGAATCTGACCTGTTGTGGAGGGCTGATCTGGACCTTTAGTGGACTGGTATCTTGGGGGTGGGGGTGACCTTCCTTCTTAAGTATTTTCCAGTGTTATAGTTCTTTCTTCTACCCTCTATTTCTCTCCCTGGTATCAGCAGTCCCACACTATCTCTTTGAAGCTCTAACACCTATTATATTTGTTTGATTTTTCTCATTGGTGGTGGTGGTGGTGTGTGTGTGTGTGTGTTTTTCCTTTAGGTGAGACAAAAATGCTAGATGGGGCTGGAGTAAAAGGAATGCCTTCCCTACAAGTACAATAAAACCCTATCAAATCTTTCCCCTCCAAATTCAGACCTTGGTTATGGAGGAGTCCCCGAAGCTATTTCACAATTTTTCTCTTCTCCCCTCACCCCACCCCTTCTAGATACACGAGGGTATCTTCTCAAATATTGACAGTGTGGAATTTATGATGTCCCTGAAGATACAGTTCATAGAGGTATAAGGGCACCCCTTAAGAATGCAGTTGCCACTGGGTGGCTCAGTCGGTTATGCCTGCGACTCTTGATTTGGGCTCAGGTCACCATCTCAGGGTCATGAGATCAAGCCCCACATCAGCTCCATGTGCTTGGGATTCTCTCTCTCCCCCTCTCCCTCTTCCCCTTCCTGACTCCCACTCACATGTGTGTGTTCTCTCTCTCTCTCAGAAAAAAATTACCAAAAAAAGAAGAAAAAGAATGCAGTTCCCAGGAATTTCTCACATTCACGTTATTCCATGCTCTGTCTCAAGCTGCTTATCAAAGTTACCATTTCAGTGTTTCTTCAGTTATGGATTCAACAGTTTCTCTTCCAGGCAAACAGATCTCATGATATCTCCCTGTGTGAGCCTGTCTCTCCAGAGTAACAGGTGGTGGTTTCTCCCAAACTGAGTTTTCTGATGGGTCCAAGATAAGTCATTGCTTTCGCATTTGCCCAGCCTTTGCTTACTGTAATGACAGGAGTGAGGACTTGCAAGCTGTTTACAGCTGGAGCTGAAATAGGAAATCTAAAGATTAATATTATTAGCCTAGCTATGCCAATGCATTATCCCATTCCAGACTGTATAGAACAATGGGCATGACATTAGGGGATGAATATATTTTAACTATAGCCATAATGTGCAAAACCATGCATATAAAACCTGCCTCAAGGGGTATAATGTAAGGATAGGAATAAAGTATCTGGATCTTGCTTCCGATGGAAGTGGTCTAGACACGGGCACCTGGGTGGCTCAGTCGGTTGAGCGTCTGCCTTCAGCCCGGGTCATGATCCCAGGGTCCTGGGATCCAGCCCCGTGTTGGGCTCCCTGCTCAGCTGGGAGCCTGCTTCTCCCTCTCCCTCTACCCCTCCCCTGACTCATACTCTCTCTCTCAAATAAATAAATAAATAAATAAATAAATAAATAAATAATCTTTAAAAAAAAAAAGTGATCTAGACAAAGAACAAAAATCAAGAATGAAGCCAAATAGCAGAGGATTAAAACCAAAGAGGTGACAATTAAAAAGTGTGAGACTGGATGTCAAGATGTGAGGAATCACAGACTTGAAGCCCAGAGTTCACAGACATTTTTTTTCCTGAGTGTTTTTATAGGTGTGGGACATACATGGAAAATGTCATAATAGAGGAAAGACCAGCTCCTCTGGGGTGACTTCTGTCACACAAGACTTATGAAGCTCATTCTTATTTTTTTCAAATATTTGCTAAGAGTGCAGTGTATTCAGTACAAACCAAAAGTACGTTTGATTGTACACCTTATCACTGAAGTCTGAATTCTCATCTGGTCAAAAGTGCCTAGAGTCCTAAATATAAAAGCAAAGAAAATTTTCATTCTCCAGGTATAAGGAAGTCAGTTCTCAAAAGTTGTCATATGTAAATCATGTGCCATATTATGAAGCAAAGTTTAATGTGCTGTCAGATTTAAATTTGGGTGAGGGGAAGTTCTTGGCTGGGGCTTTTAATTTAGACAGCTTTTGAGAAATCAGTGTCACCTGGAAGTATTTTATTGACAATTTAATGATTGAGTTTTCTTCTGCTAAGGGCAGGAATTTAAGGTGAAAGCAATGTCACTAATATTAAAAACAACTTTATCATCCAGAAAGGCAAGTTATTTCAAATCTGAGTCTCTTTGGAAACCTTTGAAAAAATCGTTTTGATTCTGGAGCATAAAATCTGGTTTTATGCCAGGTTTTGCCAAAGATTGCCAGCTCTGTTGATCTAGAAATTACATTGTGTAATTGTGGTTTCATAAGAAATCATGTTCCCAAGTATCCTTCTTTAATGTTCCATCATGAGGTGCTCCCTGTGTTCAATTTTTTGTTTCGGTTATACTAATAGCGAATATACCCAAAGTATGACATCAATATGAATTAGACTCAATTTATCACAGCAATTAGGAATAGTAACATCACATTTAAATTTACCTAGAACAATCTGGCAGTTCTATGTCTGCATTAAAAATCCAGTAACTAAACTTGATCCCCATATCCCTCTCTAAGTTATCAAATGGGACAATTAATCTAATTTTCCTCTCCGAATAAGCTCAAAGCTGCGTTTATAAGGCAAAACTCATGAGCTCTGGCTTTGCTAGCAGTAGCCTCTACAGCTTATCGCAGTGATGTCTGTCCCGCTCGAATCTGCAGAAAAGCAAACAGACAAGTTGTGGTGACTCTGAAAAGCAAACAGAAGTAGGAAAAATTTAGAAGATGATCAACACGGGGAGGAAAGACTCACAAGGAGATGAGGGTCCCCTTTTATTTCTCCTTTGTATCTTTTTTTAAAAAGACTTTATTTCTTTATTTGAGAGGGAGAGAGAGCAAGAGCATGGAAGAGGAGCCGAGGGAGACAGAGAAGCAGACTCCCCACCGAGCAGGGAGCCTGACAGGGGGTTGGGGGGGGGCTTGATCCCACGGCCCCAGGATCTTCACCTGAGCCAAAGGCAGGCTCTTGACTGACTGAGCCACCCAGGCGCCCCTCTCCTTTGTGTCTTTTTTGTTCTCCTGACTTTGCCCCCAAGAATGGACTCCAGTTAGGGCACAGTAGAGCAGATGCGCTGCTGAAACCCTGGTTGAAACTTGCCTTCCTTCTGGCCACAGAAACCAGGGAAAGAAGCCACAGTGAACAGATAGATGAGGAGGGAATTTTGGAACAGAGAGAGCCAAAGAAGTAAATCCTGTATTTCTCATGTGAACAGACACAGTTCTCAACTTGACTTTTGAACTGTACGTAGGAAAGCAGACCCAGACCCAACCCTGCACCACAGACGCTGAATCCCTGAACTGAGTCATGACCTACATGCATGGGTCTCGGTCTAAAATCAGTCCCTTCGATCATTATAAACCATCCCTCTTTCTAACGATACTCTTTTCTTTTAAGTCCTATTTAACTAAATGCATACTGTTTTCATGTTTTGTCTTTTTTTATTCATTAACTTTCATATCTATTTTTATATTAAAATTGTACCTTCTTTAGGCGCCATGTAGTTGGTCTCTCTTTTTGAATCACTTATGTCAATAGGTGCCTTTTAAACAGAGTGCTTATAGTAGTAACCTTTAATACATTATGGAAAAGTTTGATTAAATCTTTTAATTTTACTATATTATGTTCTCTCTAAGTTTTATCCCATTGCTTTTCCTTCCTTCCTTATGTAGTCACTATTTTAATATTTTAATAGACTATCTTAAATCATCTACTACTAGTTTTTTGGCCAAAATTCTTTCTATTAGTTTTCAGTAATTGTTCCCGAGATTATAATGTACATATTTAACTTTTCCCAGCCTACTTAGAGTTAATACATTTTTTAAGATTTTATTTATTTATTTGACAGAGAGAGAGACAGTGAGAGCAGGAACACAAGCAGGGGGAGTGGGAGAAGGAGAAGCAGTCTTCCGCGGAGCAGGGAGCCCGATGCAGGGCTTGATCCCAGGACCCTGGGATCATGACCTGAGACGCAGGCAGACACTTAATGACTGAGCCACCCAGGCGCCCCAAGAGTTAATACTTTTAAATCTCACATCCGGTCACTCTCATAGACAGTTTGTATCTCTTGCACTTTTTCCTGGTGTGTGGACATACTTCCCTATTTCTGTGCATGCCTCGTAATAGTACTTTGTTTTTAATGGGAACCTAACATTTTAGGTGATGCTTTATGGCAACTCTGGGTACGGTACCCCTTCGTCCAGAGAGCTTTTTTTATTTTTTAGTGACTGGTTGGATTATCCCTGTGAAGAATATACTCCACCCTACATGTGAAGCCTTGGATGTTGCTCCTCAGGGAGGCACAATTTTGAACATCAGCACAGTTACCCTGGCGTGACAGTGGTACGCAGACTCGCTTCTTGACTCCACACAGCAGCTACACTCCACTAATGACCAGCTGATTGTTCTTTTGTTTTGAGCTAGGTCCTAAACTGCTAAGTCATCTAATCGTGACTTCTTTGAAGGAATAGAATCTGAGGTCTGTGTTTGATGGGTTTGGGCTCTAGAAGGGCTCCTCCCAATTCTCCTGTTCCCCTAACCCTTCTTACTGAATTTTCATAGATTTCCTTGAGTAGGTGTTTCTTCGTTGTTCTTCACCCTTAGCTTCTAAAATCATATAATTCACCAGGAAGTAGATTGGTGGAGGTTCTTTTATCGCCAAAAATCTACCCTCAGGAATGTAACGTCTTTAATGTTCAAAAATCAATAGATGCATTTATGATATTAACAGAATCATAAAAAATATAATTTAATACCCATTCGTGATTTTTAAATGCTAAGCAAACTAGAATAATAAGAAATATGTACAAGCTGATAAAAAACATTCATCAAATTTCAACAACATAATATATAATGATAAAACATTAAAGTGTTTCCTTCTAATATATCTAAAAAAAAGGCATATATGCCAAATTTAACCATTTGTATACAGCATGTTACTGGTCATTCTAGCCATTATAATAAAATAAGAAATTAAAATAAAATCCATAATATTCATAATGAAATAAAACTTTTTCTATTTTGATACGTATTTTTACATAGAATACTCCAGAAATCAACAAATCAGTTCTAAAAGTAAGATATAAATTTAGCAAGGGTAAAAAATTGATATACAAAAGTCAATTGTGTTCTTATATAAGTACCAGATAATTGAAGAAAAATAAATTTTAAAAATTCCATTTGTAATATTGCTCAAAAATCTATGAGAGACCATGGAAAGAATCTAACATACCATATCCAAGATCTCTACACTGAAATTTGCAAAACAATACAAGGAGAAGTGACAGAAGACATGGATAATTAAGAGATATACTATGTTCATATCAGAAGAATCCATTTTTTTAAGATACCAATTATCCACAAATTAATCTATAAGTTAAACACAATCTAAATCAAATTCCAGCTGGATTTTTTTTTTCCTAAAAATTACAAGTCTTTCCTAAGCTTCAAAAGACATAAAGAGCTCTAGAGTAACCAAATGTATGGGCCGCTTGATTTTCAACAAGTGTCAACACCATTCAGGAAATGAATGTTGTTTCAACAATCCTGTATATTCAACTGTATATTCATATGGAAAACAGTAATCATCAAGCATTAACTCACACACACACACACACACACACACACACACACACACACACACGCAAGTCAGAATGAATCATACACCTAAATGTAAAACCTGAAAATTGAAAATTGTAAAAAACAGAAGTGAAAATATTTGAACATGGAAAGATTTCTTCACTAGAACCCCAGGTGTGCAAATCATAAGAGTAAAAATAGATAAATTGGACTTATCATAATTAAAATTCGAGAAATTAAAAGACAAACCTCAGAGAGCAACTTTCTTGAAATATAAAGACTCTTAAAACTCAGTAATAGTAATAAAAACAACCCGATATAGATGGTCAGAAAGATCTGAGCAGACATGTCACGTCAGAAGATGCATGAATTGCCAATAAATACACTGAAATGTTCTACATATTTCAGGTAAATGAAAATTAAAATCACAACTGAAAACCACCTTATATCCATTAAAATGGTTAAAATATAAAACATAGACAATACCTTGTGTTAACAAACATGTGTGGCAACTAGAAGCATCCTACACTGCTGTTAGAAATGTAAAATAATAATACATGGGGCACCTAGGTGGCTCAGTCAGTTAACTGTCAGACTCTTGATTTCAACTCAGATCATGGCCTCAGGGTCGTGGTGGAATAGAGCCCCACGTAGGGCTCCACACTCAGCAGGGAGTCTGCTTGAGATTCTCTCTAACCCTCTCCCTCAGCCCCTCTCCCCTGCTCGCTCTCTTTCTCAAATAAATAAATAAATCTTTAAAGAAAAAAGAAATGTAAAATAATACATTGAAAAATAGTTTGGCTTTAGAAAAATAAGAAATATATACAAGCTGATAAAAAACATTTATGAAAATTCTATGTTCTAAAAATTTTAAACATACATCTGCCATAAGTCCCTGCGATGTAGTTCCTGGGGACATACATAAGAGGAATGAAAGCATAGCCATGTAAAGATTTTTATGCAGATGTTCATAACTATTTGTAGAAACAAATAGAAATAACCAAATGATTCTGAACAGGAGAATAATGAATAAACAATTTGTGCTGTGTCCACACAATGGAATACTGGGGAGCAATAGAAAGGAATGACCTACTGCAATGTTCCACAGTACAGAGATCTCCGAGTAATTGCGCAGAGTGAAAGAAGTGAGACCGTACTGAGTACATACTGTGTAAATTCATTTAGAAAAATTTCTGGAAAATAAAATCTAATCTATAGCGAAAGAAAACAGATCAGTGGTTTCTTAGGAAGAACGATGGAAGGAAAGACAAAGTACAGATGGGGACAAGGAAACTGTTCGCGGTGAGCAAAATGTGCCTTATTTTGGCCATATTGATGGTTTTCCAGGATATCCATAGGTCAAAACTCAGCAAATAGTATACAATAAATAAGTGCAGTTTATTATACATCAATTATCACTCTATAAAGTGGTGGAAACAACATGTTTTCAAACATATTTTCATTGGCTATAATACGTAATTTTAATTCTAATGCATTTTCTGGCATCTAATTAGAATCCAAGTAGAAGATATGGCTTCAGAAGTGAATAGGATACAACGCTTTCTTTTTCCATCTATTAATCTGCAGGGTAAAATAGAATGGAACAAAAAGTTTAACAGATACAAATATACAAAAGGAAAAGCACCATGTTCTCGATCAAATTTGAATAGAATTTCAGCAGTAAAAGTAGCCTGTTAGCCTCAGGTGAGATTGGAGGATTTTTGTAGAGGGAAGTGTAAGAAATAGAACATTTTCTTTCCTTACTTGTGCTATTTTTTCTTCCTTCAATCACGTTTCTTTCCTTTATCTCTTCCTTTCTCCTCTACTCTTTTTTATTTTTTTCTTATCTTCTTTCTGATCTGCATTCTTTTCTTTTTCAATATTGTTTTTGTCTTGTATCTCATCTCTCTTTTTTTATTTCTATCCATACAAGGGCCTATTTTTCAAATTTTCATTATTTTCCATTTATTTCCTCTTTCCCCTTATTGCTCCTATCCTAAAATTTATCTTTAGTTTTTTACTTTTTACCTCACCATCTTAATTATATACTTTGGAAACATAATTAAAGCAATTAGTATACCACTATTTCTTGCATTTTTATGATATTTACAATTTTCAGAGCAATTACAAGGACCTTACTGTTATCATTATCATGTCACATATGGGGACAATGACACCTGCAGGAGTTCATTTTCATAATTTGCCATCACTAGAGCTGGTTGAGGTACCATTTACATCCAGGTGTTTTCAACCTTCATTTACTATACCTCATGGTTAGCGAATCCTCCTGCGTGATACTCTACCTGAAAACGATATTATAACATTGTGTCTAAACTACCTACTAGTTTAAAATCCTAGCAAGAGTCCCCCATTTGATTAGCTAGAGTGATATTTCTTTTGGTTGACATCAGAGGGAGGAAAAATTCTTATACATTTTTTAAAATAAATACTAGAAAGCACAGTTTGCATGATCAATGTCAGCATTACACTAATAAAGAGACAAGATAGGAATTTTTACTTGGTCATATTAAACACTTTGGAAAACATTATATATGTAAAACTCAGCGTTCCCAGATTAAGACTTTAAAATAAGTTTTTTTTTCTTTTCTTGAAGATTTATGAACAGAAATATAACAATACATCCCATGGGGATTTGTAAATAATATCAGAAACATGCTTTTTGTATATAATATAAGGCCATTTGGGTATGATTTTTTTTTATTCAGAAGATAAAGAGGGGAATGCATATTTTCAAAGTTTTTCACATAATAAATGCGTTTATGATAAAGGTGAAATACTGGCAAAAAAAATATTTAAGAGGTAAAATCAAGGTATGGCCTCAAATGTTCACAGTCATAACCTTAAAAACCGGTCTTCAATATATCTATTTTATTGATTGTTATACTTTTAATAATTTGACTCTGGCAACATACGGCAGTCTTTAAATTCTTATGTAAATATTCTATAAATATTACTTACCTACCTATAAGTAGATAGAAAAACTTGGTTGTCTAACTTTTAATTTAACTTAATAATATTTATGTGACCAAACAACTTTTATTCAAAAAATTATGAAAATATAAAAACTAAGCAAAGCCTCTATTAGCTTTGGTTCCAGGCTCTGGCCAGAAGAAGCAGCATATAAAAAATTTCTGTCACAGGCGTGAGACCCTAAAGATGAAGTAATTACAATAATGGTTGCAATCTTTAGCAATTATCACCTTAACATTTGAGATCTGGCACATGATTATGAAACACCAACAATCATTATTTGCAACCTCAATAAGTTAGTGGAAAAGCAACGTTTTCAAGTTTCCTTATAAATATTTATATGCTGCTGCTTTGACCAGATCAATCATTGATTTTTACATAAAATTTTCATTTTTACCTCATTTATAGCTCATTTATAGGAACGATGGCACGATATTATTTCATTCAGCTTAATTTTCATGTGTATATTCTCTGTGTTGATTGAATTCACTTTTCATGAAGTGCTACTTTTAGCTCAATATTGTTTTCTTTTCTGTGTCATTCATCTCTCTTTTGAGCCCCTCTCTATTTCTATAGTCACTATGAACTCAGCAATATATGTTTCTTTCTGTGAAGAAATGAGAACAGTGAAATAATTTAGTTCAGGTCACTTTTTTTGATATTCTGCATTAAAAGGCAATAATCTTAATTCTAATGAAGCATTTGTTGTGACCTATATTTAATTATGGCACACAGGGCATGACAGATAATTTAATAAACTCAAAACCATCGGCGTGCTGAGGAGAAGCATCCTGGAGGAACAGTGTGTAAGACTGAGGTTCAAACTATTACTCAATGGACAGAGTTTTGACAAAAGCTGCAGTTTCCTACTGGAATTCTTTTCCAAGCCTGAAACATGAACTTGAGAATGTAGGAGTCTATTAGTCTATTAACATAGACTCCCCTCAATTGACCAGGAGCAAAATGCAACCTCCAGGGAGGCAAGAGGGTAGGAGGGCCCAGACAAGACATAGGTGGATAGCCAAGTTCATGGACAGTGAGATGAAAGCACAGAAAATGGAGTAGACCAGGTCAGCCCATGGTCAGGTACACTAGCCTAACTCTAGCAGAACCTACATGAGTGGTGGTTGCTTCTATCAAGAGGCAGGAACTGATAATGACTGAAATGCATAATTATCTTGAAGCTCTAAAGACAGTTGGACAGAATGTAAATGTTTGAAGAATAACCAGATATAGTTTCCTACATAAAAAAAAGCAAGTTTCTGCCTTTATACTATGAACCCTATGAAAGGACTTTACCAAAATGAGTATAGTCTACAGGTCAACCAACACAACATCAGTATTTAATGTAAAACAGAGTGTTTGCTGTTGAGGTGATGATATGTGGGAATAAGATGGAAACAGGCTGTTGAGTTTTTAGACTTTTTTCTGGAATGACCTGTTTCTCCATAAACTTGTTTCTTTGTTTCTTTTTTTTTTTAAGAAATCTTAAGTGGGTGGGGGGTAGGTGAAATAGGTGAGGAGGATTTAGGAATGATGCGCATCAGGTGGTTAAAATAAAAACTTAAAAAAAAAAAGAAATGTGGCACGTGAGTGGCTTAGTTGGTTAGACATCTGATTCTTGATTTTGGCTCAGGTCATGATGACAGGGTTAGATCTCACATGAGATCTAACCCTGTGTCTGGCTCCATGCTCAGACTAGAGCCTGCTTGAGATTCTCTCTCTCTCTCTCTCTCTCTCTCCCCCTCTGCTCCTCCCCCTGCTCACTCTCAATAAATAAATAAGTAAAATCGCTAAAAAATAAATTTTAAATTATTTAAATTTTTAAATTACCTTTATAAAATATCAGTGTTAATTTAAAACATTGTCAAACATTATTGATTTGGACGGGCTTCCTTCTGTTTATTTGTTTATATTTATATAGCAACTAGGAGGTAATGTTGCCTCCATAATGGTCATTGTATGTACTGCAGTTAAGAAGCCCAAGCAAGGTAAGAAAGGGTCCATTCTTCTAAGATAATTATGATTAGTACCACCTATTATCTTGGAATAAGATAAATCAGTCAGGAAGACTAGAAAAGTAGTATTTTTTCAACTCCAAATGTAAGAAAATTTGAGCAAGGATATACATCTCCCATCTCCAGAACTAATACTCAGCTGTGGGGTCCACACCCACTCACACTATGGAGTAGGACTCAGGAGAACACTCCACTGTGTGGGCTTGCCACTAACTGCTTATAGCTTCAACTCCCACAGTTGCTCTTGTTCTTATCATCTTGTTCTCAAAGCATGTATCTAAATTTGATTTGGATGCTGACTTCCTGTCTCTTCAGTGCTGGCAATTGGTCACATTTCCTTTGTATATTGATGGATTCTTACATCTTCCTCAAATCTTCTTACTCTCTCTTCTAGTGTAATGTCCTCCTACTCTTGGGAAATGATCTGATAATAGCCATCTACGTCATATGTGGGTCATAGCCGTTTCACTGAGGGCCACTTCATCCTGGAATATTTATACTTGAATACATCTGCATAATCACAGAATACAAAGGTTTATTCTCTCTTAAGTTGAGTCATATATACTACTTGAGCAAGTCAGTCTGTAAGATAGGAAGTCTTTACTGGTGCATAAATAATAGGTGAATTTTAATATTGGAAAAAGTCATTGTGAAAATATTTGTTACCAGTATTATTTCAAAGATTCAAAGATTTTTAGGATTCTTAATTTCAAATATCCATTTTGGCTCAGAAACCAGTTAAATTAATTAAAAGTATAAACTATCTTTTAAAATTACACCAGATGTGCCAAGATTTATTTACTAAACTATGTTGATTTAGATCTGAAATGTTTGCTTGTATTCACATCAAATCATTGAAGATTTATAAACAGATTTTAATCAGGTTGTTTGAAACAAATCAGTAAGTCAGCAGATATTCACGTATTACTACCATGTACTAGTAAAAGCACAGAGATGATTTTTTTCTGAAATTTGGAGAGGGATACATCTCCACAAACACAAACAACTCTCCTGACCTCACCTACAGAAATCAGAAGTTCCTGGTGTTTGTATTATCGAGTTTTTGATGTATCGACATCATTTAAAATGTGATACAATGAAAATCATCACGTCCAAAGTGAATGTGGGCTTGTCATCTTCTATCTTACAATGCATTTTCAAATGGAGAAATGCTCACTATTCCTGGGGGGGGAAGCTAACTTTTTTTATTGTTTATTATATCTTTTAATAATTTATCGCCAAAGAAACCAAACTGTCAAAAATCACTGAGGCAGAACTGGCAGCTTGTCAGTTCTCACTGCTCAGTGAGAAAAGAGCAAACAGACACAATCCATCAGAGACCACACAGCTCTAGTTATCAATTATCATAATGCTTTATTTCAAAATATTTTCTAGAATCATCCAAATACACACTTACAGACTATAAGTTAAAAGAAGAAAAAAACTCTTCAACAGCTATTAATTTATTCTGTGAACATGTCATTCTGATGTCTGTAAGGAAGAGAGAACAGATCTAAAACCATGATTGCTTTCCCTTAGCCTCTCAGTAGAAAAGATACATGTTGTAAGCATTTAGAATAAAAGCTTTCTTCTGTAACTTTTAACAAAGTTTTACCTTTGTATTGTGTTTCCATATTGTTCTGTCTTAAGCTCTCCTTAAGAATTTCAGACAGACTCCAGATAGCTCTGACAATACTTACACTGAGAAGTAGACAAATCTTTACACTTCAATGACAACAATCTTTTTAACTGGTAAACACCAGTAACCGAAGTCTAACAACGTATTTCAATTTAAAGAGAAACAAATATCCCTTTCTCTCCAATCACAATTCTCCCCAAACATTACTGCTTTTACACTAAAATTAATAGCTGTCCTTCACAGGCAGAGCACTGACACAGGTGGTTTTGATTATTTAGATAAAAAGTACAAGCACATATAGAGTGGATGTAGTGAAGTTATGACATTCATTCTAATAATTATTTCCTAAATCGCCTATCAGAAAGCAGTCAATTATTAATGGATTTTTCACTATATTTACCTTATACATTATTTTACATAATGAGCTAGTTTTTTAAAAAATTCAACTCAATATACAACATTTTCTCAATCAATTGATAGCAACTCAACCTGAGATCTTAATAAATCAATGGAGACTGATGGTCATCAGTGCCTTATAGTCCATTTTCATGATGAATGGACATTAAAACCAAAATGAACAAGTGATTAGATGATTTTCCAAGATACATATGTGTGTTCACATATGTGTTTTCACACAGAATCCAGTTTCTTTCAATGGTATATTGGAAAATTCATTTAGTATCTTAATACAAATGCCCAGTAAAGTCTATAAACCCAATGGCTGCTTAAGGGAAGGCATAGTATAGATTATTTCTACTTTTTTTCTTTAGTCAAGGAATTTTACTCAAGGAAAATGTGAATTTATATATATATATATATAAAATTCACATGTTTATATATAATTATATATGAATATACATGTCTATATGAATATATATGTATATATAAAGAGCAAACAAGTTTTATGTATAATTATATAAATATGTATAAAATTATACAAATTATATATAATTATATATATAATTCACATGTTTATATAATTATATATAAATATACATGTATATATAAAGAAAGAGCAAACAAATTTTGTAAATATTTTGATAGCTAGTGGTAGGTCTTCAGGAAACAGGTTTTATTTGAGTGATATATACAAGATCATAATCATTAATGAATTTTAATGAGTCAAACAGTTTAATTCATTTTATTACACATTTCCAAAAGATTGTCACTACCATTTTATTGTGTGAGGATTTATTTTGGTTCAGATTATAGGCATTACTTTAAATAAATTACATTTTTTCAAAAGTTCAATGTGCTACAATGTATAGAATTGTTGAATCATTATAGTGTACGCCTGAAATGAATATAACACTATATGTTAATTATACTTTAATTAAAAAAGAAGCTCAATGTGCGGGGTATCTGGGTGGCTCAGTTGGTTAAGCATCTGCCTTTGGCTCTGGTCATGATCTCAAGGTCCTGGGATCGAGCCCCATGTCAGGCTCTCTGCTCAGCAGGGAGTTTGCTTCTCCCTCTGTGCTCTCCCTCTCTTTCTCTCTCTCTCCAATAAATAAATAAAATCTTAAAAAAAAAAAAGTTCAGTGGACCAAAACACAGGTCACTGACACCACCAAATGCTAGCAAGGATAGGGAACAACAAGAATTCACATTCATTTCTGGTGGGAATGCAAAATAGTAAAGCCACTTTGGAAGACAGTTTGGCAATTTCTTACAAAGGTAAACATACTCTTATTATACAACTCAGCAATTCAATATTTACCTAAAGGATTTGAAAACTTCTGTTCACACAAAAACTTGACCACAGATGTTTATTGTGGCTTTATTCATAATTGCTAAAATTTGGAAGTAACTAAGATGTCCTTTGGTAGATGAATGGGCAAATAACTATAGAACATCCAAGCAATGGAATATTCTTCAGCACTAAAAAGACATGAGCTAAGAAGCCATGAAAAAACATAGAATAAACTTAAAAGCATATTAATAAGTGAAAGAAGCCAATCTGAGAAAGCTACATAGTATATCATTTTAACTATATGACATTCTGGAAAAGGCCAAACTGGAGACAGTAAAAAGATCAATGGTTGCCAAAGGTTAGGTGGGGAAAGGTGAGGGAAAGATGAACAGGTGGAGCAGAGAAGATTTTTAGGGCAGGGAGGGAAACGACTCCGTAAGATGCTATAATGGTGAATATACGTTCTTTTTTTCATTCCTGGACCCAATTCCAATGAGGGGGTGGATTCCTTCCCATACAATATCAAGTTATTCTCAGACACCAGCAGGGTGTCTGGAAGTTCAACTCAATTCCCACACTACCTGGAGATAGCATTGGATTCCATGGGTCAGTCCAGTGAGATTGCTCTCCACCCCTCACTTTAGATGCCAGTGGCAAGCCCCAGGCTGTTTGTTACCAGTGCTTCTGACCAATTGGCTATAGATTGAAGGGTCTGACAACCTCCTCCTTAGGTTCTTTTAATTTACTAGAGCAGCTCACCGAATTCACTTACTTAGGGGCGCCTGGGTGGCTCAGTCGTTAAGCGTCTGCCTTCAGCTCAGGTCATGATCTCAGGGTCCTGGGATTGGCCCCCGATCAGGCTCCCTGCTCAATGGGGAGTCTGCTTCTCCATCTCCCTCTATCCCCACCCCCACCCCCACTCATATGCTCTCTCTCAAATAAATAAAATCTTAAAAAAAAAAGAATTCACTTAGTTATCTTTACCAGTTTAGTAAAAGGATATGATTAAGGATATGAATCAACAGCCAGATGAAGAGATACATAGGGCGAGGTACTATGGGGAAAGGGCTGGAGCTTCCATGTTCTTTCCAAGGCACCACTCCCCTCACACCTCCCATGTTCACCAATCTAGAAGCTCTCTGAACCCATTCCTGTTGGGTTTTTATGGAGGCTTTATTGCACTGTCGTAATCGATGAAGCCACTGGCCATTGACTGATTCAACCTCCAGCCCTTCTCCCCTCCACAGAGGTCTCAGGTAGGGGTGGGGGGCTGAAAGTTCCAAATCTCTAATCACATCGTTGGTCCTCCTGGAAACCAGCCCCTGCCCTTTGGTGGGGTACAAACATCACCGTTATTAATATAACAAAAGACACCTTCATCATTCTCAACACATAAGAATTTTCAAGGGTTCTGAGAGCTGCGAGCCAAGAGCTGTGAACAAAGACCAAACATATAGGAGGAATATATTTTGGTCGTCTGAATGAACAAATACATATTTCTTATATCACACATGTCATTACACATTTATCCAAACCCATGGAATGTACAATACCAAGAGTGAACCCTAGTGTAAACCATAGACTTTGGGTGACAGTGATGTGTTAATGTAGGTTCATCAATTGTAAAAAAAAATGTACCACTCCAGTGGAAAATGTTGATAATGGGAGAGGCTATGCATGGGTAGGGGCAGGTGGTAGATGGGAAAGCTCTATTTTCTGTTCAATTTTGCTATAAATCTGAAATTTCTATAAAAAATAACTATTTTTTTAAAGTTCAAGTTATAGTAGTTCATAATATTTATTTCAGGGTGCATATTATTTAACATGTTAAATATTATAATTATTTCAGTAGAGAATTATATATGAAAAAAATTTGCCTTTTAAATATACTAACAATGGTATTTTTTTATTTATATATCTGCTTATAACTGACTTCTGTATCTGAAATTATTTCCCATCCATGCCGATCTTTTTAACTGGAAATCTCACATACATAGGCCAATGAATTATTTATTACATTTCATCTGCTTTGAAATTAGAGTTTTCTTACTCTACCAAACTAACTGCTTTATCATTCCCAGGGATTATGGCTGGCACCTCCACTGTCCCACCATACAGATTCCCATAGTAAAATCATCTTATTATTCCCCTTCCCCTAAAATCTTTTATCAACTCACCCAAAAGATTATTTTTAATTTTTTTTAGTTCACCCTTCTCTTTTATTCTTAATACCAAAAATTATTCAAAATCAAAGCCATTTTGGATGGGGTCAAGGCAAACTCATGTGGTATAAACTCCACAGATTTTAAGGAAACAAGAGGATTAATAATTTTTCAATACTGAGGAAATACATAACTATAAAAAGTAAGATTTGAGAAGAATTTAGATGGAGAAAGGAAAGGACAACATAAATTAGGGGAAATGTACTTTTCTCATTCTCTTAGAGACAACACAGATGGCTATAAACATCCATTCAGAAACTAAAGCCCAGGAGAAAAATTAGCCTGAACATTTTGACTGGAGTGCAATGGTTCACCAGTGACATTGCACTATCACTCTTGGTCTTAATGCATTTTTCCACCATTCTTTGTCAAGAATTCATTATCTGCTGCTAGCATTATCCAACTCCATGCAGAAAAATAGACAAAATGTCAACAGTATCTGCAATAGCTCCCCAAATCACCACATACTTTTCTATGCCATGGAATTGGTCTGATTCATGAAAAATGTGAGTGCAAAATTTAATGAAACACCTGAAGAATGAGAAGCCATATTTTCTTCTAAAGCAAATTGGCTATAGCTCAAGACATTCCAAGGTTTTAATATTAGTGAATGTACTTTGTAGTTTCAAAATGTTTCTAAAACTCTCAGAAAGCAGTAAGGTTAAGAGCATTATTCTATGAATAAATCTTTGTTGGAGACAACAGAATGATGTTTTCAAAATAAGCTTTCTACAGTAAATGAGAAACATGACTTTTACTCACCAGTGAAATGGTAACAATGTATCCATCCTTGAAAACTGACTCCACATTAAAAAAACCCTTTTAGAAAATCATAAGAATCAAAAAAATTTTAGTAATGACTAGGAAAAGTGTAATCATTTTTATTGTTTACTTTTAACTGTATTAATATAAAAATACTTCACCACACTCACGATGTTTAATAAAAAATGAGAATTATTTCTCTGACAATCATTGAGGTGACCAACCAAGATGTATTAGAAATAGCATGGTCAGAAAAGCATCAGAATAAATCTGGTATCATGGAAGACCCTTCTGTCTTGGCAAAAGAATACTAGAGTTTGTGTTCTCCATTAATTCCTTTTTCACCTTAGTCAATTTATGAAATCCATCTATACAATTGCATAAAATTATCTACAAATATGATAAAAATAAAACCTTCATCCCTAGAATATTCTATTGCAGAAGTAAGAGAGATTATACATGGGAATGCTAGATAAACTGCGACAAGCTTATGCAGAATTTAGTTACAATAAGTCTGCTTCTAACACTAATTATTCTGTTGATATGTGGCAGTCATTAAATTTCTTTTTCATAGTGAAACATAGCATACAAGAAAATGTATATCAGATAGATGTATATATTAAAGGATGATAAAAATTTTCAAAACATGTTACCTATACTTTTGACATCTCCTTTGCCCTTCCTAATAACAATTCTTCACACACTCCAAAATCCAAAAATGCAGCACTTTTCTATAATTTTTAATCATCGTCCTCTTGTTTGTCTTTATAGATTTATTATACTATATGTATCCCTAAATATATATGTTTCAGGTTGGCTTGTTTACAGAGTTCAGGGACTCAAAGTGGCTGGCTTGGGCTTCCTTACAACATAGCAGTGGGATTTCAGAAAGGAACATTCCAAAAGAAAAATCCCTAACGTGTAAGCATTTATCAAGCTTTGTTTGCATCATGGTTGCAAATGTTCTATTGGCCAAGCCCAGAGTCAGCACAGGAGGGCACATTACAAGGTTACAGATTCTAGGAAATAAGATTAACCGGGGTCAAAAAGGTAATAGTCTACCACAGAGGTCTAAGCAGATAGGTTGATGGTACCACAGAAATAGTTATCCAGATTTTGTCTGCCACATGTCAAACTGGAATTTAATATCAAATCTTTATAACTTAGTTGCTAAGAAAATAGGAAGAACTCCAGTCTTCGATGGATAGGACAAACTGAGAAATAGAATCTAAAATCTGAGCAACACTAACAAAATTGATTCATAATCATTAGAGTCTTGAACTAAAGCTTCTTACATTTCTCCAAACACCCTCCAAGAAAAAGTAGAGTTAAAAGTATATTTGAAAAAGAGATTTTAGGGGCGCCTGGGTGGCTCAGTCGTTAAGCTTCTGCCTTCAGCTCAGGTCATGATCCCAGGGTCCTGGGATCGAGCCCCGCATCGGGCTCCCTGCTCCGCGGAAAGCCTGCTTCTCCCTCTCCCTCTCCCCCTGCTTGTGCTCCCTCTCTCGCTATCTCTCTCTCTCTCTCAAATAAATAAATAAAAATCTTAAAAAAAAAAGAAAAAAGAGATTTAATTATTCAATTATGCTACTTGCCCCGTGGAGAAAAAGGAATACAAGGTTAGGAACCAGCAAGTTCCATGTTTTACTTCTTAGTTGTGGTCTAAGTTAAAAAGGTAACTTATATGCTCTCTAAATAGAAGTATACCTAGTAGCATGGAAATTCCTGGTGACTATTCTGAAGAAACACTTGAAATTTTGGATTTTGTTTGCAATCGTTTCCTTCCTTTGGAATCAGCAGTAATGACATACTCACCCCCAATATCAGGGCTGTTTTCAAATAATAAACTTATATTGACAATAACTCTAATGCATAATGAGAAGAACTGAAGTGTTGTCTCTGGAAACAAAGAAACTGGGTGAGTACCCATGGCAACAGTGGAATGACCATGAAATCAAGGGCTAAGTGACCAGCTGTTGGATCCAGAACATTTAGCACTAGTCAAACCAAAGTCAGCCGCTGGAGTAATCTGTGAAGTGAAGAGATAGAATTCAATGACAGGCTTTGAAAATGTGGTCCACAAACAAGTAGAAATTATTGCATTTGTGTTTAGGTATTGCAGAAAGGGCAATGTTCAGCTCAGTAATTTTTGCAACAATGGACAGCCAAACTATCTTAATGAGCATCTTCAAAAATGAAATATAAAAGACAGAAAAGATGTATTGTCTGACAAATAAGTATGGCTTAAATGTAAATTCCTTGCTGACTGTAGACTCAGTTATGTTCATCATTGAACATTCATCCCTTGGATAGATTTACTGAACCACATTTTGTCACATTTCATACCAAAAATTATATAAGTTATTTAGATCACTTTCTGGGAGAACACTGTTTCCTAAACTCTGGCTTTAAATATATTACATATATATAATTTAAATTTTATAAATTATAAAAGGCAACTCACCTTACCTACCTATTATGACTTTCTTATTTTAAAATGAAAGATTGGTCACCCCAAAAACCCAGAAAATAATGTCTGGCTCTAATATTTTTTTGGCTTCTGTTATTGATCAGTCACTAGATAAACTGTAACTTAGAGCTTAGAGTGGCATAAAGCACTAACTTCAAACAATGAATTAGTTATTTGGAGGTCTAAAATAAATACATACAAATGTAAATGATAGTATATACTAACAAAATCTAGCCATAATATTAAAAACAAACATTCAGAGCAAGTCCCTCAAGAAATGAGAGGAAGTAAGAAATATCCTTAACTAAGCATGTTTAAACATTTTTCAAAAAGCAGGTAAAAGTGAGGTGCGGGAGAAATAGTTGAGCACACATCAGGAGGAGGAGCTCAAGTGAGCATGGGTGTGAAAGGAGATATTTAACTGTTGGCTTAAAATGAGCTGTTTTGAGATCATCTGCAAGTCTCCATACATAGTTTGCCAAATGGTCAAATATTCAGTCCAGATGTGTGCATGCTCTTTATGTCAGTTACTCTTTTTCTCTGGTCCAGTCTCACCGTAGGAAAAAGCCTAGACTGGCACTTCATATTAAAAGAGATAGAAGAGATAGCAATATACCGTGTCTCACACAGTAAATTTTTTTTCTATTTGACCATTTTTCTACTTAGTATATGTCTCATTTTTTTTTTGTCAAAAATAATCCCTGCTAAAAACAGAAGTAAACTGATCACACCTCCAATCATGCAAATGGGTCTGAAGTGGTTAATCTGTATACGTAATGCCTCATGCCAAAACTCACTGGCTACATAAGAATCACCTCAAATTAAATAATTTGGACAATCAAAGAATGGTTTGCTTTCTTATATAACCAAAGTACAAAATATAGGATAACTCAAGGTGAGAAAAGAGTATATATTCTCTTATCTAAGTCACTGTAGAAAGAAGACATGCAAGTAACTTTTAACGTGCGTGTGGGGTGTGTGTGTGTGTGTGTGTGTGTGTGTGTGTGTGTGTGTGTGTGTGTCTAACCCAAAGCAGATACTCCTGGAGCCCTTCTTAATCCTCTTAGCCCACCTTGGCAATGGTGGCCCACCTGCAGCTGTGGAGGGCAATCTTGTGTGAGATCAGTCTCACTGCAAAGGTCCCATCTCAACCACAAGTGTGATTCTACACTTCTTGACCTCAAGGACTTTGCCAAGGCTTTGAAAATCTTTGTTATAATCCTCAAACATAGTCGTATTAGAAATGTAAATATATATACATATGCAAGTAGCATTTCACTGTTTTGACATTGTAGAAAAACTCCAATTGGTCACATCAATTTATTATTTTATTTAAAATATCTTATCTCAATCATTATTTTTTTAAAGATTCACCTATCTATCCCAGAGAGAGAGAGAGAGAGAGAGAGAATTCAGAGAGGGACAGATGGGGAGAGGGGGAGAGAGTTTCAACAGACTCCCCGCTGAGTGTGGAGTCTGCCATGGGGCTCAATCTCAACGACCCTGAGATCACGACCATATCCAAAACCAAAAGTTCGATGCTCAGGAGCCCCTGTCTCAATTATTTTTTATAATATGAAATGTACTTACTTCCTGAATATATTTTTTTGCCAATTTTATAATGATTAGCAACGTATCAGTTTGGCACAGTAGCCAAACTCAAAATTTGTTGCTGTCTACACTTTATTTTCTTTTTTTAGATCAGTATTAAGTATCTGTTCAACATTTTTAAATTGTATATTTTTAAGGCATATAATTTGAGTGTTTTGTATACAGATACATTGTGAAATAATCACCATGATCAAGCTAATCAATATATGTATCACTTCAGATAGTTGACATTTTCTTTTCCTCTCTTTTTTTTTTTTTGTGGTGATCATACTTAGGATCTACCCTCATAGTAAATTCTAAGAACACAACAAAATAGTGTTAACTATAATCACTGTTGTATATTATCTCTCCAGAACTTATTCACCTTGCATAACTGAAACATGCCCCCTGACCAACATTTCCCCATTATCTCCTCCCATCAACGACAGGTAACCAGCATTCTACTCTGCTTCTATGAACTTGACTATTTCAGGTTCTCATGTACCTTACTTTCTTAGTAAGAGAAACATAGTATTGAGGAGAAAACTGTTTTGTCCTCGAGGACTTATCCTTTGAGACAGACCCTTCAGGGGTCTGGACATATGTCCTTCAGGACATATGATGTTGTTGACAATGCCCACAGGGATGCTGACACAGATGTTCATCCCTGGAGACTCTCATTGTGAAGCACAAGTCATCATAAATCAGCCACTATGAGTGTTAAGGATGGAAAGTAAAAATGACAGCAGGAATAGTACTGAAGTGGTCAGAATCATAGAACAAAGAAAAATGAAATCTACTGAACAATATTGTATTATAAACTTTAAAGTTGCTGAAAGAGTAGGCTTTAAATGTTCTCACCACCAAAAAAGAGATAATTCCATGACCATGATAGAGGTGTTAGGTAATGCTCAGGCTTTAATCATATTGCAATATTAAAATGTGCCAGATTAACACATTGTACACCTTGCCGATGGATACAGAGTATGTCCACATATGGTATTCCCCATTGTCCGGAGGTTTGCTTTACACCACTTTGCTTTTACAAAAGACCTACATCAGTGCAAAAGGGTACTAGTGGAGGTCTTTCGTAAAAGGAAAGTGGCATAAGGTGAACTTTTGTAAAGCAAGGGATACCTGCATTATTTCGCTATAAAATAGTGATAATAGTTTTTTCTTATCACAATTAAGGGACTAGAAAAAAATCGAAAGAAAGGTAAATCCTATATTTCTTTTTTTTTTCCAGAGAAATCAACTCCGCATCTTGATAAAAATGCAGCGTGTCACATTTTGAAATGTAGACATTGGATTTAAATAGAGAATGTGTGGCACACACATTCTTGTTTCAATCTCTTTATCCTTTATTTGCATCCGATATGTCAAATTATCAAGGAACTCTTCAGACGAAGAATGGGACTTGTGAATCGAATAAGTGCTCATAAGTTTCATCTTTCATAAATTGTCATAAAGCATGAAGAAAGATCTAGGAAAGGCTGGTATTTAAAAGTTTCTGCTTAGAGAATGACTTCTCTGATCTTGCCATTGTTCTTTTGCATTTTCTCTCTTCAAAATCTGGCAGGTATGTGATATCCCACACAGCAGCTTTTGTGAACAGAACTTGAATAATAAAACGTGGCCAGTTGTTACAAAAACTGAAAAGGGCTTATTTCTTAACTACAGACACAGTCAAAATTAAGCTGGCTGTTGTTAGAGGTTTCAATAAATTGAAGTTTTATTAATATGATTATGGGAAATATTAAAATATAACTCTTAATTGATGTATTGATACAAATGAAAGAAAACATAAACTTAACAAAAATATTCAAAAATTTTTGTTTCTTTCTAAATTAAAATTGTAAAATTATTGGTGCTTTAACAAATTTCTTTTTCTTCACTAGAAGTTATTTTACAAATATATTACAAAGAAATAATTATCTAAAGATCATTTAAGATTAAGGAAGGTGAATATTGATTTAAAGAAACATTTATAACAACAAATTGATAAATATTGATACAAATTGTATCAATAAATTGATACATTGTATACAATGTATACAAATTTGTATATAAATTGATACAAATTGATGCAAATACTATGAATATTATATAAATATTTAATTTTTCTCGGTAAACCATAATGAAAAATCAGGGGGAAAGCAAGAATATATATTTTGATTCAAGGAAAAGAGGAAATTTTAATGGAACCTATTTTTTATGGCTAAAACAATTAATATATGGATTTCAGCTCTTTTAATTTACAGAGGACATGTTGTAAAAATCCCTACCCCAAAAGAATACTGAAATATTAAGAGAATATAACAAGGTTACAGTTTAAGGGTTTTTTTTTCCCCAAAGATTTATTTATTTTATTTTAGAGAGAGAAAGAGAGAGCATGCTCACAAGCATGCAAGAGAGCAGAGCAAGGGACTGCAGGGGGTGGGGGCGTGAAGAGAAACAGACTCTCTGCTGAGTAGAGAGCCCCTATTGGGGGGGGTTGGATCTCAGGAACCTGAGGTCACGACCTGAGCTGAACGCTTAACCTACTGAGCAAGCAAGGTGCCCAGGGTACAGTTTAAGTTTTAATGCGTTTAATAGTTAATATTCAAAACTCAATTGCTTTTTTATATGCCACAAATGAACAACTGGAATGTGATCTTTAGGTAATGGCATTTACAATAGCACCCAATAAAGTGACATACCTAGATATAAAACTAACAGAAATGTAAAATGTTTATATGCAGAAAACTGTAAAACTCTGCTGAGAGAAATCAAAGATCTAAATAAATGCATAGATACTTAATTTTCATGGATTGTAAGACTCAATACAATGATGTGAATTGCTCACAAGGTGATCTATAGATCCAAGACAACTACAATCAAAATTCCCAAAAACTGGGTGGCTCAGTCAGTTAAGCATCTGCCTTCTGCTCAGGTCATGATCCCGGGGTCCTGGGATGGAGTCCTGCATCGGACTCCTTGCTCACTGGGGAGCCTGCTTCTCCCTCTGTCTGCCACTCCCCCTGCTTGTGCGCGCTCTCTCTCTCTCTCTCTCTGACAGATAAATAAATAAAATCTTTAAAAAAAATAATTCCCAAAAGCTAGTACGAATGGTTTGTCAGTATAAACTGATTCTAAAGTGTCTATGGAAAGGCAAAAGACCCAAATGAGCCAACACAATACTGAAGAAAAAGAAGTTGGAGGACTCATGCTACCCAATTTCAAGACTTCCTATAAACTGCAGTAGTAATCAAGGAAGTGTGACATTGTTGAAAGAATAAAGTCCATCAAATAGCAGGGAGAGCCCAGAAAGAAACTGAAAAAATATGATCAACTTATCTATTTTTTTTAAGATCTTATTTATTTATCTAAGAGAGAGAGAGAATGAGAGAGAGAGAGAGAGAGAGCACTTGAGGCAGGGGAGGGTCAGAGGGAGAAGCAGACTCCCCGCCGAGCAGGGAGCCCAATGTGGGACTCAATCCCGGGACTCCAGGATCATAACTTGAGCCGAAGGCAGTCGCTTAACCAACTGAGCCACCCAGGCACCTTAATCAATTTATTTTTGAGAAAGGAGCAAGGGTAAGAAATAGAAGAAAGTTTTAGAACAACTGGACTTGCAAAAGTTGGATTTCCATATACATAACACAGACCTAGACACAGAGTTTCCATCATTCATAAAGAAAAATTCAAATGGACTATAGACATAAAATATAGAAGTACACAACTTCTGAAAGGAAGCATAGGAGAAAATCCTATGGATTTGGTGATGAGTTTGTAAATACAACATGAGAAGATCAGTAAATGGAAGAGAAAGAAGATAAATTGGACTTTATTAAAATTAAAAACTTATTTGAGAAAAACATGACTAGGAGAGTGAAAAGATACAGATTAGGAAAAATATTTACAAACACATATCTGGTAAAGAAATTGTATTCAAAATACACAGAGAACTCTTAAAATGTAATAAGAAAGCAAACAACCCAATGAAACAATGAGCAATTGATCTAAACAGAGAAACATCACACACACACACACACACAAATATATAAATGACAAGAAACATTAAATTCAATTAAAATGAGATAATTAAAGTAACTACACACTTAGAGAGTGTAACAACTAAAAACACCAATTGCCGGCAGGGCAACAAGCACCCTCCTTCAATGCTGCCGGGGACCCGAAATGGCACAGACACCTTGCTAGCCAGTTTGGCAGTTTTATTTCATTTTGTTTTGTTTTTGGCAAAGCTGAAGTTCTACCATGCAATCCAAAAATCTTGCTTCTAGGTATCTGCCCAGCTAATTTAAAATTTAAGTAGCCACAAAAACCTGTATGCTAATATTTACGGAAATTTTATTCATAATTGTCAAGTACTGGAAGCAATCAGACATCCATTAATAGAAGGATGAATTAAACTATGGTCCATCCATACACTGTGACGCTAGTCAGCAGTAAAGAGATATGAGCTATCGAGCCACATAAATAAATCTTAAATGCATATTTCAAAGTGAAAGAAGCTAAACTGAAAATGCGACATAGTATATGACTCCAATTATATCGCATTCTTGAAAAGGCAGAATATAGAGACAATAAATAATCAGTGGTTGCCAGGAATTCTGGAGAAGTAAAGAATTGAATGGGCGAAGCAGAGGAAATTTTTTGAGAGCAGTGAAACTGCTTTGTACTGCACTATGGTTTTGCCTACACAAAACTATGCATTTGTCAGAATCCGTAGAACTTTCCAGGATGGAATCCAGAATGTGGCAAAACAATCAAAGCTTATTGCAAATACATGAAACAACCTTCTGGAAATGGGTTAGGGGAAAGTGTACTGACCAAAGTTAGTTTGGAAATGAGTGCAGTCTGTAAGAATAAAGGGAAAATAAACTGGTACCCGTTGAATAAGGCTGTTTTCTGTGGGGTACCGTTTAACAATGCTGACACTATAAAACACATATACTGGAATGGAACAATTAGTTAAAAGGATGGCTGATGGTGGGCAGCCAATCTTTCACTGCTGCAGTGGGAATTAGTAGGGAAGTGGCTGGAGCGATCCAGAGACAGCTCTAGAGCTTGAATTGCACCACAAAATACGTCTCTCCCTTGAGTCAAGCGCCTGTACCTTTAACCCCAGGTCTTTAGCTCAGCTCTGTGGAGGGTGGGCGTTAGAGATGTACAAAGCCTTTCCCACCGGAGCAGTGGATCCCCTTTGGTCTGGGAACCCACTGGAAAAAAAAACAGCTGTGAATGCTTAGCAATCAGCTCTCAACAACATCTGGCGAGTGGAGAGTGGAGAGTGGACTGGCAAAGACCCCTCAGAAGAGTTCTTGGAGCATCCGCAACAGCCTTACTACAACAATGAGTATCTTTTCTTTCTCTTGTCCATATATTCTACCAACAGTTCTCCAATGAGCCGTACTGAGATAGCATTTCATGGAATTTTATCATAAAGGCATCTTCTAGTCATTCCCAGCTCTCACAGTGATGTTTGATTTAATCCCTTATAAACACATTGTGTTCTTGTATTCTCCAGACTTATTAACACCTATATGTGCTTTTCTGTTTTTTTCAACATGATCTTCTGATAATTCCTATATTGTGATAACATGCATTTTAGTGACAGTAGTAGGATTGTGACACAACTTTACCCAGGGACACTTCTAGGTTATTCAAAATTGATTACATGACTTTTAGCTCATGCCCTGTTCCTTTAGAAGCTGAGTCATTACCCACAAAGCTATGCAACAGCATGAGTCAAGCATAGTTAAGCATCCACAAGAAATTGAATGCTCTTTGCTTCCAAATACACACATCTCCCCACACATAGCCATAGACTCCCAGTGACACATCTCACTCTCTCAACATGGAGAAAATTTCCAGAATCATATTAAATTTCCCTTTCTCCTTACCTGATTAGAGACTGTGTCAAGACATTAGAGCACTTACTTCTTTATCCCACTTACTGGGTAGCATTTAAAAACTATGGTACTAATGGAGTATTGCCAAATGAGATATTTTATTATATCATACCTAATCTGTTTTGCTTCCTGAATGTCTGGTATTTCTGGACTTTTTAAAAACCACTTCTCTCTCTTTGATATTGCTTTAGGAGTTAAATTCTTAAAAGTGAGCCAAGCAATGTCATCACTTCAGAGACTACTTATAAGAAAGCATAAAAATACGTCAAAGATCCATTTCCTTGTCTGCCTTTTCCCTTTCTAATACAATTCCCAGGAGAGTGAAGTGTGCCAATAAATAACAAGCAGAGACATGTTTAAACCTTAACTCACTATTTTTGTTAAATAGGATTATTTTTCCATGTAGACATTTAAATTTTAACTGACAAAATTCATGCCAGAGAAGTGTTAAATGAGAAAAATAATGAAGTTTTGTCAAAGTTCTCCCTTTTCTAACATTCTTAAGTGAAAAACATTTTAGGAAACCTGAAGGCTTCACCTACCCCATAGAGAGTTTACAAAAGCTAACTCCATCAGCCAGCTCCTGGGGCTCCAGGATAACTACTATTAAGGATTTTTCATAGGTATCTCGTGCCAGAGGTTTTGTAAGGGACCGGTCTACTCTGAAGTCACATGTTAGTTCAGTAAGAGTAGGCATTTAGCAGGTCCCTTCAAACTGGCAATAGAATAAGTAATACTATGGCAATATAATAAATAATAATTAAAGCTTCAGTGATAACGAATTCTATTCACTTTTCTAAACATTCATTTAAGTTGTAAAAGTCAAAAAAATTAAAAAATAAATTTGAAAAGTCAGTATTTTACAAATAAAAATGCAGAGGGTTTAAGTAAGTTGCCCAATTCATTAAGCATTGAAGCTGAGCTTCAAATCCAAAATTAGAGTGTTCAATAGGAAACTTTCCCTGTTTGTGACAGGTCTAGAAAAACCATGTCCGTTAGTCAAGGAAAGCAGTAGGAAAAGCCAAACCTGGGCATAGGGAGAGGAGAAAAATTGTGTAGAGAAATATTTGACAGTATTGGAAGTTGCAAGGTTCATGCTATCCACAGGGTAGAGAGATTCAAAATTCAGGATGTGGATTTCATCAAGAGGAGTACCTGCTTGAGAACAATGAAAATAACCATCAACCCAGAATTCAATGCATAGCCAAAACTTGCATAAGATTTAAAGCAAAATAATTTTTTTTTGTTTTATGTTTGTTTTCAAATACTAACAAACAACTTCAAATCAAGCCAGACTTATGTTTCCAGTTCCTCAGTCAGGGTTCAGACTTTCTTGCGGGTAGCTGTTCTTTCTGCCTCTTGGCTCTGCCCTCTGCGTCATCTTTCCTTTTCATAAAAGTAGCTCATAATTTCAGACGAGTGTCTGAGATCTTTCCGGATTCTTCACAAAGAGTTTTACGTCATACTCTTGGTTTTATCTCTATCTCATTTACCTGATAGCAACCTGGATTATATCTTTGTTTTGGAAGCTATTATTTAATTTGAGAATTGTGTATCATCTGGAGAAGATGAGAATGAGAAAGGGTTTTCTTTCTCAATTGAGGAGGCCCTGATCTCTTTATATTTAGCTCATCTCTGTCTGTATCTTTCCTATACAACAAAAAGAAGTCAGTTCTGTCTGGAAATCTTCTTAACTACATTACCAAGTTCATTAGATACGTATCCTCTTTTTCATGTCTTTCAAGTTCCAGTGTGGCCAAATTACCACCAGTAAATAACAAGGGTCTTCTTTCCTCCAATTTCCAGTATACATTCTCCTTATTTTCTTTCAGTTCCTTACTGATGGCTTCCTCCATGCATTTATGCTTTTAATGTTCTGCTTGGGGTCCTTCCAGGTTTGACTAACTCTTTCCTCAAGATTCCTCAGGCTGTGTCATCTTTCCTTGGACACCCAGTCTGAAATGCAGTGACACGAAAGACTAAAAGTAAGCAAAATGTATTAATTTTCCAGATAATAGATTTTTATCTTCTTTCATGCCCTTTCATATTTTGATTTTGTTGTTTTAGCCCCTCAAAGAACAACTTTTATTGAATTGCATTTTGTTATTAGACTACCTCAACACAGGTGTAAAACCTAAGAAATGACCATAAGAAAATATATTTCAGTATTTACAGTCATTACTCATGCATGACTTGAACATCTTTTCCAACAACTCATAGTGCATACCTCTCACTGAGTAGTTTCCACAGGAAAAAAACTGTCAGAACTAACTGGTTTATATTCCATCTAAAGGCCATAGGCTTTACTTTTTTTTTTTTCTTTTAATTTGGAGCCTAGAAGTCTCCACTAATAAATTGTAGCTAACTTCTAAGAAATAAGGAAGTACTTAAGGAATAAGCTGTTTCCCAAGTCAATCTTTTCCCAGTCTTGATCATTAGTTCTTATGTTTATTTCCCATCTGTTTTAATTTTCTCAAGCATTTATTTGTCCCACCTGCAGAATATAGAACTGTGTGAACTAATTCAAGTGATTTTAGGAACTAAGCTAACTAAATGGGAGGTCATGTGACATTCCACATGTAGAATTTTAGAAAAAACTAATATATTTTTTTCTGCCTTTGATATGAAACAGACTTACCACGTTAACCAAGTTATTCCACTGGGTCATTTCTTAGGGACATAGTTATTAGAATTTCAGATGTTGTTACTACTGTGTTCAACTCAAAACCCAAAAGCCCTCATCGTGTACAACCTACCACCAGAAAGTGACTTCAGATCTCCCTAAATGCAAATTGACTACAATGCTGATTCCTTCAGCTTTTAGTGTGGTTGATGTCTGCACAATCTCCTTGATTTGATTGATTCACATCAACTGTCAGAGTCTCTATCCAAACCACCCTAGCCAAACTATACTCTAATATTTTCTAGGCTTGAAGAGATTAGAGTTCATGGAACAGGTTACACATACATAGCATACCTAGGATCTCGATCCAAACAATCAATTCCTCATTGTTACATAGCTGCACGAAGTTAACATCTTTTTTTTTTTTTAAGTCTGCCTTAGAAGTAAAGCTCTGTGTTTAAAATAACATATAACCTGCAGTGGTGGAGGATAGAAGCAAGACCTGAAATACATTATTGATATCTTTTAATAATATGTGTCAGGATAAGCCTGCATTGGTCATCTATGTGGGAAATTAGTGTCTCAGAATCAGTCATTTGATGAATAAGATATGAAGGAGAAGCTGTTTTGAACTGTATTTTTTAGAATAGTTGTAACTGCCTTAGGTTTTTCATCTAGAAATTGCTTAAATCATATAAACTGTAATAAAGAGTTAAAATTATATATGTGTTCAGGAATTCCACTTTAAAAAGGAAAAAAACAAATATAAACTCTGTTTAATGTTTAACTCGAAGAACTGAAATGAGAAAAAGCTTGGCATAAATGTGCTGAGTGAAAAGCATTGTATGCAATAACCCATGTTGCAAATACTCATAGTAATAGAATTTGCTTCCTTTCCACAGACACAGGTGGACCTTCAGAGTAGTAGTAAATGGAGATCCCAAGTTAGAGTAGGATTATAGAGGAGAAAATATGTTCTTGAATCTTCTGCTTGGATAGAATTTCTTTTATTCTTTTACGCATCCTGCAATCCGTGCACAATTTATTGGACACCTCTCCGGTTCTATGTTCTCTACCTATTCCGTGAATAATATTGCATTGTCTTTCACATCTGATATTCTGGGTCTTTATTGTCCCAGTCTCCAAAGATTTTTATTAACACCTGTAATTTAGAAAATAGTCTTAAGCTATACAATTGGGCATATCTATGTATAAAAAATTATGCTGCACTTAAGACCAGACCTAGCCTAAGACTTCAAAGCATGAGAATAACATGGCTCATAAAAGTATATAAGACAATCAACTAGAATTGATATCATTTCAGATGGAATCCAGAAGAACCAATAAAATAAATACTCTTCATCATAAGGCTTAGATTAAGTCATAGGGCTTAAAGAGAAATTAAACAAATAATTGCAATAAACATTAAATTACTGTGATAAATACTCCCATAGGAGGATTGAGGGCTCATCGGGTCATATATCATGGAGATTTATGTTTAGCCAACATAGAAAAACTTACCCAGGAAATGAGTCATCTTCTTCATCTCTTAAATAGAGTGCTACTACAATGACTGTGAGAACAATAGAATTTGATGCAGAAATAGTATTTTAGGAGAGTAAAAGATACAAGTTTTTTCACTGTCCAACAACTAGAATTACACCAACAATTGCTTAACCTTTGCTGGTGTGTTTTATGATAATTATGAACTTCAAAGGGTATATTTGAAATTTTCTGTCTTCACAGCTGTACTGATATCTACACAAACATGCATTTAGCAAGCATTTAGGTATGTCAAGATCATATATTTACAAGTTCACCTCCTACTATATTATGAGACATCTGCAAGATGATACCAAATTTTATTAGCCTTCCTTGATCCACTTTTAACACAATGCCTAGAAAGTAGGAAGCAATTCAGAAACTGTTTGTTCACATTAATTAATTAGTTCTTTGCATTACTGATTACTGCTTAATGTAGCAAAAGTAAAAAAACACAGGAGGAACAAATTCAAAACAGAGAGTAAAAATTTCTCAAGGATAATAAAATTTGAGGGGGGAAATTGGACGGGGAGATGAACCATGAGAGACAATGGACTCTGAGAAACAAACTGAGGGTTCTAGAGGGGATGGGGGTGGGGGAACGGGTTAGCCTGGTGATGGGTATTAAGAAGGGCATGTTCTGCATGGAGCAGTGGGTGTTATACACAAACAATGAATCATGGAACACTACGTCAAAGACTAATGATGTAATGTATGGTGATTAACATAACATAATAAAATAAAAATTAGAAAAAATTTTTGAAAAGAATAGAGAAATCTCATAATTTTAACATCTGTGTCTTTAGAACTTTGCAAATGCTCCTTCATTCCACAGTGATTAATTTTCACTGGCAAAATCTCCATGGAATCACTCATCATTTTGATGAGTTACTGGGTGGAATTGTCATTTACTCGACTTGTGCAGTCAATCAGCAATGCTCATTCCTTACCCAAGTCATAACTAGCACATTATCATTTCCATAGCAAATATTAATCAGCAGGTATTATACTATGGTGCCTGAATATCATGAGCTAAATTGTGCTGAATTATGATGCACATTAATAAAGTAGAACTCTCCAGAGATTGTTGATAAATGGCAGTTATAATCCCACTCTTACTGATCATACATTAAATTGTATTAAGGTGAGAAACACCCCTAAAATAAATAAATGAAAGTTTACTCTGCTTGAATAATTTCAATTTAGAAATTAATGTGTTAACATGGCCTGTGAGTCACTGCCAGGCTTCTCCAAATTCTCTTGTGAAGGAGGTAGGGTGGGCTCACTTTACATTCTACTGCCCTCTGGCTGGTAAAACTTGCTGCCAGAATAAGAGATTAGTTAACATTCAACATATGTTAATTAATGTACTTTATTAAAATGTGTTATTGTTGCCTTGATTCATTCTTAGTACTTAATTCATTGCTGTAGGGGATATAATAAAACCATTAGGGTTTTCCAAATCATCAAAACCTCACACAGCTGAGTTAGATTTTAAATCGTAGGATCCTTCCTTTCACCTCTTGCTGCTTAAAATGATTATTTTTTTTCCTCAACGTGTGGCAAACCATATTTAAAAATTTATTGTATCAATGAACAAGGAAAATTCATTTGCGAAATAAATGGGAGGTTTATCCTAGGAAGCTCAATTGAGTCTGTTTAAAATATTCTATATTACAAAGTAAATCTTGTAAATTTACAATGCCTGGGAAAGGCATTTAAGTTAGTGATATATATACCCAGGCATACAATAGAACTTTCTTAATCAGTGTAGTTTATTCCTTCTACAAAACATGCTGACTAATGCCCAGGGTAGGCTAAGAACTTTCTGTTAATGGGCTACTCTGGAGTATAACAATGTACACCTATTCCCACCTGGTGAATTATTATAGTTACCAAGAGTCAACTGCATTAGCTCTTAATCCTTCTATGTCAGCCAGGGTAAGCTGGGGAATGTTGTGGAAACAAATTAACCCCAAAGTCTCCTGGCTTACCACAAAAGTCTATCGCCTACTTATGCAAAGACCGTTGTATGTTGTGTGACACTTGAGTCAACCATCCTCCATCCAACACCTGGACTGGTTTCATCCAGATAACACAAGCTGACATCATGTTGTTTGTGTTGTCTTTTCTGTAGGATAGCTTGTGATGTGCAGGGGAATACATGGATATTTGGTGAGCATTAAATGTTTCTTCTATTGTCATTTTGTAATTTGATCAAATTTTAAGATATATGTTAAAGAGGAGTGAAAAGAACGAAATATAGCTTAGCGTAACATGACCACTTTTGGAACCCCTTGACGAACACTAATTGATTTAAAAAGTATACTATCCAATTAAGTGTCAGGAAGATTTATGTAAAAAAATAAATAAAGGATTTAAAAGGATTCTTTGCAAGTGATTTTAACTTCTCACTAAACCTTTTAAAAAGCACATAATCCTAATGGATGCATTATAGTTGTTTCCGCAAGTTGCATGAAAGACAGACTTTGATAATCAGACTCAAATAGACTCATATTAAAAGAAAAGGCCTTGATCTTACATTTTAGGTATAAGTGAAATGATTTAAGATAAAATGTTTAACTTACACACATATGAATTTTAAAGAGTAGCAATATTGTGTAGGGTTGAACCCTCTTTCTGTTGTGTGCTTTTGATCAAGTTATTTAACTTGCCCGTAACTCAGGTCCTCATCTGTAAAATAGGTTAAAAATAGTACACATCTCTTGCAGTTGTGAGAAATAAAGGAAAAAATATATGGAAAGTGCTTACAGCACATAAAAATCTCTAAATGCGTGTTAACTATTTTTCGAATCATCACAGTTTTAACCGGCTTAATTAACAAGCCAAATTCTACTATGATTTTCACTGGAGAATAAACCTTCTATTTCTAAAGTTAAAAACACATTTAGCTTTATTTCATTTTAGTGTCTATGTATGTAAAAGGATAGTAGTTTTATAGACTTATTTTTAATTTAATAAATTTAACTTTGTTTTAAAATATATTTCCCAAATAAATTTAACCTTAGAAGCTTAATTAGTGTATTAACTTCCTTACCATATTTTTTTTCAGAAATATAACGCATGGAACTGAAGTAAGCAAAGTCATATGGCATAAAATTTTATTTCAACTCTAAAAACTTACTAACATACGTAAAGGCATACAAAGACTGTTTTCAACCCATCTGTTAGCATTTGCAAAGCATTTGACTGTCCTTAATGAATAAACCTGAAGACTATAAATGAATAAGACTGTAAATGAATAAGACTATAGAAATAATAACTTAGAAATTGCAATCACTAATTATACATTCTTAATAGTGCCATGTTTTTAGTTGTTTATTTTTCCAAGTAAACTAGTTTTATTTTTCTCTATCTTAACACTTGGGATTTCAAGAACATACAATATCATGAGATGTTCTGTTACATGTTTAAGATAAATTTATACATTAACAAGTAACAATGAATAGATCTTACTAGTGTATATTACCACTAAGAGATATGAAAGTAAGCATTTTTTTTTATAAAATCGTCCTGCACACACAAAATTCTCTTTGGTTCAATACCCGGAAGGATGTACATTAAAATAAAACACAAAATTAATTTCCTTTTAGTTTTCTATTCTCTTTCTCTCTCTCTCTCTCTCTTTCTTTTCTTTTTTTTTTTTTGGACTATGAATGCAAAAATATGTAAAATCCAAATTTGTAAATATTTAGAATGAAAAAAGAAAAGACATAGCAGGAACATTCAAATTTGAATTTATTTCCCTTTCCTTTACAGCCAAATTACATGAAATGATAATTGTAAAAGTAATTTGCCAGTGACCTTCCTGGGTCTTCCAACATATCCCCACCTTTATCAGGGAAAACAATTGACCAATTTTGCTGTTTCTCCACTTCCTATTCAAATGCTAACATTAATCAATCATGTCAATTTGAACATATTCAAATTCTACCTAGAGTGAAGAGCATTTGAATTTCAAATGATATTTGGAAGGCACACTCACAAAAAAAAATTGAATTTATTTTATTATCAACTGATAACTTGGGTCAGGATCAAACCTCCTGCCAAAAAGAAATAAGACCTCCACTTTCTTGTCTTTTATGAATGTCTCTTCATTTTTTAGTGTAAGGGGAAATATTCATTTCTGGGAGAGAATGAATGCACAACCAAGATCACAGCCTCTTTCTTTTTTTTTTATTATGTTATGTTAATCACCATACATTACATCATTAGTTTTTGATGTAGTGTTCCATGATTCATTGTTTGCATATAACACCCAGTGCTCTATTCAGTACGTGCCCTCTTTAATACCCATCACCAGGCTAACCCATCCCCCCCCAGAACCCTCAGTTTGTTTCTCAGAGTCCATAGTTTCTCATGGTTCGTCTCCCCCTCCGATTTCCCCCCCTTCATTTTTCCCTTCCTACCATCTTCTTCTTCTTCTTTTTTTTTTTTTTAACATACAATGCACTATTTGTTTCAGAGGTACAGGTCTGTGTTTCAACAGTCTTACACAATTCACAGCCACAGCCTCTCAATGCTTGGAGCATGTGGTTGCAAATTCATAGCTTCTCTAACTTTGATGGAAAATTTTGAATTAGAAATATTGCATGGCAATTTTATAATCCTACAGAAAAAATTTGTTTGAAAATAAATGAGGTAAGCACAACTTTCAAGAGAACTTCTTGCATATGGCTTGTGTGCCAAATAGATTTAAACAGAGCAGCTGTTGCCTGAGCAGGATTCCCTATGGTCCTGTGGCTAGATCTGTTCCCAGTGGTTAGGAGAGTTTCCTTTTATTGTTTCTGACAAGCATAGCGTCTGGTCACAGGTGTATAAGACAGTTAAAAAAAAAGAAATATACAAATTTTGGCTGACATTTTAATTATATTCCCATAGACATCAGAGTAAATAAAATTAAAGTTACAATTAAAGAAATAAGGAGACATCCGAAAGTGTTTTTTTATATGGTTGTCAGTGGGAAAGCTGCCTTAAAAAAAAAAGTGTATTTGCTGTGGTTTCATTGTCAACAGCCTACATAACATTCTCACATATAGTGAAAGGAATTAATAAAGTGTTAACACCTTTCATTCATATATTTATTTCTTCATCTAGATCACTGGGAATACGTCATATATGACAATACATAGCAGGCACAAATTTTGTGTGTGTATCAAAATAATTTTTTCCTCCTTTAATATTAATCCCCATTTGTCCATGAGATTTCAGAGTTCTCACAAGCTGGCCCTTTTTAAATATCCCAAAAAGAGGGAACACATGAAAAAGTGACTATATTAAAGAAAGAAGTAGTTTTGTTACTCTACTGAAACTAGTTGTCACAGGTCTAAATTTACATGCTGTAAAGATTTTAGCACAAATATAAAAAAAAAACATAGGCGCATAAAATGTTTATAAGTCACTCACACTCCAGTCCATGTTACAATTTAAAAATTAGAGGCAGGATTTTCACATAATGATAGATGTCAGAACACCTGGTTGAGGCTGTCTCATGAAAATCATACTCTGATGACCATTATAATAAGTCTACATACATTACATGAACAAGTTTCTCCTAGTATCTCGCTGTGGCGTGATAAATTTTGGAACCCTACACATCCGAGAGTGACAAACCATCTGTGTGCTCCTCTCCCCACTGAGATTTGTTTTAACCATTACAGCATTAAGTTAAAGAATGCAAAATCTCCTTTCTTCCATTTTGAAGGCTGAGTACATTAAATGTAATGCAGCCTGGAAGTCTCAGATTCCTTCTACGGCCATGTCGGCATGCTAGGAAGATCAAAAAATTAAAAGAAATATTATTTCTTTAATATTTGGATTTCCAATGTGGTTCTATTTCCATGACAGCCTGACCAGGATTTATTTTTAGAAGACCTTTGTTTTCTTACATAGTTTGTGTTCAAATTTTTAAATGTATTAATATTTGTAAAATACAGGAGATGATACCTTCAACAGACAATATCAACACTCCATTATATATGGGTATAAATAAGTTATAGGAAACCAAATCCAGTTTTAAAAGGTAAAGAACATGGTAATGGATTGCAAAATCTTCAGAGTTTAGAAAAGAAAATGTAGGGGAAAGAAGGACTGCCAATGAAAAGCAGTTTCCCATGATAAGATGTATATGAAACCATCGTCAATGTTACATTGTGAATCCAATTGTTCAGTATGATTGGAAGACTTGAACTTCCTTTGTAAAAAGACCAGCTAAGTTTCTCTTCCATTCAGTGTTTTTGTCCATTTTTAGTTGTTTTTGTTTTGTTGTTGTTCTGGGGGTGAGGAAGTGAAAGGAAAAATTTTGCACACTGCATCATGGGAAGAGGAAAGACAATCCCCCCCGGGCGGACAAGATGGCAGAGGAGTAGGAGACCTGGATATCGTCTGGTCTCAGGAATTCAGCTGAATGGGGATCAAACCATTCTGAACACCTACAAACTCGACAGGAGATAGAAGAAAAGAATAGCAAACTCTCTGAACAGAAAAGCGACCACTTACTGGAAGGTAGGACGTGCGGAGAAGTGAATCCGAGGCGATATTCGGGAGGATAGACGGTGGGAGAGGGGGCCTCCGTCGGCCGCTTCTGGCAAGTGATAGATCCGCGGAGCATAAAATCGGACCTTTTAGAAGTCGGCTCCGCGGAGGGACGTCGCTCCGGTGGCTAAGCGGGGGGTGGAACCCTCGTGCGACAGTATGGTCTCAGGACCCTCGGGGTCACAGAAAGACCGGGGGTGCCTGAGTGC